>NC_090265.1:1740964381-1741323131 GCF_040414725.1 Anabrus simplex | reverse complement strand
TCTGATAATGGATGTTCTCTCTGAAAATCTAAGAGAACCAGCTCCTTCGTGTATGCTGTTTGCAAATGATACTGTATTATGCAGCACAAATACAGAACAGTTTGAACATAAACTAGAATGCTGGAGAAGAGCCCTAGAGAAAAGAGATCTTAAAATCAGCTAGAATAAGACCGAATACTTGTGCCTGGTAGGAACCAGGAATACAACTGTTCAGATGGATGGAAACCAGCTCCAGGCAAGGAACAATTTCAAATACTTAGGATCCATGATGTCTGCTGGTGGTTATCTAGATATTACCCACCGAATTCAGGCTGCCTGTTCTGACTGGGAAAGGTAGTCTGGTGTCCTCTGTGACAGTAGACTAAACATCCGAACAAAGGGGAATGCCTGCAATGGTATAAGGTGCAAAAACTTGGCCAACACAATGTAAGCGGCTGGATGTATCTAAAATGAAGATGCTGAGATGGATGTGTGTGGTTACGAGGAAGGACCACATCAAGAACACCATTATACAAGGCAGTGTTAAAGTGACTGAAATATCTAGAAAGGTCCAGGAGAGAAGATTTCTCTGGAATGGCCACATTAAGCGCACGGATGAAAATTATGTGGGAAGGAGAATGCTTGACATGGAGGTGGAAGGTAGGAGGGAGAGAGTAGACCCAGAAGAAGATGGTTGGATTGCATGCTATTCTTCTTTTTTTGCTAGTGGCTTTACGTTGCAGTGACACAGATAGGTCTTATGGCGATGATGGGATACAAAAGGCCTACGAGTTGGAAGGAAGCGGCTGTGGACTTAATTAAGGTACAGCCCCAGCATTTGCCTGGTGTGAAAATGGGAAACCATGGAAAACCATCTTCAGCGCTGCCGACAGTGGGATTCGAACCCACTATCTCCCGGATGCAAGCTCACAGCCCCACGCACCCCTAACCGCATGGCCAACTTGCCTGGTGGATTGTGTGCGGGAGGATCTGAGGAAAAAGAACTTAAGAGAAAATGCTGCTTGGGAGCGAGGGAAATGGAAACGACTTGTCAGAAATGTCAACCCCGAATGAATGGGAAAAGGCAAAGGAGAAGAAGGAGAAGAAGAAGAAGACAAGTCTGATTTTTATGAGGATAATGAAGGTAAATTTGTAGTGAACAAAAAATATCAGACTGCAAGAACAAAGAGTGGTGGTGGTGGTGGAGATTGTTTTACGAAGAAATCCAACTAGGCAACCATCTTCAAATAACACTAATCAGAGGGAAAAAATGGAAGGAGTCTGACACTTTGAAAAATAAAGGTATCAACCAAAGGAAGTCAGTCAAGGGCCATGAAGGGTGTGAGAATGAAAGAGACTCCCTGAGCCTCAAATGCTCTAATACCGTCGGGGTCGGAAAAGAACAACAGATGACCAAGGGAGGTCAAATAGGATAGATGAAAGTGAGGAGTGTGGCACAAGTAAGTGGAAGCAATGCCAGGATTCAGCTAAAGGCCCCATGGTCGCCAACCCACGCTCCCAAGTTGAGAGCCCCTGGGGCCAAGAGCAAAAAAACCAGGTATGAATGTGTGAAATGCAATGCATTGTTGCAATTGTAGTATCACTGGATTTTTACCCTGGTGTGGCAGCAGGCTCGTTGGTTGGATTGCAACGCCATTCAAAGATGCTGGCCAGTAACGGTCTCAAGAGCTTGAGTATTCGCAAATTAAATTATGGTTCCCTTCTGGGAACTTAATTTTTTGTATAAATGCTAAAGACAGCCATTTATACACGTGGAGGCACATACTTCCCCTAGTGCACTGTCACTGGATTGTACTAGACAGGAGGCATGCAGTGGTATGTATCTCATTAGTGCACAGCTACCAGTATCTCGGGAAGGTGAGGCAATTCAACTGATGAGCTACTGGCACAATGAAACAAAACATTGGTAATCATACAACTGAAAAAGCCAAGAAACTTTAATACTTTTAACTACGGTTATAGTGATAGGTAGCTCGTGAATGAGTCGTTCAAAATGTGAACACTTCACTCCTATGAAGTGTGAACTAACCACTCAATTTCAATAAAATGGTAGTTCAAACACTTCATAACATTCACAACTCATTCGATTCGCTGTTCACCCGCTCACTTGTTCTCTTCTCCCTCCCGCTATATCTGCATCGCTCATTACTCCATAACATATCAGATGTAAGGCTTTTCAGGCGTTTGCTCTATTAACCCACTGGGTAGGGTCTGACACATCCCACTCTGACGAGTCTAGTGTCAGACCTAAGACAAAACGCTGGTTAATAAAGCAAACGCCTGAAAAGCCTTACATCTGATATGTTTTTGACATGCTCTATTGGTGAAAAATATCTAATTCCCTTCACGGGAATTTAGAATTTTCCATTCATTACTCCATAACTCGAGGCCCATCCTACCTGTCAACTGTGCTCTTACACGTATTTTCTTCGTTATATTAGATAGGCTTCTCTGTTTATCTTTATCCTTGTTGCTATCAACCATCATCTAGATCAGAGGTGCTCAGGTGGGCGCCTGTTGAGGTTAACCCAGTGCAGCCGGGCTGGCGTGACATAAATGCGGGCAGCTTACATAACAAGCATACGTCATAATGAAGCGAGAGAGCGAACACACTTTGCAAGGAAGGGAGGGAGCATTGACGTTCAACTGTGATTATGAAGCTCTCCTACGCTATTCAGTGAAATGCTGATTGGGGAGCAGTATTTAAAATAAAATGCTATAATCGCAAAAAATGTAAAAAATAAAAATAAAAATGTAACGGAATTTTTCAAGATATTCCAGACTGATTTATACTGCACTCGATATAAGAGTCAGTTTTATTTTCTTATATTTATTCATTCAAAGTAAAGTGACATGTTATAATTTTTTGTTACAATCTACAAAGGTGCAGGGTTTAAGCGTACAAGCTACGATTTACAATTCCTTGAATGGACAAGACAGTATTTCCATTTTTAAAAAAATATTTAATTTCCTGTTATTCATTAAGCAAAAAGTAACATAATTACATAATTCAACAAGTTTACTACTTGATTTTGCACAGTGTTGTAGTTATGTGACTTTCCCTGTTCACTGAATTCCTGAAAATACAGTAGAATCCAGCTTAACCGAACTTCGCTTAACCGGAACCCGGCTTAACCGAAATGCTCTGACAAAATTGTATTTTAATATTTTGTTTTAACCCTCACGTTCTTAGCCGTTGATATTAGTAATTCTCTGGCTATATGTCCTGAGAGCTACTAGGCAAACCCTATTTTTATATTATGACTTATGCCAGAATGCACGTGTAGCATAAAATAAAACAGTTTCTTACCCTCTAGTTCATTACATGATACATTTTTTCTTGAACAAGCAGGAATTATTATTATTACTGTATTATTTGTCATGAAGATTATGCAGATGACTCCGACCTTGACAACAGCAGTTCTGAGAATCGAGTTACATTAGATGATGCATTTTATGCATTGAAACTAAGATTGATGTCCGCCTCTGTGGTGTAGTGGTTAGTGTGATTAGATGCCACCCCTGGAGGCCTGGGTTCGATTCCCGGCTCTGCCACGAAATTTGAAAAGTGGTACGAGGGCTGGAACGGGGTCCACTCAGCCTTGGGAAGTCAAATGAGTAGAGGTGGGTTCGATTCCCACCTCAGCCATCCTGGAAGTGGTTTTCCGTGGTTTCCCACTTCTCCTCCAGGCAAATGCCGGGATGGCACATAACTTAAGGCTATGGCCGCTTCCTTTTCTATCCCTTCCAATCTTCCTATCCCCCAACAAGGCCCCTGTTCAGCATAGCAGGTGAGGCCGCCTGGGCGAGTTACTGGTCATTCTCCCCAGTTGTATCCCCGACCCAATGCCTCACGCTCCAGGACACTGCCCTTGAGGCGGTAGAGGTGGGATCCCTCGCTGAGTCCGAGGGAAAAACCAACCCTGGAGGGTAAACCGATTAAGGAAGAAGAAGATGATGATTTTAGAATTGTTATCAAAATACAGTACCACATGCTTTAATTACAGTACTGTAATAGAATTACTGAATACAGTACTCAGTTCAGTAATAACAAAACAATTATTTAATTATTTCAAATTGCTTTGCGCTTTGTTGAACAAAGCAATGAATCTACACCAGCTGATGTATTGCTGATTAAACACCGGCGCGACATGGCTGCACGACAGTGCTGCACCAAGAAAATTCAAAAGAAAATCACTCATTTTATACAATGAGTGACATTATGTAAACATTTTAATGTTAATATACAGTATGCACCTTTGCTTAACAGAGTTTATGCATTTTTATTTCGACATTTATCTTCCGAAAATATTTACCATGTGTCATCCGAAAAAACGCATCAACCATTTCGGACAAACGGGGTTCTACTGTAGTATATAAAATTTAACAGG
Organism: Anabrus simplex; assembly: GCF_040414725.1. Taxonomy (NCBI): domain Eukaryota; kingdom Metazoa; phylum Arthropoda; class Insecta; order Orthoptera; family Tettigoniidae; genus Anabrus; species Anabrus simplex. The sequence goes on along the minus strand of NC_090265.1, from coordinate 1,741,318,740 downwards.
CGTCCGGTGATAATAGCTAGCCTCTAAATGGCGACAGGGAGTTTCATCACGAGTGAGGGTATAGATATTTACTATCCAAGATAAAAGTACAACAATAATGTAAATATAGCTACCAGATAGGTATACAGTATGCCTTCAAATAAATAACCTAACTGATGTTATTCCCAGTAATAATGATCGGATTGTTGGTGAGTTTATCACATAATTTAAACCCAAACAACCACAAGCCAAAGCTTATCCACCTTAACTCCATGTTATATTAGGAATGTTTCTAAAGCACCTCTTAAATTTAATAGTGAAAAATGTAATTCAATGAAAATGATGTGGATTTTCTGCCCTCTTTTTTTCATTATTTTCTACCTCCATTTCAAACTCGGTTATTGCCACAGTAATCGAGAAGGATTGAGAGAACTTCGCCCAACCTTCACCGCCTGAGCCATAACCATGACGTCACTACGGCTGAATACCATATGCTCATCGCCTGCCTGCCCACCCACTTACAGTGCTGGGCGGCCGCGGACAGAATGCCCAGCGTGAGCACCTCTGATCTAGATGCTGTAAGCAGGTAAGCCATTGGATGTCCAGAATTACATAGCTCTGCCATCTGTTGGTAATATTATTAAATATTATGAAGGTTTACTGAGTGAGTGAGACACTATGAATGAGGTCGCTGCCGAATGACATAGTAAGCAGCTTCATTAGTTCATGAACTAACTACTTCATTTGAACGATTCACAATAAAGAGTGTGAATGAGTGAAGTACCGTATTTCACGGCATAATCGTCGCACTTTTTATACCAAAATTTTCGAAAAAAATTGTAGGGTGCGACCATTATACGATGAATATTTCATACCAGTATTTGTATTACTCAAAAAATCTATTTATAACTAAATTGTATTTGATACAAATTTAAGATGCACGTAATACTCGCGTTTATACATCAAAATAATTAAAATAGTCTAAAACAAAATTCATAATTTTTCGCAACAATTCGGCGAACGTTTTTCCAACCTGAAAATAAAAATGAACGTATTAAGTTAATTTGTCATTAATTTGAGTATTAAAGTTAAAATATTACACTTGCAAAAAATTATCGCTTTGTTGTGAAATGCGGGCTTACCGGTACGCAATTTATTCCAAATCTTCGGTGTCGCTATCGCAGGTTTCGCTATCTGATGCGCCGTCCTCGCCTCTGTTAATACCAGTATCAGATTCTTCGTCTCCCTGCCACACTGCGTCATCTTCGGAACCGTCTAGTGCATTCGAAATCCCAGTCCTTTTGAAGCTCTTGGAGACTAGTTCAGGTGGTATAAGATCCCAACTCTTCTTCACCCACGAGCATAACAAGTCCAAGGGTGGACTCCTGATATTTCCGGCGGGCGTCAATTGCTGATCGCCGCTCATCATCCACTCGTTGTAAAATCGACGTAAGTGGTCTTTAAAGGGTTTATTAACACATACGTCTAGTGGCTGCAAAGCAGATGTTAGGCCACCAGGAATGACTATCTGTCGTGTCTTATTTGTAGTGAGAATTTGCTTCACTTCGTTCACGAGGTGACCTCGGAAACTATCTAAAACAAGCAGAGCTGGTTGTTTTAGTAGTGCACCAGGTCTTCTATTCCACACAGTTTTAACCCAGTCCAGCATGAGTTCTACGTCCATCCAACCCTTTGGTTGCACTCGTACATGAATTCCACGGGGAAACTGTATATTGTTAGGCACCGTTTTCCTTTTGAAAATGATGTAAGGCGGCAACTTTCTCCCGTCAGCTGTAATGGCTAGCATTGCCGTGCATCACAACTTCTCACTACCGCTGGTTTTCATTAATACACTCCGTGATCCTTTTAGCGCAATAGTGCTGTTGCGAGGCATATCAAAAAAGATTGGAGTCTGATAGGCATTACCGATTTGAGAAAGCAAGTACGAAGTTTCCTTGCACAAACGTATGACAAATTGGTGAAATTTACAATCTTGTCCGTGTAATCAGCAGGCAACTTTTGGCTTAGTGTTGTTCTCCTTCGCACTGACAGATTGTGTCGTCGCATGAACCCCTTAATCCACCCACGAGTCGCCTTAAACTGAGTTACCGGTATGTTGTGTTTGCGCGCTACCTCCTGTCCCTTAATTTGTAACATTTCATATGATACACTGCAGCCATTGTTACGTATTTCACTGACGTACCTAAACACTTCTTCGTCAATTATAGGAAACTTCCCTGTTTTAGGACCTCTAAACGCGCGTCTAGAAGGGTTTGTGCTTTTTAGCTTGTTTTTTACTTTCCGCCAGTCATGCACCAACTTTTCACTCACAGAAAATTTTCTTTCTGCAGCTCTGTTCCCGTGCTGTTCAGTGAAGGCAATTACGCTTAGCTTGAAGCCCGCAGAATAGTTTCTATATTTACCCATAATCGCTTATAAATGCTTCACACGTTAATGTTTTGCGATATAAATGACTTTCCGTAATTGTTCACTATTAAAACAAATTATTTCTGCAAACACCCAAAACACAAATTAAAAACTTAAATTCTCACGCTCACATGTCTACAGTAATCACGTAAATCTGAAACAAATAAATGCATCTGTGATCTGTCCATTCCAGAGCACCCAATACTGTTAGGCAGCAAGGAAGCATGCAACAATTTATCAGTTTAGCTCGTTGGTTGCGACACTACTGCGCTTGCGCAAAGCTCGCAAACCGGAGCTCTAGCTAGCGCGGTGTAGATCTACTGTATAGTTGACTGTATTCCGAGACGTCAGTAACAAACATTCATTTTTTTCAATTTCTTTTAAACATACGGTAATTAGGTTAATATTTCTTCCCAGTTATTGATGATTTTACATTACATTACTGACGAGTTTATAAAATAAAATTTTAATAGCATTGGATAATAATTACCTTGACTGCTTGGAAAAAAGTTTTCATCCCATGCCCGGACACTTATGACGTAGTAGTAAGATAAGAGTCTAGCGATGACAACTGAGACATCGTAAATAATTCGGCTGAATAATTCCGTGGAAATCTGCGTTATCGTCTTGGATTTCACTTCGTGCGCAATAACACAGGAGCCGGCCCCATGGTGTAGGGGTAGCGTGCTTGCCTCTTACACGGAGGCCTCGGGTTCAATTCACGGCCGGGTCAGGGAATTTTACCTGTATCTGAGGGCTGGTTCGAGGTCCATTCAACCTACCTAGCCGGTATTTCCTGGCGACGTTGCCGATAAGCGATAACTTACAGCCTTACGTATTTCAAATGGGAACTCATAATATGTAGGTGGTTAATAAATAGTACACTGTCTCGCGACCACGTTGTCAAACTGCCGATAGCCTACCGGTAAGCATAATATGTAGGTGGTGAATAAATAGTACACTGTCTCGCGACCACGTTGTCAAACTGCCGATTGTCTACCGGTAAGCCATGCGTCGTACATATACCGGTATTATTTATTTATACGTTGTGCAACATGTCGCAAACGTGACTGTGTTGCCAAATTGCCCATAAACCATACACGTATTTAAATTGTGCATTCATGTGCAACTTACGTTGCAGTTCCATTTACCTTTTAACCAGATTAGTGAACAAAATTTGGACGTGCGACGATTATGTAATTAAAGGTTTAAAGTCCGATTTTTGTATTGAAAATAAAGGATGCGACGATTATGCCGTGAAATACGGTAGTTCATACGAATGAACTGGTTTGACCCATCGCTATACTGTTAATGTTTTCTTTCATTCTTTCTTTCAGTAAGTTCATAAATATTAAGACTAAGAAATATAGCCTATTTCAGCTATTGTTAAAGCATCCAGAGATACCTTTGGTAGGACATGCACAAGGATGAATAAAAGTTGTGAATCATCATCACCATCATCTTCCAAGTATTGGGCCATGTGTCCTGTTATGGTCTTGCATTTTTCTTTTTGCAAGACTTGAAAGCAATCAAATGTCCTTCCGACACGTTGCTAGCCTGAAGGAAGTAAGATCATTGGTGCGGCTGCTACCTCTCAGCTAATGGACTAGCTGAAAATACAGCATTTCCTCCGTAACTGATGTAACAGTTATACCGCCGTGACTCGGTCATAAAAGTTGTGAATGAAGGAGCTAATAAGTGTTCTATTACCCATCTTTTGAATTTAGCACTAAAAACCTATGCAACAACTGATGTCCAATGTTAAGAGTTTCTTAGGCTTAGGCATGAGAGCCCTGGCTGTGAGCATATTGTTACTTTGTACTACACTAACTGCAAAGTTCTATCAACCAAATTTCTAATCCCCATCCACATTCATTGCCAAAATCCTCATTCCCCCACTATGCCTCTTCCTGTGTTCCAATCGCTCTTCACCACAAAATCCAAACTCTACAGAAAAAAATGAGGACGTTACCTGAAGGGGTCACTCGTCTTGCTCATCGTGTTCTAACAGAAATATGCTGCATATACATACAATTAGACATCTCACATCATACCTGTGAATGGGATCCTCTGACTGTGAACCACTGTCTGCTTGAGATTCACTGTCCGATTGTTCAGAATAATCGCTAGGACCAGATACAGAGCCATCTTGTTTGTAGACCTTGTCAGGGTCTGGAAGCCAGGACAAATCTGGCCCACTATCGCTATCCTCCCCTTCCCAATCACCTCCACTGTCTCCTTCCTTATCTTCTTCCTCTTCGTCCTCCTCCTCTTTAGGCTTCTTCAGTTTCCGTTTCTTTTCTCTGTGAAGTAAACCAAAATGAACATTATAAACCTAAAACATACACATCATACTATGCATCTGAAAATCAGGGTGGGAGATATGTGTGGTGAATTAAAATAATGAACTTGATTGAAACATACTTTTTAAAAGTAATAAAACATCATGTTCCCATAAAACATTCTGTATAAGCAAACAACAACAACAACAACAACAATAACAATAATAATATGAATATGAATTCAGAGTAGAGAGGAAAACAAGAAAATTAATCACGCAAACACTAACAGGCAACACTTCCAATGTTAAATTCGTAAGGGAATTGTCTGAACCATTTGATGTTAAAGCAGGAGACCGACAATGAGATGGGTTGTCCCTTTTATTGTTTAATCTGATTTTGGAAAAAAGTGATTAGAACTTGGGAAAAAGAAGTTAAAGGAATAACCCTTGGCAGATTACGTGAAAACAAAATTAATTTACAGTGTTTGACCTTCGCTGATGACTTAGCAATGTTGTCCAATAACAGACAGGAAGTGATTGCATCCATTGAAAAACTCCATGCAACTGCATCCAGAACAGGACTCCAGATCTCATATCAGAAAACTCACTACATGGAAGGATCTCTTCAGTACCTACATGGACAACCAATGAAAACCCAATATGGCAAAAGTGTCTAAAATCAAATACCTGGGAGAAGTCATCCAACCTTCAGGACTAAATCGTGAAGCAAACAAAGAAAGGGTCCCAAAACCGCAAAGAGCACACAGACTCATTTGGAGCAGATATAATAAAAATTCTATATCCCAAAATGCAAAATCACGACATTATAACACTGTAATTAAGCCTTTGAAACACTGATCATTGGGGCAGATCATTGATTAAAGATGTAGAAAAGCAAGAAAGAAAAATCTTAAGGAAAATCTTTGGACCAGTCTGTACACTGTGTTAGACAAATCTAAGTTCAGAAAATTAGTCGACAATCACCGCTTTAAGTATCATCCAAGCACTAACCACCCACAAAACCTGGTCAGAAGATAACAAGAAAAGCCACAGCGAGAAGAAGAGATTTTGGCAGAAGAAAAAGACAACATCATCAGCTAAATAAGTTCAATCGTGCTCCTTAGTTGGGCACAACGAAGAAAGAATAATAATAATAATAATAATAATAATAATAATAATAATAATAATAATAATAATAATAATAATAATAATAATAATCTTTCCTTTCTTTCTTAATCCATTTACCCTCCAGGGTTGGTTTTTCCTCGGACTCAGCGAGGGATCCCACCTCTACTGCCTCAAGAGCAGTGTCCTGGAGAGTGAGACTTTGGGTTGGGGGATACAGCTGGGGAAAAAGAACAGTACCTCAAACAGGTGGCCTCACCTGCTATGCTGAACAGGGCCCTTGTGGGGGGGGGATGGGAAGATCGGAAGGTTTAGACAAGGAAGCGGCTGTGGCCTTAAGTTAGGTACCATCCAGGCATTTGCCTGGAGAAGTAGGAAATCATAGAACTCCACTTCGAGGATGGCTGAGATGGGAATCGAACCCCCTCTACTCAGTTGACCTCCCAAGGTTGAGTGAACCCCATTCTAGCCCTCGTACCACTTTTCAAATTTCATTGCAGAGCTGGGAATCGAACGTGAGCCTCCGGGGTTGCAGCTAATCATGCTAACCACTACACCACAGAGGCAGACAACAACAACAACAACAACAACAACAACAACAACAACAACAACAACAACAACAACAATAATAATAATAATAATAATAATAATAATAATAATAATAATAATAATAATAATAATAATAATAATAATAATAATAATAATATTCAACCTGCAGTCAATACTCCCACAGAATTTTGAATGGTAAGAAAATTGTGGTGTCGTTTAAATACTTAAAAAAAGCCTTTGATTCGGTGGACAGAGAGACCTGGGATAAGATCATAAGGGAATTTGGAGTCAAAACCAAACTGCCAAATACAGTATAATGAAAGAGACCCTAACAGGCACAAACTCCAAGGTAAAATTCTTCGGGCATCTCTCGCAATCATTTGAAATCAAGACAGGCATGAGGCAAGGCGATGGACTATCCCTGCTCCTATTCAACTGTGTCCAAGAAAAGATAGTGAGAATATGGAACTCAGAACTTGAATATCAAGGAATCATCCTGATCTGTCTAAGGAGAAAATCAGGAGGGATTAAAGTCAACTGCTCTTGGAAAGAATTGCCAGCCAAACAGGACTGAGGATCTCAGCAGAAAAGACCAAATTCATGACGAACATCAAAGATGGACCAAAATTCCTGGAAACAAGAGATAGGACGGATAGAAAGGGTCAAGAAGTTCAAGTACCTTGGTGAGACGATACAGGAGAATGGACTAGAAAAAGCTGCAGTGGAAGATCGGATCTCAAAAATGGAGAGAGCATATGGTGTGACAAAAAGCATCTACAATAAGAAGTGCTTATCCTGGAATTCCAAATTAAAATATTACAACACGGTAGTTAAAACAGAATACCTGTATGCCAGTGAATGCCTGTCTATGAACTACAAGCTGGAGAAGCTAGAGTCCTGGAAAGAAGAATCCTCAGAAAGATTATGGGAGCTGTCCAAACTGAAAGCGGATGGAAACTTCAGATCAACAAAGAAGTTTACCAGAAGGTGGATAGAATCTCAGAGACCACGACAAAAAGGAGACTGGCGTTTCTCGGACATCTGTACACAATGGATGCAAACAGACCTACCAAACAGATATTTGATTATTTCTGGAGAAAAATGACCACTACAGCATGGATTAAGGAAACGAAGGAGGATATGGAAAAGTTAAGCATCTCGGAAGTCCAGCTGTTAGACAGGAATACTTTTAGGAACACAGAGAAGAATTTGGAAGGAGTTCAAGTTGCAGGAAGAACTAAGAAGAAAGGAAGAGCCTGGACAGATGAACAACGGAAGCAGGGCAGCGAACGCATGAAGGAGTATTGGACACAGAGAAAACTTCACACGAAGAGAAAGAAATGAAGTGTACAATTATGCTTTGTGCAACCGTAGATGGAAGAAAACTGTCCCCATATGTCATATTTAAAGGAAAAACAATTCAGACTTTTAATTCTAAACTGACTTTACATTTTCTTAAATAGTACCATATTTCAAAATTTCTCCGCGTCACGATAGAACGCGTCTTCCGGAATGTGCAGAGGTAGCTCTCCGCACTTTCACTCGCTTCGGTATATCTACAGTGTGTTTCATAGTTGAAAATAGAGTGAAATCATAATTCTTTTGTATTCAGTGTTTTAAGGATCGCCACAATATCACGTAGCAGGCAGTACGCGGAAAACCAGAATCCGCAAAAACTGACAAGGATTTCGAAGTAAGTGGCCGTGGCCTTAAACTTTCTCTTTCCACTTTCCATGGCCGACAGACAGCAACATACTGTACAATACCATATTTCTCTGAATCCAAGACGACTGTGAATGCAAGACGACCACTACTTTTTCCTTTAAAAAAATAAATCAGGCTTAAAAAGTTCATGAAATCACATGAATGCCTTTCTTGTACAGTATGCATTTTTAGACTATTTTTGTCTTCACGCCAACGCCAAACATTGGCTTTAGTTATGCTGTATTTTCTTGCAGCTGCACAATTATCCATTATTTCCATGAGTTCCATAACAATTAAATTAAAATTGGCATCATAATATCGAAGAGAACCCATTAAAAATTTGTCGGCAATACCCGTTCCACGTCTCTAAAATACGACGATCCATCAGGAAAATATTCCCGTCGTCTATAAAACTGTTACTTTTACTCAGTGTCAGGTACAACCAGGTGCTGCTAGATGCACGTCTCACTTGCCAGCTTCGGCTGACTTCAGTGGCTAGCAATGTATAATGTACAATGCCAAGTTTTATGCACACGTGGGGGTGAAGGGAAGCAGCGTAGATACCGTGGTAGCTGTCAGTGGTGTTCATTACTGTTGACTTTCCACGTCAGATTTTGAGAAAAAATCGTCGCCTTGTATTCGGAGAAATACGGTAAACTTCTACTGATAGAATCACAATTTTTTAATAACTCAATATGACCAATGTCAGCTCTAGGGATCATTTTAATATATCTCATTTTTATAACCTGCTTACAGTTAAAACAGAAGTGTGCCCTATATCCCGAACACATGTCTCGTAACCTTTCTACTTTAGCTTTATGCCATGCAGTCACTTCTACTGATCTTTGCTACACCACCACATCCCTCCGACATCTGCAGCTAAAGTCCCGCCACCAGCAATACCAAAAGAAATGGGTTCCATAAAAAAAGAAAAAGAAGATAACCGTTATACTTGCCAGCGAATGAATGAGCATTATGATGATGATGATGTAAGATGTCCATCATTTTAGTACATGACAAACAGTTCTAAAATCTTTAAAATTCAAAGTTGAAGAAATATTTTTAACTAAAAACATTTACGGACAAAAGTGGTTAGGACGCTTTTGTGGAGACAGAAAGAAAATACTGTATTTACTCGAATAATTCTCGCCGTCGAATAATGCCCGCACCCTCATTTTCGGAAGGCTTATTTTGAAAAAAAAAAAAAATTGAAATGAACTAAAATTCCTTCCATCGAAAGAGTAACATAGGCATAAACAAACATTCTGTATGACTCCGCGAGGTCTATGTGGTCTTTATGCAAATATGAAAATGTAAATTTACGGATATAGCTGTTTTGCCTGAGATGATAAAAATACATTATCACTGCTATGAAATATATTTTCCATGAAGATGAGCAAGTAGGCCTACTTACGTGACAGGTATTTCATTAATCTGAACTTGCAATAGGCTCAATTCCCTGTAGATGGGAAGATTCGTTGTCCCTTGTATCACTAGAATCCTCTTGTAAATTACTTACAAGTTCGTCACAGTCCACGCCTAAAACACTTCTCACACGTGGTCTCTTTTTACTGGACAGTAACACGACCGGTTGTGGATAATTCTTTTCGTGCAATGTAAACACTTGAAATAGACACACTGGCGAAATCTGATGTTAGTTTCACGATACAGTAAAACCTCGTTAATTCAAAGTCTTTGTAATCGGACTTCCAATTACGTGATTTCGAATTAACAGCCATCTTGTAATTCAGAAATGCCAACCCTTGTCAGTTTTCCCGGATTCTGGTTTTCCGTGTACTGCCTGCTACGTGATATTGTGGCGATCCTTAAAACGCTGAATACAAAAGAATTACGATTTCACTCTATTTTCAACTATGAAACACACTGTAGATATACCGAAGCGAGTGAAAGTGCGGAAAGCTACCCCAGCACATTCCGGAAGACGCGTTCTATCGTGACGCGGAGAAATTTTGAAATATGGTATCATTTAAAAAAATGTAAAGTCAGTTTAGAATTAAAAGTCTGAATTGTTTTTCATTTAAATATGACATATGGGGATAGTTTTCTTCCATCTACGGTTGCACAAAGCATAATTGTATGCTCAGCATCAAAAACTAGGTGAGCCAGGAGCGTGTTGGCAACCTTGACGCAAATAAAACCCACACCCCAATTTCGTGCCTCAAAATTTTTTAAAAAATATGCGGGGATTATTAGCATAAATACGGTAATGTCATAAAGAGGGAACGTGCTTACAAATGAAAAACAATTTCGCTGTTAAATTTAAGGTGAGGTTTGAACATTAAAATAATTACAATGAGAACAAGTGTTTACAATTATAATTAATGAAATAAATAAATAATACATTTTAAGAACACCAACATAGTAAAACATCAAGGAAAAATGTTCTTAGAAATGCAAACTATACATATTGCTTATAATTATTTTTAATGTTGTCATAGGAAAGCCCAACATCTGGGCGATTTGTACACGATTAATGAGTGGATTAGCATCCACTTTCTCAATAAACTTTAATTTTCATCATCTATAAACTGTCTTAGCTTTCTTAGAGCCAGGGTCCCTGCATGTTGCAATCTAAGCAATATCCAAGTGCTTGGGAAACTGAACCTCAAGACTCTTTCTGCTCGGAGGAAAGTAGCCGACCTAAAGCTGCTATACAAAGCAGTTAATGGTCTGCTTAGGTCTCCAGATTTAGCTTCCTTATTCCCCCTCCACGTCCCATCCCGTCATACCAGAATGAAGACCCTATTCCATACTCCTTACTCCCGGCTTTCTCTCACCCAAAGGTCCCTTTCGGTATGTATTCCAGCAATGTTTAATACATTATCTATCAACAACAACCTAGATCTCTTCGTAACGTTTCCTTCCTTCTGTCATGATATTTATAATGTAACTGAATTTTCCTTCTTGTTCTTTCCCGTTCTGCTCCTGTATTTACTGTAAATGTATTTTTCTTTGTTAATACTGTTGTTTATGTAAATATGTATTATACAGAATTGTACAGTTTTCATTGTGTATATTTGTGTCCTTTGTAAATATTTATATATCTTTAATTTTAGATTCATATCTATTGTACATAGCTGAGATCGTTGTAATTCGGCGTTATGCTGTTGCTGATAATAAATAAATAAATAAATAAATAGCGCAGCCCGAGTGACGTCAGCACGCGAGGATCGGCCCATCCGCCGCCAAGCGGTGGCAGCCCCGCACGCCACGTCAACCGCTATTCTTCAGCATGTGCAAGACACCCTGGCTGTTCCAATATCGACCAGAACAATTTCCCGTCGATTGGTTGAAGGAGGCCTGCACTCCCGGCGTCCGCTCAGAAGACTACCATTGACTCCACAGCATAGACGTGCACGCCTGGCATGGTACCGGGCTAGAGCGACTTGGATGAGGGAATGGCGGAACGTCGTGTTCTCCGATGAGTCACGCTTCTGTTCTGTCAGTGATAGTCACCGCAGACGAGTGTGGCGTCGGCGTGGAGAAAGGTCAAATCCGGCAGTAACTGTGGAGCGCCCTACCGCTAGACAACGCGGCATCATGGTTTGGGGCGCTATTGCGTATGATTCCACGTCACCTCTAGTGCGTATTCAAGGCACGTTAAATGCCCACCGCTACGTGCAGCATGTGCTGCGGCCGGTGGCACTCCCGTACCTTCAGGGGCTGCCCAATGCTCTGTTTCAGCAGGATAATGCCCGCCCACACACTGCTCGCATCTCCCAACAGGCTCTACGAGGTGTACAGATGCTTCCGTGGCCAGCGTACTCTCCGGATCTCTCACCAATCGAACACGTGTGGGATCTCATTGGACGCCGTTTGCAAACTCTGCCCCAGCCTCGTACGGATGACCAACTGTGGCAAATGGTTGACAGAGAATGGAGAACCATCCCTCAGGACACCATCCGCACTCTTATTGACTCTGTACCTCGACGTGTTTCTGCGTGCATCGCCGCTCGCGGTGGTCCTACATCCTACTGAGTCGATGCCGTGCGCATTGTGTAACCTGCATATCGGTTTGAAATAAACATCAATTATTCTTCCGTGCCGTCTCTGTTTTTTCCCCAACTTTCATCCCTTTCGAACCACTCCTCCTTGGCGTTGCATTGTCACTGTCAGTCAGTGTAAATAAATAAATAAATAAATAAATAAATAAATAAATAAATAAATAAATAAATAAATAAATAAATAAATAAATAAATAAATAAATAAATAAATAAATAAACAAACAAACAAACAAATAAATAAATAAATAAATAAATGTGCTGCAAACCACTAAGCGCATATACAGTAAGCCTAATTTATGTACTCTGTTACACAATTCACTTACAAATGTAAAATTAAGCACCAACACATCAGACGCAAAGAGAATAAGACTTGCTTGGGACTGACGCTCCCTGTAATTGTTGGCCGACACGCAACCGTTCTCCAAGGCCTTGAAATTGAGTTCTCTACCAAATCCTTACCCAGGCCAGTTGTCGTTGACCCGTCATGCGCGCTACGTGGTCGTGAATGCTAATTTAAATTTCTTATGGTGGGAGTTACAAACGTACTAAAGAGAGATGTGAATGTGCTATCCAGGTTTCTTTAGCATGTATTTAATAGGACACAGCCTGGGACTTCGGAACAATAGTTTTCCAGTTTTTACTGTATTTTGACTTTCCCCAACTAGAGACTGCCTCTGAGGACAAAGTGTACAGTAAAACAAGAGAGCATTTAAAAGTAATTGTGACGAGTTGATTACATAATGACTGATTAGTATATCAGACAAATGTGGTTTCATTAAAATGTTTGGGAGATATGGTTCTTCAGGATTTGGACTGAATGTTTCAAGACAGTCGCTGCAACTTCTCTTATTAATGCCTAATTGATGTTAATTGATTTGCAGAACATGACAGAAAAAAAGAGGAATGGCTCCTATTGAGCCAACCATTCACTGACTCTGATATCCAACTGGTACTCTTGTTGATAGAATGGAATGGCTGGTTCATATGTTGCTTTCTTTTCCTTGTGAACCTCATTGGGTTGTGTTTCACATGTTTCAAATCCGATTATCGGGTCTATTATAAATCACTATCGATGGTCTTTCAGGGTTATTATTTCAATTCGATGGGTGCTGCTTGTAACAGAGAGTCTAGGAACATCCTCAAAGACTGTAAAGCCGAGTTCCTTAACGCTTCAGCAATGGCACATCGTATTTTATGATGCCTTGTATTTCGTCGAGCTTCGCTATAACAGCAGTAACCAAAGACATGAACGAATATTCCTACCTCGTTGTGGCTGTGCCGACAATGGTTATTCTCCACGGTTCTGCCTAGAATCGCTCGTACGGCTGCTACAATGCCAGTCATTTTCAAAGCGTCATGCCATTCACTGCAACATAATCACTTGAAGGCAACTAACCCACCGATTGCCTGGAGGGTGTGGGATGTCACATCACTTATTAAACACAACTTCTCTCAACTTGGTTCTTAATTCCTGGGGATCTAAAAAAAACATCTTTTTACTCAACTCACTGTCATCTGGTGTTAGATGAAGCCTTTTCAAACAGTTGAGGCTTTCTTCTAACTTAACACTTTAAAATAATTATGTCTAGGTATCATGCATTAAAATAGATAATAATAATAATAATATTATTAAAAAACTCTCGACCAATTGTAATTGTTCAAAGAAACCTCCACCTTGGACTTACCTATGCTTAGCTTTCACCCTCTCACGGAAGAGTTGCTTGTCGAACTTATCCTCTTCTCGCAGGACAAGTTTTGCTTTTTCAATGTCAATTCCTCCAACATCTTCAGTCTCATATTCTTTGGCAAGTTCAGAAACCCTCTCCTTCGTTTTGTTCAGGACAGCCTACATAAAAAGCACATATTATGGTCTATGTATACATTTACATAACAGCTTATAAAAGTACAATGAAATCTCCTAATTTATTCTTTAAATGAAGGATATGAAAGAAAGCAATTGAAAAAACCATAAAAATTATATAAGCTATCTAAAAATGAGAATAAAAATTGATCAATATTCAACATACACAGGTAATCTCTAAACATTTCCAACAAAGAACATTTTGAATGAATAGATATATAAATTGGAAATAATTTATTTTGAACAGTGTCCACTTATCTAGATATAATCATCAGGCAACACCTGTTTCTGAATAGAAACATGTAACAGGTCACAGGAATACCTTAAACTCATTTTAGATTAAACCACCATGCCATAGTCTCATCTAGAATTTCATAGTCCAATGTTTTCCTTTATTTTCAGGACAGTGAACAATCACACCAAATGGAAAATTACATCAGGGTTTCCTTTTATTTCTAAATGTGTCTCAATGTCGTTTCACCCACGCCAAACTTGATGGCTAGTTTGGATGTCGACTCGCCATTCTCCAATCTTTCTACAGTTTTCAATTTTTCACTGTATTTCATTTTACGACCAAACATATTGAAAACTGATACAGCCACAGATCACAGTTGAAAACTCTCACAACTGGCTTTGATTCAAAACTTTGGAAAGATTTCTGCATCTATGTTCACACCTTTCAACTGTACTGTTAGAGATCGGCAACTCCAAGTGAAGCGCCGCAAGAAATGCGAACTTCAAATAACTTGCTCCAGCCCTTCTGTCCTGTGTCATATGTTTTCTAATCTGTACAGGGGAGTGTATTGCCATAAGCCAATAGAAGCTGAGATTGCCCAATGTTGCCGAAGTGACCGTAGGTCAGTGCTCGCTTAGCTCCCATGGGAGATGTTTCCGTAAAGCCAGCATTGAAATGCTGTAGCTCCATGCTACATGTTCTTTAACTCTTTCCGGTCTAACTGCGAGCATTAACTGCGAGCTATGCTCGCAGTGGCCGAGATTACGTTCAGGCCGCGCTGCGGGCATAGCCCGCAGTAAGGTTTGACAATTCCTAAAAAATCGAGAACGAGCTATGCACGCATTCTGGTGCTTACATCGTGTTTCTTCATGTATTAGTTACAAGAGTATTTAAGCAGATGGCAGTATTATATGTCTAAGTCAGAGAAGTTATGATATTTTCGATCAGCATGCATCAGTAGATGTTGTCACTCAGTGAGCTCTAAGACATGGCTTCTCGCGGCAAACATGTGCTTGACAAAAGTGATATTTTTGATATTTTATGATATATGATATATGATATATGATATATGATAAATGAATATATTGACATATGAATTCAAAACAACTTCTTACATTTCATTATGATTAGAGTTCATTTTATGGCCTACATATTGTCTACATATTGGTGAAGTTGTCTGTTTAGAAGACTGTATTTTCTCTTTCTCAGAAGTCTTTTGTGGTAAATGGAACAATAATTTTACATTTGAGTAACTTTTGACAAAATTTATCAATTAAAATAAAATTTCATAAGCGCTCCCATTTTCATTATTGTAATTATTACTATTGAAACTATTATTTTTTGTAGTTGCAATGCACATTTTATATGAGCAAAATAGGGTAAATGTAACAGTATTTCAGTAAACTGTACATGCTTTGTTAACCGTCAGACTTTTACTCCATTCGCAAAACATGGTGTAATATATAAACAATTTTAAAATCTCAAGTGATAGTTGAAATGATACAAACAGCGTTTTTCAAAATTAGATGCTCAAACAAGCACAAAGAAAAAAGAATCATTCAAATATCCTCTACAGGTACAGAGATATAATGTTTTAAATATCCTTAAAAATGCCCAGTCCAGAACGTTTGTTAGGGATATTAAGGCCCAGACTGGAATGGGTTAAGGCCTAAATAGCCAGTGCTGCCAGGTCTTGTACGCTAAGTGCCTCAATGTATTTAGTGTGAGATTTTCATTGACGCCTTAGAGGAAGATTAATTCGTCTGTGTGTTAGGACTGGTTGGGTGCTATAAACAAAGTTATTTATTGTGAAGGGAGAGAGATAGCAACAGCATGTTATCTGTCTACTCTCTCATACTCGCCCTGCTCTCTCTGTCACACTAGCTTACCGAACTAATGCTTATATCGCTTGGCTTCCAGGGTCTTACTTCAAATTGTCGTGCTATAGCACTGGTCACGGATCTCTGGTACACCTAGCCTTTACAAATCAGGTTAGTTAGCTTTAGGTCAGCTACCTCGGAGTATGGCAGTTGGGAAAGGGAGGGAAGGTTCTGAGTGGAAGTGTGTTCCCCTTGTATTTTCTCAGCTTAGAAGATAAAAGGAAACTTGTGGCAAACCACCCACGACAACATACTCATATGTTCCCAAGTTTACAGCATTCTGCTAGCAGTGCACATGTAGGCCAACTGCTTTACCACATATCAACTAAGTACAGTCTTTTTAGATCGCTAGAATTTCGTCACCATACATCATATTGCATTAAACGATGCTGAGATTACTTTATTAACAAGGGAAGGGCACGTACTGCAGAATCACCAATCTTACATAAATTCTGGACAAATGTTAAATGAGTCAAGAATATCACAGTGGCCAAAATACTTATTTCAGAAATTAATTTGTGTGATCTATAGAAAGCTTTAAAGTTCATATGTATGAATTGGCATGCGCTCGGCTACGCAGTACTGCACCACATGCTGGGTTCACTCGTCAAGAGACTGCTACTCCATACCCTACCCAGAACTCGCACTCTCCAACAACTGATTTCAGGTCAACGCTGACATACGCTTAAAAAGGAAGGCTGTTCAATCAATAATGGAGATGTGGTAAGCAGGGCCCACTTCATTTTCGTTGGTGAAACATAAGTTCCATCGTGTCAAAAGTAAAAATAAAAAAATAAAAAGTATGTATTTGTGGGAAAAGCATGTGAAGACCAGTGGGTGCGCCATGACAAATTGAGGGCAATAATACGTACTGTCCAAAAATAATTGATTTTCCCATCAAAATAATGAAATAATTCACAATGTGACTATCCAGCAATGGACTATGCAAGTTGTTCATGAAAAACAAAGGGAGGGGTTTAAAGCATGCCACACGTGGGTATGTTTACTTTAAGAAGCGCAATGGTATTGTGTCATGGAAAATAATATCTGTAACGACGAAAAAGCTGACCAACAAAGAAGTAGAAACCATGGCACCAGCAGAAATATTCGTAGAAGAAGTACCTCGATGAATGGACCCAACACGCACACAGTCCTGCGTAGCCAAGCACGCCAATTCAAACGTGCAAAATTTAATGCTATCTGTAGGTCGCATAAATTAATTTCTGAAATGTTTTGGCCGTTATGTTATTCTTGAATCATTTAATGTGTGTGAAAAATTTAAGCAAGATCCGTGATTTCCCGGTATGTGCCCTTCCTCTGTAAGTGTGATGTTTAGTTACTGTAAGAATTACTTTTTTTAAATTTTTTTTATTACCCTTTGAGGCCAATGAATTAACTGCAAATTACCCGCATGCAAAATACCAGGAGTACCTTGTATGAGCTCCAATAAATTTTTTTATCCTTGTATATACGACTTGATTTGTAACATGTTTGATATTAATACTGTATGGACTCATTGGGTTCTTTTGTACTCGTCCTGTGTTCTTTCTCATTAATGACCTGTATTCATCTTTATGTATTTTGTCTTTTCCTCTCTTAACCTGGCCTCCTCCTTGTCCTACACTCATTAATCCGGACTGAAAATAATAAAAATTCATTTTTACTTGTACAATATTTCTTTTACCAGGTCGACTCTTCTTGAATGTCTTTTCTGCCAAGTATAGTTAAGGACAGGAATTGGAAGTAATTCGGTCACGGTTTATCAAACGTTCCCTCCTGGCATTCACCTGGAATTGATAATGGGAAACCGTGGAAAACCATTCACAGGACGGCCAAAGTGGGATTCGAATCCATGCTCTTCCGAATGCAACGCACTACTAATTCACTGATAGTGAATTTGAAAATGAACCCGGTGCTCAATCAGAAAACTCGTGGAGAGGCAACAATGCAGCTGGACAAACTGATGGCCTATTTAGAATCCTAGACTGAAACCACACCGGCAGAACTGTTGTTAAGAAAATGTCTTTGTGTCGTGCTGTGCACAAACATTATACAAATGTAAAACAGAAAAAACTTACACATTATTTTAGTGCAAAAAACAGTCGTAAATGTGGTAAAGTGTTCTTATATCTTTTTGTACAATTGAAAAAAAGGTATCACTGTACAACTTATGTTAATAAATAATATAACATGTGCCGTATTTTTAAAAAGTTTTTTCCGGATTATCCAGATTTTCGATAATCAGGATCAGTTCCGGTCCCACTTAATCCGGATAAACGAGGTTCTTGTGTACTACTACAGGGTGTCTACTGAGTTCCATTTTCAAAATTCCAGTATATTTCCAGTATATTCAGTATAACTAGCTATCAGCAACATTCCAGTACCTAATGCTATGAAATGTTTTAAAGTCCTTCAAGAAGAATTACACCCTTGATGATTTCAGATTTGTAATTTTTTGCCAACAAATGCATATTTTGTTTTTAGTAAATTCAGTTAGCCTTGATTTTTTAAATACAAACAATTTTTTAACATTTTTTACGGGGCCTTCCAACTCCCCTCACAGCCCTGTGCTTTTAAATCTCTTTAATTAGAAAATTTATGCAACTCTTGCTTTGGAAAAAAATTACAATCCCAATTAATACAAAATTGTTTGCAAGACTATTAAAACAATTACAAGACAAAAAGTTGACGAACTGCCAGTTTTATATACTATATAACTGTTTGTTTTCAATTTACAATGTTGTATTACACACACACACAAAATATACTTGGAAAGTGCTATCTAACATCACTGCTTACATTTTACTTTCACTAGGCTAACATAACAAAGCTAAGATTTTCAACCTGTATTTTCTTTCTTTTTAATTTTACGACATTACCTCTGAATAAGGTCTAAATCAACCATTCTCATATCGCCTGATTGCTTTTCCTAACATCCCAAAACATTTAATATATTAAAAACTCAAATTTAGGCAACTGCTACTAAACCCCATTCCAAGTTCCCATGACACAACCATCATCAACAACTAACGGCTGTTGTTGTTGTTGTTGTCATTGACAATGCAGCAAAAGTATTTATTCGACCTTTCTTTTCAACTGCGCCTACTTTAAGCCTGCAAACAATTTAAGACACTCCAATCAAGTTTTACGCCACAGTTAAATCACCAGTTACCTATTGCAAACCAAAATTCTCGAACCTAAGACTTCAACCAGATAGTTTTTCCAATTATCACGACTTTACTGCTGAACTAGGTCTCATTTATCATTCTCTCATTCTCATGACTTTACCTCTAAGGGCCTGTACTACAACTGTCAGGTACACAGCCAGATACGTAGGCTGCAGTTTTGCAAACTAGAAGTTAAATATTTTCTTGCGTACTACCAACGGATTTTAACGATGGTATTGTAATGTGGAAGATGTAGTAACATTGTTATTGGGTTGGTAATAAGGTTACTGAAAATATAGTGAAATTTAGCGCGATGGTATATGTGTTCCCTGGTGTTTTCGTTTGTTTAGCTCTATTCCTGTTGAAATTGTATTACTAGAATCCAATATAGACTCTTATTATGATGTGGAAGTTCAGGTCAAAAACAGAATTAGGTCTGAAATCTACACATATGAAGAAATGTTAAAATTAATTAACTGTATAACGAAACTGAAACTGTTATAGAATATAAAAAGACTGAAAATGTAAACTGGACGCAAAAGTTAAGATTCAGGTTATGTATCTTTTTTTTTTTTGTCTAGTAGGTTCTATTTACGAGGATGCATGTTAAGGCGAAAGTAAAGTTTACATTCGTAATTAATGCTACTGATGCAGCATAGGATCAATAATTTTATTATTAATTCAATTTATTCTTTGCTCATTGAATAAGTAGTTTGTTTTTTCCTTTTCAATAAAATGTGAGAATAGTAACTGGCAAGCATTTATCTCACTTTAGTGTAAATACTTAGTAGCAAGTTGTTATGAAGTCAAAGAAATATAACCTCCTTAACATCCTCATTCAATGGACGAATCGCCATGAACAACGTCGTATACCTTTACTCCATATGTGTGTCGCGGATAGATTTGGAACAGAACCCACGCTTTTGACACGCATTCTAATGATTAGGAAATGTGTACTATCACCTCTAGTACCCTACCGACTAACATTTAGATGGTAAAAAATGTAAAGACTATTGGGACTCGAACCCACGAAAAACTGCATTGCAGCAGACGATGTTGTCCTAACAACCACGGCTACCCACGAAGCTTGCTGGTGACATGCTTGTGTGCAACTCATATAGTCAGTAGCAACAACTTGCTAGCTTGGGAAATCTTTAAGAATTCTGTGATAGCTGGACAGGGAGAATGACATACTTTATAAATATATACATAGATTACATTGTAACAACTTAGTTTCGTACAGCATCATGCAGATGTAGATTCATCTTGATGTGTAGCCATCTTGATTCTTACAGTAGCGTCCCCGATAGGAGCGTTAACTGCCTCTACAACTTTGGCATAGCTAACCTCGAGAATATTCTCCCAGATTGCACATAAACAAAAGTCGTAGTACGCGTTTCCAACCAAACTTCCAGATAAATGTGCAAATTGCCACATAAATTTAAACCGCACTTTTATCTGGCTGTCGCAGTACAGGCCCTAAATAAGGTCTCATTTAACATTCACTCAAGTTACTGGAATATTTTTCCTAACATTCCAAATAATGTAATATTTAAATTTTCAAATCAGACCACTGCTACCAAGTACTGTATATGTGCCTTTGTCACAACTAGCAATCAACAGCCAGCAGCTGATATTGTTGTTACACTCATTAATACTGAATATTGTATTCTTTTTCCTTAGACTGCTCCTATTGTAAATATGTTAATATTAAACTTAGTAATTACCGTACCGTATAATGGTTCATGTTTGTGGGTTACTGTAGTCACGTCCTAGTTCGTGAACCATGGGCAACGGCTGAGTGGCCTAGTAAGTGGTCCCGAGAGTCGGGATACCAGTTGCTATGGAATGGGAGTGGGCATCTCGGACATATTCTGAGTCGTGGCCCTCCTTGTGCTCAGGCGGCTAGGACTATACAATTTACCGGTGGTCCATAACCCGTTAGAGGAGAGATCCTCACTTGAACTATGTGCAAGTAGGGCAGCATCCTGCTTCATGAATTTACCGAGCTCAGAACACTTTAAGCAAGCCTCGGACCTATGAGAGTAATGGAGTCCCACTCCCATTTGACAGGCGAGGGACTCCTTGGAAACAACTTGGCGAACGAAATGGAATTCGATGGGGAGCTATCAATATTAATGGGGCTTATGGAAGAAAGAAGGTAGAACTGGCTGAGTCAGCAAAGAGGATGCATCTGGATGTGCTAGGAGTAAGTGATATTCGGGTAAGGGGAGATAATGAGGAAGATATA
Organism: Anabrus simplex; assembly: GCF_040414725.1. NCBI lineage: Eukaryota > Metazoa > Arthropoda > Insecta > Orthoptera > Tettigoniidae > Anabrus > Anabrus simplex. The sequence goes on along the minus strand of NC_090265.1, from coordinate 1,741,297,256 downwards.
GGAGATTATAAAGTGTACTTGACGGGTGTTAGAAAGGGAAGGGCAGAGTCTGGGGTAGGGCTGTTTATCAGGAATACCATTGCACGCAACATAGTTTCTGTTAGGCACGTAAATGAGCGAATGATGTGGGTAGATTTGTCAGTGGGAGGAATTAGGACAAGAATTGTGTCCGTGTATTCACCATGTGAGGATGCAGATGAGGATGAAGTTGACAAGTTTTATGAAGCATTGAGTGACATCGTGGTCAGGGTCAACAGCAAGGACAGAATAGTGCTAATGGGCGATTTCAATGCGAGAGTTGGGAATAGAACTGAAGGATACGAAAGGGTGATTGGTAAATGTTGGGAAGATATGGAAGTTAATGGGAATGGGAAGCGTTTGCTGGACTTCTGTGCTAGTATGGGTTTAGCTGTTACGAATACATTCTTCAAGCATAAGGCTATTCACCGCTACACATGGGAGGCTAGGGGTACCAGATCCATAATAGACTATATCTTAACAGACTTCGAATTCAGGAAATCTGTTAGGAATGTAAGAGTTTTTCGGGGATTTTTCGATGATACAGACCACTATCTGATCTGTAGTGAATTAAGTATCTCTAGGCCTAGGGTAGAGAAAGTGAAATCTGTCTGCAAACGAATAAGGGTAGAAAATCTCCAGGACGAGGAAATTAGACAGAATTACATGGATATGATTAGTGAGAAGTTTCAAACAGTAGACAGTAAGCAGGTTCAGGATATAGAAAGTGAATGGGTGGCATACAGGGATGCTGTAGTAGAAACAGCAAGGGAATGCCTAGGAACAACTGTGTGTAAAGATGGGAAAAGGCGAACATCTTGGTGGAATGATGAAGTGAGAGCAGCCTGTAAACGTAAAAAGAAGGCTTATCAGAAATGGCTACAAACAAGGGCCGAGGCAGACAGGGAGTTGTATGCAGATGAAAGAAACAGAGCGAAACAAATAGTTGTTGAATCCAAAAAGAAGTCATGGGAAGATTTTGGTAATAACCTGGAAAGGCTAGGTCAAGCAGCAGGGAAACCTTTCTGGACAGTAATAAAGAATCTTAGGAAGGGTGGGAAAAAGGAAATGAACAGTGTTTTGAGTAATTCAGGTGAACTCATAATAGATCCCAGGGAATCACTAGAGAGATGGAGAGAATATTTTGAACATCTTCTCAATGTAAAAGGAAATCATCATGGTGGTGTTGCAAACAACCAAGCTCATGGGGAGGAGGAAAATGATGTTGGTGAAATTATGCTTGAGGAAGTGGAAATGATAGTAAATAAACTCCATTGCCATAAAGCAGCAGGAATAGATGAAATTAGACCTGAAATGGTGAAGTATAGTGGGAAGGCAGGGATGAAATGGCTTCATAGAGTAGTAAAATTAGCGTGGAGTGTTGGTAAGGTACCTTCAGATTGGACAAAAGCAGTAATTGCACCTATCTATATGCAAGGGAACAGGAAGGACTGCAACAACTATTGAGGTATCTCATTGATAAGTATACCAGGCAAAGTATTCACTGGCATCTTGGAAGGGAGGGTGCGATCAGTCGTTGAGAGGAAGTTGGATGAAAACCAGTGTGGTTTCAGACCACAGAGAGGCTGTCAGGATCAGATTTTCAGTATGCGCCAGATAATTGAAAAATGCTACGAGAGGAATAGGCAGTTGTGTTTATGTTTTGTAGATCTAGAGAAAGCATATGATAGGGTACCGAGGGAAAAGATGTTTGCCATACTGGGGGACTATGGAATTAAAGGTAGATTATTAAAATCAATCAAAGACATTTATGTTGACAATTGGGCTTCCATGAGAATTGATGGTAGAATGAGTTCTTGGTTCAGGGTACTTACAGGAGTTAGACAAGGCTGTAATCTTTCACCTTTGCTGTTCGTAGTTTACATGGATCATCTGCTGAAAGGTATAAAATGGCAGGGAGGGATTCAGTTAGGAGGAAATGTAGTAAGCAGTTTGGCCTATGCTGACGACTTGGTCTTAATGGCAGACTGTGCCGAAAACCTGCAGTCTAATATCTTGGAACTTGAAAATAGGTGCAATGAGTATGGTATGAAAATTAGCCTCTCGAAGACTAAATTGATGTCAGTAGGTAAGAAATTCAACAGAATTGAATGTCAGATTGGTGATACAAAGCTAGAACAGGTCGATAATTTCAAGTATTTAGGTTGTGTGTTCTCCCAGGATGGTAATATAGTAAGTGAGATTGAATCAAGGTGTAGTAAAGCTAATGCAGTGAACTCGCAGTTGCGATCAGCAGTATTCTGTAAGAAGGAAGTCAGCTCCCAGACGAAACTATCTTTACATCGGTCTGTTTTCAGACCAACTTTGCTTTACGGGAGCGAAAGCTGGGTGGACTCAGGATATCTTATTCATAAGTTAGAAGTAACAGACATGAAAGTAGCAAGAATGATTGCTGGTACAAACAGGTGGGAACAATGGCAGGAGGGTACTCGGAATGAGGAGGTAAGGGCTAATTTAGGAATTAACTCGATGGATGAAGCTGTACGCATAAACCGGCTTCGGTGGTGGGGGTCATGTGAGGCAAATGGAGGAGGATAGGTTCCCTAAGAGAATAATGGACTCTGTTATGGAGGGTAAGAGAAGTAGAGGGAGACCAAGTCGACGATGGTTAGACTCGGTTTCTAACGATTTAAAGATAAGAGGTATAGAACTAAATGAGGCCACAACACTAGTTGCAAATCGAGGATTGTGGCGACGTTTAGTAAATTCTCAGAGGCTTGCAGACTGAACGCTGAAAGGCATAACAGTCTATAATGATAATGTATGTATGTATTACCGTATAATCTTGAATACCACCCGCCACCGAATAAGACCCGCACCCTTATTTTGAAAGAACAAAATTTAAAAAAAAGTGAAGTCAAAATTATTTACAATCTTTACTAACACACATCAAATAATTAGAAAATACAAATAAAAGTAAACAAACATTTCCAGAACGATATCCAACGAGTTCTTTCATCATCATCATCATCAGTACCAACTTCGGAACTTTCATCACTATCACCTTCCCACAAAATGTCGTCATCGCTGCCATCCATAGCATTAGAAATGCTACATTTCCTGAAGCTCTTCCGTATGAGATCCCCAGGGATACAATTCCATGCCGTCAAAATCCACGAACACAGCAGCTGAACTTCCAGGTGCTGAATGCGACCAGTTGGCGTCAGTGTGTGATTATCAGCCACCATCCATTCTGTATAGAGCTGTTTCGAGGCTGCTTTAAATGGACGGTTCACGCAGACATCCAGCGGCTGTAGCATAGATGTCATCCCGCCCGGAATGACTGCTAGGCCGGTTTTCACATCCTTGATATGTTCCTTCACAGCGTCTGTTGTGTGGCCGCGGTAACTGTCGAGAACATGCAAGTTCTTTTGTCCCAATTAAGCACCAGGGTGACGTTGCGAGACACACTTTACCCAGTCTTCCACAAGTGAACTGTCCATCCAGCCGGAGTTCTGAGATCTGACAATAACACCAGTGGGTAGAGTTTTAGGAAGCGTCTTTCGCTTGAGAACAATGTACGGCGGCAATTTGGTTCCATCGGCGAGAACACACAACATTACCGTACACCGTTGTTTTTCATTATTACCTGTTCTAATGGTAACACTTTTCGCACCCTTAACATTCACAGTCATGTCCACTAGCATTTCAAAGTAGACTGGCATCTGATGTGCATTGCCAATTTGGAAAAGCAAATATGCATTTTCCTTCCGCAACCGAAATATGTGACACTGAAACGACAATAACTTCTCATCGCAGGCACCAGGAAAACGCTGTGAAATTGAGGTATGCCTTTGTATGCTCAACCCATTTCTTTTATAAAAAATTACAAACCCATCCTCGGCTTGCCTTAAACCCTTCCGATGAAAGTTCCTTTGTGATCTCTAATGCCTTTAGCTGAACATTTCGGTTGACATACCATATCCCAATTCCCGCCTTTCTGTCACATTTTTATAAAGTTTTTTTTAAATTTCTGGAAACAGTACACTCATTATACGAAAAGCTCTACGATCATAACTACATGTTAATAGCACATTTTTCTTCTTTCTCCAATCGCGAATACACGACTCGTCAATATCGTATTTCCTACTAGCGGCACGATTTCCAATAATTTTGGCTTCCGGAACTACTTTCAGTTTCTCACTCGCAGTGGAATTCATGATGATACTCCGAGAACGTGTGTGAGACTGACGCTAAGCGCGAAAGTACCGTATATTGAGAATGGAGAATATCATAAAATATATAAACTTTGATCATGCCTTAATAACATGGGCTTAGTAGGAGATATACTTTAAAATTGTGGTAGAATGAGTTATTCTAAAATACTTAAAACAAGCAGCATGTTCAACATCTTTGAAAGAGGTGAAATGACATTACTAAGGATGAAAATCACATACCAGAATATTATGAAAGTGTCAGTCGCTTAGCAACCCGCTAAGTACAGAATGTATTGTGGGTTAGAGTAAGCCTTCATCTGCAATTACTGGAGTGATCATTTAATGGTTTGATTTTATGATTACTCAAAGCTGACTAAACTTAAGAGACCTATCATCGCCCCAAGATTCACCGGCAAGTAATTCCAGAAAGAATAAAACAAAAATGAAGCAAACTGGTCCAGTGGAGCAGATGGACGGATATGCCAAAGCTGTTTTAAGTAAACTCTTCTAATATACGCGAGGAATGTTTTTTAAGTGAGGGCCGTTTTGTTGTAGACACTAGTAGTTCACGCGCGTCGCAACGAGCCCGTGCGTCACGTGCCAGCAGGTCTCGGGAACAAGGGTGCTCAGTTGCAGCTCTGCTGCTAAGCTGCACGGTTCTGTTCTGAGCTTGCTCAAATGTTCAAGATTATCAAATCGCCCGCCCCGTGCGAGGTTCGGTCAGTGATACGGTTTTTGTCGGCAAGGAACCTGTCTGCTGCAGACATTCACCGACAGATTTGTGAAGTGTACAGTGCTAATGCTATGAGTGAAGGCAAAGTGCCTAAGTGGGTACGAGACTTCAAAGATGGCCGTGACAACGTCCATGATGAGGCCCGCTCCTGCCGCCCATCTCTGATCACAGACGATTTGTTGGCTTCAGTTGAAGATTCGTGGGGACAGATGCTTCACAATAACAGCTGTCTCATACGCCTTTCCTGACGCGTCTAGGCCGTGAACTCTTGGTTATTTGAGCAGGCGCCAAGTTTCTATGAAAGTATTCGAAACTTAGTTGTAAGGTATGATAAGTGTTTCAACAAACTTGGTGGCTATGTTGAAAAATAGAGTAAAGTATGTGGAATCTGCAATTAAATGTGGTGTTTGAAAATCATCTTTCGTTGTGTAGTTATATTCAAATGGCCCTTAGTTAAAAATACCTTCCTCGTATATAACCATTTTTAATAATTTTTAAATTTCTTTATTTAATTACACAGTTAATGGGTCTACTGCAGTAAGAAATCTTGCAGCAAAAGAATTAAACAAGAAACAATGAGGAATATTTTTGTGTATTTGATGTATTACAATTTACCTCTCCTTCCTCATCGAACACAGTCTTCTTGTTGGCAACTATTTTCTTCTTTAGGATTTTCTTTGCAATAGCTGCCTTGGTGACAATCTTGTTCTTTTTCTTGCTCATTTTCTCCAAACCAGGAGCACTGTCTGGTACTTCCAATTCCCCTTCCAAGTCATGATCTTTACGTTTTATCTGCAAGATATCATCTTCTTCACTATCACTGCCAGCTGAAATAGCAAACGAGAATGTTAATTCTTTTTTAAAAATACACTAACACACAATACCTTTCATATTTCCTAAAGGGCCTTGACAGGTACGTTGTGGTTCTGTTAGGGAAGAACTTTGTAAACAGTCCTGTACAAGTTCTCTATCATGTCAGTAAATCTACTGGTAGAAGGCTGACTTCAAATACCACCGGACTGAGCCAGGAGTGAACCCAACAACTTCGGATCAGAAGGTCAGCGCTCTATGATCTGAATCACTCAGCTTAGTCTACCGCAGATGAATCTGGGCTTATGTTTGACAGCAAATTCAGCACATTAAATTATGTCTGTAGGGAAACAATCTAAGAATACAGGGTATCCCATATAAACTAAAACTGTCGACATGGAGTTTTTACTCTCCGATACATATGTTGCAATATGGGAGGGGCGCACAGTGTAGTTCTTGACCTCGCAAGCAGCCTGCATGTGCTCGACCTGACAAACATCAGTCACCAGTCTGAATCTCAGCTGTTAATATGGTGAGACAAGTTATCATTGAAGCACTGTATTTTTGTATGTAAAAGTTCTGGTTTCATACTAAATGGTTGTGTGAAGTCATAACTCTTGCTATTGGTGTACAGAAAATCCTAATGGTTTTTATGAAGTCCCTCATTATTATAGGAAGATTGGTGTTTGATGTGCTGTTAGTGCAAGACGAATAATTGGGCATATTTTTTCGAGATGACAGCAAATGCAGAGAAGTACCAAGATGACATTTTGATGCTGTTTTCCCATCAGGTGCCAGAAGAAGAAGAAGAAGAAGAAGAAGAAGAAGAAGAAGAAGAAGAAGAAGAAGAAGAAGAAGAAGAAGAAGAAGAAGAAGAAGAACCATACGGGTGGTTTCAACAAGGTTCTGCCCCTGCTCATGCAACAGAAGATTCCCTTCTTACAATCTCGGAAGTGTTTGCAGACAGAGTGATCAGTGCTGGTCTATTTTCCCCCTTGTTCTCAAGATCTAACAGTACGTGATTTTTACTTATGGGGTAAACTGAAAGAAAAAGTGTAGGAACATTGGAGAAACTGGAAGAAAACATTAGGAATGAAATAAGAAACATTACAATGGTAGAGCTCACCTGCACCAGCCAGAATGTGGTTACCAGATACAATGCCTGTAAAACCCAGGAAGGAAGACACCTCCAGCATCTTTCATAAGGTATGATGGGGATTATGGCAGTAATGACATTTTGGAAAATGAATCCGAGTTCGAGGATATTGATAGGAATAGTGAACGTTACTGAAGTGAACAGAATATTGAAGATAGTGAGAGTGAAAAGTGCCGCGCCAGGTTCTTCCAAACGCGTACAGCCAATGACACAAAAGAACCATAGTGGAAAAAAAAGAGACAATAATCCTGATATATATCCATTCCTTGATATAGCAGTGTTTCAGAAATACTTACGAAAAATGTATATCCCACTCACCATCCGAAACTGAGATGTTTTTAAAGTACACGATTCGCTCTTTTTGAAATCATTTAAAATGGAACGTTTGTACCACAGCCAGCAGTAACTCACAGAACAAAGAATGGGCAAGTCCTAACCTCCAATGGCATGAATGCAAAATTTGAGTGAATTATCTGCATTAGCTTTTATTCTATGCATGTTTTTTGTGTGTAACAGATACGCTCAAACTACAGGCGGAGAAATGAAATCTGATTCCACAGTGAACATTAGGGCCATTTATTGGGACTTAAATGGGTTAAGACCACAGCTACTTCCTTCCCAGTCCTGGCCCTTTTCTATCCCATCATCACCATATGACGTAAAACAAATAGTGAAACAGAAAAATATTTTCAAGATTGCTGACAGTGGGGTTTGAAACCATCTCCTGAGTGCAAGCTTACAGCTACACAACCCAAACAGTTCAGCCAACTTGCTCAGTCAATGATAAAGAAAGCACTCATGAAGAATGAATACTATTTTGATAAATTACTAAATCAGTAAATGAATAAGAACACATGTAGCAGAAACACAATGACATCAGTGTGGGAAGAGGGATCAACAGAAATAGGAGGCAAGAACAAACATTAAAACACACAAGTACAACAACAGTCTCTATATTTTCATATTATGCAGTCTTCGAATATGTGGGTTCTCTCCTCATCAATCCCACTTTTTTTCTCCATCCATTCTTCTTATCCTCTGATAACTTTATTTCTGCATCCCAGCTTTATCAAGAGTGGCCACTTCTACAGATCTTGAGTCTTGACGTGAAAAGCATAGGGTAAAAAGAAAGCTCCATAACCACAGGAAAAGGAAAACTTAAGGAGAAATGGATGCCAATGGGTCAATTTAAGATACAGAAAGAAACAAGTGATATCACCGATAAGACAGTTAGCTAACTTAAGTGTCGCATATAAAAATAATGTTCCTTTACAACAAAGATATTATTTGGTTTAACATACAAAATCACTCTTTCTGGGATAGTATTCTATATCCTGCAGCATGAATGATCTCCAGTGTGGTAAAAAGTAAACTCTTGTCTCATCCTGAGGTGGTACAGCACTTTTCAGCCACACTCGCAGTGGCGGTGAGCTGCATGTACCATTTTAACCACATACCACCAGCCCTCCTCCTCCTCCTCCTCCTCATCATCATCATCATCATTTTCATTTCCCCCTGTCCAGGTCCTGTCAGATCGGGATGTTGATGGCACTTCTCCACTGCTGCCTCTTCTTCCACTATTCCTCTTCAGTAATTCTATTCCAGTCCAGTCTTCTTTTTGTTATACTGTTCTTGACAGGGTCCATCCATCTTGCTTTTGGCCTTTCTCTTACCCTCTTTCCTTCTATCTTAGTCTCCAACACATGTTGTTTGAAAGAGATAAACTGCAATATTAGAAAGCTGTGGTCAGTTGAACTTCAGCTCCGAGTAAGTGAGGCAAAGTCTTCATGAAATGTAAAGTATTCTTGCCTCATCTCTTTCACTTGGCAAAAAAAAAAAAAAAATTATATCATGTCTAAAATGTAAAGAGTTTCAGAATAATGTGAGTAAGTCCACTGATTGCAATAAACTATTCCTCTTCTTCTACTACCGCTTTTCTCACATCTGTAGGGTCGAGGGTGTAAACTTTGTTGCGCGCGCGCGCGCGCACACACACACACACACACACACACACACACACACACACACACACACACACACACACACACACACACACACACACACACACACACACACACACACACACACACACACACACACACACACACACACACACACACACACACACACACACACACACACGTGGATTTGGCTCTGTTTTACGGCTGGATACCCTTCCTTCACAATTTGCTTTACGTCACACTGAAACAGATAAGTCATATGTCGATGACGGGATAGGAAAGGGCTAGGAGTGTGAATGAAGTGGCAAGCTCACAGCTGCATGCCCCTAACTGCACGGCCAACTCGCCTGGTGATGTCCTTTCTGACACCACCCCTATATGGAAAGATGTAATCACTATTGCATGTTTCTGTGGTGGTTGGTAGTGCAGTGTGTTGTCTGAATATGAAGAGGAAGGTGTTGGGTCATCCACAAACATCCATCCAGTCCCTGGGCCAGAAGAATTAATCAGACACGGTGAAAATACCCGACCCAGCTGGGAATCGAAACCGGGACTTTCTGAACCGAAGGCTTTAACGCTGATCATTAAGCCAATGAGTTGGACACTGCAATAAACTATTCATTTTATTTTTAAAATACATACCTGAAAATGTTGTTTCTTTATTAAAGGATGACTGAAATGGTTAGAAATGGCATATTTTTAATAAGTGCCTATTGGGCTCAATGTCCTCAATCATTCAAAACTAATTATTGCACCTGACTGAAGGTTAAAGACAAATTATGAATTTTATTTACTTAGCCCGAAGTTGAGTATCTTCTGCTGCTGCTGCTTCTTATGTTCTGGAGGTACAGATTTTGTCACACTTTCTTCCTCCTCTTCCTCTGATGACAATTCTTCAGAATCATTTTCCTTTCGCGATTTGAGAGCAGCAATAAGATCTTTGTTATTATCTTCTTTAATTTCATTGTTTTTCACATTCTGCTGTTGATTCTTCTGCAACTTCTGAAGAAATCGAATTCTAGGAGGAACAGCAAGTCCTAAGGAACTGGAAAAGAAACATAAATATTCTGTGAAATTAGTGAAAAATAAAATAAAAATGGAAACATCTTGTGCATGGAAGTAACAAACACAGAATTTGTATATTTTGGCATATCAGTAAACCCATACACATCATCTCCAGGAATTTAAATACCCATAGTCAACTAACTAAACTAGAAATATTCAATTATTTTATATCCATTTTGAAGCTGTTAATTAACAATAACTACTTCACCTTTGACAATACAGTGTACAAACTGAAGACAATAGGGATCAGATACCGAGAACGAAGAATTATCTACAATCTGTATAAAAATCAGTCTGCAGTGATAAGAATCGAGGGCTTTGAAAAAGAAGCAGCAATCCAGAAAGGAGTGAGGCAAGGCTGCAGTTTGTCCCCGCTCCTTTTCAATGTTTACATAGAACAGGCAGTAAAGGAAATCAAAGAGAAATTTGGAAAGGGAATCACAGTCCAAGGAGAGGAAATCAAAACCTTGAGATTTGCCAATGATATTGTTATTTTATCTGAGACTGCAGAAGATCTCGAGAAGTTGCTGAATGGTATGGATGAAGTCTTGGGTAAGGAGTACAAGATGAAAATAAATAAGTCCAAAACAAAAGTATTGGAGTGCAGTCGAACGAAGGCAGGTGATGCAGGAAATATTAAATTAGGAAATGAAGTCTTAAAAGAAGTAGATGAATATTGTTACTTAGGTAGTAAAGTAACTAACGATGGCAGAAGTAAGGAGGACATAAAATGCAGACTAGCACAAGCAAGGAAGAGCTTTCTTAAGAAAAGAAATTTGCTCACTTCAAACATTGATATCGGAATTAGAAAGATGATTTTGAAGACTTTTGTGTGGAGCGTGGCATTGTATGGAAGTGAAACATGGACGATAACTAGCTCAGAAAGAAAGAGAATAGAAGCTTTTGAAATGTGGTGTTACAGAAGAATGCTGAAGGTGAGATGGATAGATCGAATCACGAATGAAGAGATACTGAATCGAATTGGTGAGAGGAGATCGATGTGGCTAAATTTGATGAGAAGAAGAGATAGAATGATAGGACACATCTTAAGACACCCAGGACTTGTTCAGTTGGTTTTTGAAGGAAGTGTAGGTGGTAAGAACAGTAGGGGTAGACCAAGGTATGAATATGACAAGCAGATTAGAGCAGATGTAGGATGCAATAGTTACGTAGAAATGAAAAGGTTAGCACAGGATAGGGTGGTATGCCAAAACCGGTACCATGAAATAAATAAATGACTATGTGGTGATTTAATAATCTCTCACATAATTTAGTATTGAATAGGCGGATCCTTATATTCCATTTCATTACTTTGTGAATCTCGATTCAATATGGACCATATAATGAAATTCTTGACGTTGAATATCAGTAAAACACGGTAATTAAATCATATATAGAAAGACTGGGACATGAATAATAATAGAAAACACAAGAACAGGTCAGCATCAGAAGAGGAAGGAATAGAAATGGAGACAAGGACAGACATGTGTTTTCAAATACATATGCTCTACCCTCATTCATCCCAATCTGTCTAACGTTTTCTTATCAACTACCGATGAGCTCCTTTCTGATTCCCAGCCTTTTCAGAAGGGTGAGCTTCAACAATCATTGAGGGATCAATTTGACAGACTTTTCTGTCTAGATGTTGGAAGAAAGCTAGTTAAACACAGGTAAAGGGAAGAAATTAAAAGGACTGAAGAAGATCGCTCATTCTTCTGATGCTGACCTATCACTGTGATCATCTTCAATGTTTCTAACTTTAATAATTCATTACTGTTTACCATATCTTCCTCATAATTTAGAGTTTTCTTCAATTTACAGAACTGTATTGATAAAATTTGATGTATTTTACCTGTTTTAGCTTGTAAATATAGGAGGTTGATTCTAAATAAATGGAAATGTATATTATAATAATGTTATTGGTTTTACGTCCCACTAACTGATCTGCCACTAACTTTAGCCGATGTCAAGGTGTCGGAATTTCATCACACAGGATTTCTTTAACATGACAGTAAATCTACCAATTGTTCATATCAGCGACTCCGAAACCTATGGTTTCGACACTATTTTCGATTATTTTTATACATGCTACTCCTTCCCAACTACAAACCCTAGGGGTGGCTTACTGCCACACTGCTTTTTTTTTGAGACAGTTCTATGTGTAGCAGAATCTCTCCTACATTTACGCACATGCCTACTTCGAACATCAGGCCTGTATTCTACTGCAGAATCTTTGAGCTGACGTTGCCATGGTTACGGCTGGTCATTTTTTCATCCAATTCCTCAAGCGGGGTAGTGTACCAATATCTCCAAAACAGTTTGTTTTACGCTCTTAAAACATAGTTTTCTGGGCCCATAGGGCCTAACCGAGTTTTGTTCGATGCGTTGTGAGGCTTAAAATGAGCTTTGTCTTGTCCTTGTACGACAAATTGAATATTTTGCCTATATTAGCCTATGTTAATGTTCCTCTTTAACTTCTCGCCCGTGAACGTGGTGCTTGAGGTCAGTTTGATTCAAGATCTTTCCAGATTCACGATTATCCACCTGAAAACAGTGCATTTTCACGAAATCTCGCCTTTCAACTTGTGGCCTCAAGTTTACCTCACATTATCGAATATAATACTGAAGTATAGGACTAAAACTATTGACACACTACTAAGTCAAGCTGTTTCAGGGAATCCATGCAAGATATATACCATTAAATCTTTTAATTTAACAACTAAACAATCCAAGCAATATAGATGGTTCATTGATCATAATCCATGAGGAACTGTTTTTTTACAAAAATGGTCAATAAAATGGTCTTCTACCAATTTACACTGTATAACAATACTCTAGAACAAAATTAGCTGGTAGTGTATTCTTGCAAAGATCTCTCATGACAGAATGTTATAATTAAAAGAACATTTTATCTGAAACTTGGTGCTATAATTAATTGTATGCATAGTCACAAACATTTAACAACACCAGGAGATATACATGTACAGAACTGTATACAGAACATTTCATGTCTTTTCTAGAACCTTATAAGGAGGTATTTAATCTTTGTTTTTCAACTATCCAAATGTTTTATGATATAATGCAATTGTAAATAACAAACTTATTTTAGAAGTGTTTGTACATATGTACAGTATATTATAAATATTCTAATGTAACTAGTTAAATGTTCTTGTTACTTCATCCTAGGCTGATGATGGCAAATAAAATTGCCAAAACCGGTATCAAATGACAATAAAAATGTGACGTTTTAATTATTTCACATTTTTTATAGTATTGAACAGGTGGAAAACCCTACCCTTGTCTTTGATTGTAAATCTCGTTTCAATATGGACCAATAATGACATTTTTTACATTAAATATGTTAATGGGCCAAAGGGCCTAAATTTAGGGAATGGAGAGGGGGGTTAAAATTTCTTGTCGATGGAGTTACCCGCAGGGTCCTAAAAGTTAAGTATACAAAATTTGGTTCAAATTGGTAGAACGGTATGGATTTGTATAAGGTACAGACAGACAGACAGACAGACAGACAGACAGACAGACAGACAGACAGACAGACAGACAGACAGACAGACAGACAGACAGACAGACAGACAGACAGACAGACAGACAGACAGACAGACAGACAGACAGACAGACAGACAGACAGACAGACAGACAGACAGACAGACAGACAACATTCTGCTTTATATGTATAGATAGATAGATAGATAGATAGATAGATAGATAGATAGATAGATAGATAGAATAGTTAGGGACAAGAATATAAACATCATTAACACAATGGAATGTCAATGTAGAAAGTAGGTGCAACAGAAAGAAGAGACATGGATAACCAAAAACACAAAAGAATGAGGAATCTTCAAACACTATCGTCTTCACATAGACAGGCTCTTTCTTCACCCATCCTACTTTTTCTACATCAATTTCTTCTCATCCCCTAGCCAGTTTCATATTCAACTATGCTATTGTGATACAGTAATCCTTTTTTCGCAAGTTTATGTATTCTGATATTTATGGCTTCACCAATATGCTGTATGACAGTCCACAGAAGCCACTATGCCCAACATGAACGCTTTGGTGATGGGGTGCAAAGAAAATTACACAAGAATTTTCCAAGATACAATGCAAAAATACCGAGTGTATTGTGGCAGGGCCAGTTACGGCTGCTAGCTCTGTATTCAGGAGACAGGTCGGTTTGTGTCCCCTGTCAACCACCCTCAAAAAGTTCCATAGTTTCCCATTTCAACTCCTGGCAAATGTTGAGATGGTACCTTTCTTAAGGCCACGACCACTTTCTTCTCATTCGCAGCCTGTACAAATATATATATACAGTAGACCCACAGAAAAAATCCTCACATATATGAGGAGTACTGCAACTACACAACTGGCGAACTGAACAAGTCCTTGGAGACTCCGGCACTAAAAGCTATTAAAAAAAAAAAAAAAAATACAAACTGTCAACTATACCAGGTCGAACACGATGAAGGAATGTAAATTCTTACATGTCTTAATAATTATTTTGCTCAATATGAAATATTCTTCTTCTTCTTAGCGTGCCTGTCCGCCTCGGACGTTGGCGATCAACATGGCTATTCGGGCTTTATCCACTGAAATTCGGAACAGTTCTGCAGATGTTTCGTTGAACCAGGTTTTAAGGTTGTCAGCCAGGAAATATGTTCCAAAGTAAATTTGGGAAAGAAAAAAAGAAAGATAGATAGATTTACCCATGAAAGGACACAAGATATACAATTCACAGAACAATATGATAAAAAGAGCAATACACCTTACTTTCAGACTAAAAACGATCTTTTGCCCTGCTGAGTGGCTCAGAAGGTTGAAGCGCTGCCCTTCTGGCCCCAACTTGGCAGGTTCAATCCTGGCTCCGGTCAGCGGTATTTGAAGGTGCTCAAATGTGTCACCCTCATGTCGGTAAATTTGCTGGTACGTAAAAGAACTCCTGCGGGACAAAATTCCGGTACTTCAGCGTTTAAAAAAAACCGTAAAAGAGTAGTTAGTGCGTGTAAAGTCAATAACATTATTATTAAAAAAGGATCTCTGAGAGAGTGCTATTCAATGACTCTTCAAATATGAATCGTTTAAAAGGGATTGTTGTGTGTTGATATTTTGAAAAAATGATTTAATGTGCCTATAATCTATGAATGCAGGATTTCATGTAGTAAGCACCTATAAATGTTGACTGTGCTGAGATTCTGCAAAATCAGTCACATATGTTGACCACAGCATGCTGTCAGACATCTGACTGGAAAAGACGTGCATGCCATAATACTGTGGACAGTAAACATTTTTAGCGTATTGTGTCTTTCTCCTTATTTTAACATTTCGAACTTAACAGCTTACTGTCATCCTGAAGCTGTACTGGAAGCTGACAGTTAATACCAAAAGTGGAGACCACATTACTGAAGAGATCAAGGTACAAAAAAAGTGTAAGACAAAACTGTTATACTCTGAAGCTATTTTTTGGAATGCCACTGATAAAGCTGATAAAGGAATCAATATCAATGGTAAGCAAACAGGCAACATCCTCCAAACAGATGACAACTTGATACTTCCAAGTTCTTGAAGTTTTCACCTCAATATGGCAGCAAGCTTGTCAGTTGGACTGCCACACTAATTTTAAGACGCTTGCACCTAGTGTGCCGTGAGGCTCTACTGCAAGCCTCTTCTGGACAATTACAAGATATTAGTATCATTCCGTATTGACGGTTTTCACTTTACAATATAAAAGTTTATATTACGTCCTCCTGTTCTATACATGTATCCATATTGTAAAGTCTTCTGGACATTGCAATGACAGTGTGCTAGGAGAGATACATACCCACACTTGTCAAAATTTAATAATAATGTTATTTGCTTTACGTCCCACTAACTACTCTTTTATGGTTTTCGGAGACGCTGAGGTGCCAGAATTTAGTTCTGTAGGAGTTCTTTTACGTGCCAGTAAATCTACAGACACGAGGCTGACGTATTTGAGCACCTTCAAATACCACCGGACTGAGCCAGGATCCAACCTGCCAAGTTGGGGTCAGAAGGCCAGCGACTCAACCATCTGAGCCAATCAGCCCGGCTGCCAAAATTTAAAAGCTGACTAGTCTGTTGGTAGACTGGGGCAAAACAATGGTAATTTTATGATTAATTAGCAGATCCTTTATTTCTCTTGAACAACATCAACAAAGTAAGCAAGGAGTTTGGTCTTATATGTTCAGCAAACAAACTCGTAGTAATCACAAAACCACTAATGCTGTTATTACCCTGAATGGAAATAAAATTGAAAAAAATGTCAAATTTCAAGTACCTAGAATGTTAGCCAAGACAAGAATAGGATATGGATGAAGAAATCAAAACCAGAATCAGCATTGTAAGAAGTGAGTTTCTGAAGTTACAGGAATCTTGCATGCAACTGACAAGGGCAGGGTCTGACATAAGCCTCACCAATTTTGACAAAATTTTGCAGGGACGTTCTATATTGTGTTTTTGATAAAATCATCTCATG
Organism: Anabrus simplex; assembly: GCF_040414725.1. Lineage (NCBI taxonomy): Eukaryota > Metazoa > Arthropoda > Insecta > Orthoptera > Tettigoniidae > Anabrus > Anabrus simplex. The sequence continues at coordinate 1,741,280,824 of NC_090265.1, read as the reverse complement.
AGGGGTTCCACAAGAAGCACATCACAAAAATACTGAACTATACATGAAGACTGTTAATCGCACCTCCTGATGTTTTACTATGAAAAAAGGCAAAGAAAACTATTCTGATTATCAGAATATTATCAGATTCACCGAAAAAAAGCCACACCTAAGAATCGAATACGGACCTGTGGTTTGGTAACTTGACACCAACCTTGCTCTGCTACAGCATGAAATCACAAAAATGTTAATAACTCTAATATTCTTAACTTTGGACCCTTATAATAATAAATAAAAGATGTTTTAGACAATCTTTCAAGGTATAGCATTGAAAATACGATTTTCCGTCATCAACTTTGACCTTAATTTTTTCACAAACTAGGGAGTGTCTAGCAAAACGCCGAAACATGTATCTCTCTATTTTCAATACAGAATGTCCCTGCAAAATTTTATCAAAATCAGTGAGGCACATGTTAGACCCTCTCCCGAGAGACCTTTGTTATGCCAGGTAATCTTGCATAGTTTTACATAAGGCAATATAATAGGGAAACATACCCTAGACATGGGCAGAGGAGATTATCCTGGGTGTAGAGGTTCAGACAGTGGTTCAACTTCAAAAGAAGAAGAAGAAGAAGAAGAAGAAGAAGAAGAAGAAGAAGAAGAAGAAGAAGAAGAAGAAGAAGAAGAAGAAGAAGAAGAAGAAGAAGCTAAACAATGTTTTTCGGTAACCTACCTTTGTTTCAAGAGGATGGTTGTTCAGTTGCACTTCCTCTTAACCTCTTAGCATAAACACCCAAGTATACTCGGGATTCTATATATTTATACAAAATAAAAACCTAAGTATACTCAGAAATGTCGCTCACTGATTGATACCTAATTTAAAGGCCAGAATATACTCGTTTCTTGTTGTTTTTCAGTATTTCCACCAGAAATTTATAAATTATTACTTCAGGTTCCTATTTTTACCAAGAGATGTCTCTGACTCAACCGTAGTGGATGTCAGTGACTCAGGTAGCTTGTTTTCACAGCCTTTCCGTATTTATTGCTATAAGAGTGTACTTTGTCTGTTAGGTGAAAATGGAGAGTGAAGAAGAGTTCGACATTGAGTTTAGTGAGTCTGATAGTTCTGTGTGCGCGATGCTAGAGGGAAGAAGCCATGAAGGGAATTCAGGTACATGTGTAACGAGTGCGATGTAGCACTGTGTATTTATCCTTGTTTTAGGGCATTTCACACAGCCACAAACATATGAACAATGTCTTTCTTGTACCGTAATGAGTGTCATGTTATCTTACTTACCATCTGTTTTGTGCTGTGTTATTTATTTTACATGTAAGTTAAAAGAAGAACTCATAAAAATATCACAAGTATATGTGGGATTTTAAAACTGGAACTTTTCAGCGGCTTATATTTCATTGTTAAGTTCACAAAATTTACTTTGATTGTTACCACTGTCACTGTTTTTCAATAAAGAGTTCATTTTAACAATAAAACAATTAGGTAACAAAAGAACCACAATTTTGTAAATACCTGCTATGTTAAGAGGTTAAAATAATCACCACCACCATCATCTCTGAAGACCCACAACTTCAAGAAATTTGAGGTACAGAAACATTTAATCAAATAAAATAAACTATAGGTATAAATTTTTACTTACCTTGAATAAGCATCTGTATTAAGTGCATGGACATTAAACACATCTTTATTTTTCATGAGGAATACAGATTTGAGGTAGGACACAAAGGCTCGCTGAGCTGATTCCTTCAGATTAGAGTCTCGAGCAACCAGAGCTTCCATCTTTCGTTGAGGAGTTTGCAGCTTGTTTGGATTAATTCTGTGTATAAGAATCAGAATGGGATGTGAATAATCAATCAACTTACTTCCTTACTTACTCATTAACTTCTTACAACTGAAGATAAGGAACATACTCTTATTCAATAGGGATAAAAAGAGAAATCAAATATATACATCAATGATTCTATTTATGTGAAAATTATTAAATCATTTTTAAGAAACTAACATGGCATTAAATCAAATAGAATATTCTTTGGCAACAGTTTGAAAAATGAAATTATTAAAGATATTAAATAAGCACTAAGCTATCCTCTGAAGAAATGAACAAATATGCCACTAGGATAACAGACTATAGCTTGTAAATAATTTTTAAAATTTAAATTAAGTGATTGAACTGAACCAGTATTCAAACAGTCAGGATATTCTTGTAGTAATAGGAAAACTTTTGAAATTATTCCTATGAGTTTTAATATGGCTGGCAGGTAGATAATAACATTTTTTTTTTTTTTTAAGTAAACAGAAATTCAAGCATTATTCATTTGTAATCCAATTTTTTCTTGAAGAGTTTAGAATGCTCAGGAATGTCATTAATACTGAATACCAGACATGACATGAGCCACAGTGGGAAAGTTGTTATACTGTAGTGCACAAGAAATAACAGAAATTTTATGTCATAATAATCTCAGAATATGCTTTTTAAAATTTTTACAATTGGCTTCACGTTGCACCGGCACAGGTAGGGCTTATGGTGACGATGGGATAGGAAAGGGCTAGGAGTGGGAAGGGAGCGGCTGTGGCCTTAACGTACAGCCCCAGCATTTGCCTGGTGTTAAAATGCGAAACCAAAACTCAGAATATGTACTAGCTGAGATCTATGCATTGAAACTTCTCATATAATTATCCTAGGGGATGAGTACTTCATATATTTTAAACTGAGTAAACACTACCTGCTGGTAGACTTTGCTTATGCAGGTAGGCCATGGGGAAAAAAGTTACTATTCAAAGGAATACCACAAAAAGAACCCAGACATCAGAAAATGCCTTTAAAAAATAATCCCGTATCAAATTTACATAACGAGTAGAGGAAACCTTCCTGAATAAGAATATATATTGTACTAGAGTGGAATCTCATTAACACATTCTCCGTTAGAATGTTTTCCTGCTTAAGATGATTATTTTTGTTGGTCCCAGTCCTAATGTTATTGACTACATGTTAACATAACCTCATTAACAAGTTCTCCCTTCCCACAGTCAAATTTTTATACCTATGTCTGACTAAAGACTGTCAAATGTAAAGTGTTTTGACCTCAAGAGGCTTCTCAGAATTGTCCAACCAAGTGGCTGTTATGTTGTCGCATTAACCCACCCACTCAACACGCTACATTCCACGGACAATTTCACTTTGTTAAATACCACTTGCACTAGGCCACAATATTTTAATGTCATAAAAACGACCACAATGGAAACAGCTTCCTATTTGATGCAGTTTAAAGATATTCTTTTCCCCATTATCATTGATTAAGTTCAAAATTTACTTACCTCTATCTTGAGCGGTGTAACATTCTTCCATAGATTTTAATAGCAACCGAGACATGAAAATAATGCTTCCTCTTTCCTTTATTCACCCTTCAGCACGCCTACAGAGACACCCTGCAACTGTTTCAGTTAACACGTGATGTGTTTGCTAGTTTATTCAATATTTTAATAACAAAGTTTACAAAGTGTGTTTTGAATTTTGGAGGAAAAGAAAGTGCAACAGCAAACTAATCATGAAGAGCTGACGTTCATTCAAGAAGTGGATCACAGTCTTCATATGAAGTGTGTGGATACTGCATGGAAATTGAACATTCCTCCATCCACACTGAACACCATACTAAGCAAGAGGAAAGAAACTGGACGTGCTTGCAAAGAAAGAGTCAGTGGCAAAAGAAAAAAAGTAGAAGAGGGTCAGTTTCCTGAGTTGGATAGCATGATACTAAAGTCAATTAAACAATCCTGTGCTTATAATACTCTACTTAATGAGTCCAGTCAGTTCATTTAGCACAGCATCTGAGACTCAAACTTTCAAGCTTTCAATTGCTGGATCAAAAGATTTAAAAACAGGCATAATCTAGTGAATACAGGAGATGTAAGTGAGGCGAGGCTACTAATGGGAACCCAGAGACTGTAGAAACAAGGGCAGAGACTATACTGCAATCACTTCTCAAGAATCACCATCAAAATTATGTTCTCAATGCATATCTACCTGATAAAACCTTGGCAGTGTAGGGGTAACGTGCCTGCCTCTTACCCGGAGGCCCCCGGTTCGATTCCCAGCCAGGCCCGGGATTTTTCTCTGGATATGTGGGCTGGTTCGAGGTCCACTCAGCCTACGCGATTACAATTGAGGAGCTATCTGGCGGTGAGATGGCAGCTCTGGTCTTGAACACCAAGAATAACAAACAAGAGGATTTGTTGTGCTGACCACATGACATCTCATAATCTGCAGGCCTTTGGGCTGGGCAAAGGTCGCTTGGTAGGCCATGGCCCTTCGGGGCTGTTGCGCCATGGGGGGTATTTAAGGGTGAGAAATGCCACATTAGAAAGTTATGTGAGGGGAAACTGACAGTCTTATTGTGGTGCAATGAAAGTGGACAACGCAGTAATTAAAACTGAGAGGACCTTTCTTATTAGTGAAACTCAAAACCTCACTTTTGACCCCGTTTCCCATCATACCATTGCCAGCTGTCCATCTCACAACATTGTCAAGGTCTTTTTGCAGTTGCTTACAATCTTGTAACTTCTTTATTACTCTATACAGAATAACATGATACACAAAAAGCCTTATCTCTGATTCAAGTTCTTTACTCATATCATTTATATGTATAAGAAAACATAAAGATCCAATAATACTGTCTTGAGGAATTCCCCTCTGAATGATTACACGAGCGGATAAAGCTTCACCTCCTCCAATTCTCTGAGTTCTATTTTCTAGGGGACTCCAGAAAAAAACACTGGAACGTCGGCATGAGGCTGTGAACCAAGTTCTATCAGAGTGTGGACAGCGATCATCATACTGAGTGGCGAGACTGTCATGTGCGGGTTGCAAACTGTGAGCTGTGACATTGGCAATGAGAGGACTGTGTGACTTAGTGAGTCTGTAATGCAAGTTATTGGAGTCTGTGTGTATTAGGTAAATAAACAGTGAGAATAAGAGAGAGTGCATAATTGTGTAATTGTGTGTCATGAGTGTAAGTTGTGAGCTCGGTAATCCTGTGTGTTGATGTGTAGTCTTAGTACGAACTAGTTAATAAACTTTAGAAGTAAAATGCTATCAAGTTCTGTCTTCATTTATCTATCCAGCCAACACTTTACAATATTGTTGCCATTGATGCTTTCACGGCCCGTACTTATGATATAGGCTTTTGGGCTTATGCTGTGTCAAGAAAATAAGGTGAAATTCTTTACGTTTCACAGAGAACTTTGCTATGCATTTTCAGAAGAAAATCTCGACTGTTCACGAGGAAGGCTTCTCAAAGAAGGGTGGACAGCAATCATCATCCTGAGCAGCAAAACTGTCATGTGCTGGCTTCTCAAAGAAGCCTTCCTTGTGAACAGTCAATATTTTCTTATGAAGATGCAGTACAAAGTTCTCTGCGAAACGTAAAAAATTTCACCTTATTTTCTCGACATGGCATAAGCCCAAAAGCCTATACAGTAAAATACCAGTATAACAAAATTTTGGGGACCTCAGAATTTAATTTGTTATCGTGAAATTTTGTTATACTGTAATAAATCAATTCTTAACAACTCACCCCTTGCTAATCTTGTTGAAGATTCTGCATTATTTCAACATGAATTTACACATAAAAAAACCTTAATACTGTATTTGTTAAATGAGAGGAAAATTGGGATACATATATACATGAAGAAATGATATAAAGTACAGGTACTTGCAAGAAGTTTTCAGCATCTCAACTTTTACCCTGTACCAGTATATTATGTCCTTGACTTTATATTTTTAAAAAGTCTGTGATTTTCTTCTGAACACCCCCAGACACAAACGAATATTCAAGGCAGTCAGCAACCACTGCACTTGAATTTAACACAGATTCTGGCACATCACTTCGTGACAGAAGAAAATCCGGAAGATTACGTGCCATGTTTGTAGCCTGGACAAGAGTCGAACTCTGTTGAACACTTTGAGGTAAATCTTCCTCTTCCTCCTCATCATCATCATCACATGGAGACAAGCTTTGCTTTACGTCCGTAGGTATAACCTTAAATTACCCTGCACGTGTCTCCTGGGTGGTGCTAAATAAGCAACGAAATTGGCTGCTGGACCTTAAGCTCTGCTTAACGGATATCCCAGCAAATAGAGGATACATTTAGCTTCGACTATAATGACGGAAAATTATTCCAATCAAAATGGCTCTTTTCAGAGCCAAACAAAGGACATAGGGCCCGCTTTGAAGGTCCTACAACTGAATGTTGAGGGTATAAGCCGATCCAAAAGTGACTACCTCTTAAAACTGCTTAACGACAACCATGTAGATGTTGTACTACTTCAAGAAACACATTGCGAGAATGAGTACCAACTTCACTCTAGATGTAAACTACCAGGATTCAATCTTGTTGCAGCTACCTTCCATAAAACCTATGGCATCTCTACGCACATTCGAAATAATATTGAGCAAGTAAAAATTCTTGACATCAGCTCTGATAACATTTTCACCACCAGGATTAAAGTTGCAGACTTGGAAATAGTAAACATTTACAAACCACTATCTCAACCTTGGTGTAATGAAGCCATCAAGAATGTAAATCATCCGGCAGTCATTATGGGAGATTTCAACAGTAGGAATACTTCCTGGGGGTATGGAGATACTAATTCAGATGGTCTTGGTGTGTTAGAATGGTCTGAAACAGAAGATGTTTTCCTTGTGTATGATGCAAAAGAGAGAGGCTCCTTTCACTCTGGAAGATGGAAGAAGGACACCAACCCAGACCTCTGTTTTGTTTCAAGGGACGAGCACGGAAGACCTTTACAATGCAGCAGGAAAGTACTGAACAATTTTCCCCGAAGTCAGCATAGACCAATTCTTCTAAAAATTGGCATTGAAGTCCCAATAATATCAACACCTGTACCTCGCTGGAATTTTGAAAGAGCAAACTGGGAAGCGTCTACCAAGGAGTTGGATCACAATATCCAGTGGATTCCACCCAAACTGGACAACTATAAGCGATTTGTTAGTTTAACATGCTCCATAGCAAAGAAACACATTCCCAGAGGATTTAGAAAAGAATATATCCCCGGATGGAATAGAAGATGTGATGAGCTGTACAAAGAATACCAAATCAGCAACAGAACAGAAGTCGCTGATGAACTATTGCAAAGCCTAGATTCTGCCAGAAAATATAAATGGAACTCATTGACAGCAAGCATGAATTTCCAACACTCAAGCAGAAAAGCATGGACTCTTCTTAGAAAACTTGGTAGTTGTACTCCCAAATATATTAATAAGAGCTCAGAGGTATCTGCAGTAGATGTAGCTAAAAGAATCATCAAACTGTCCAAAATACCAGAAAATGTCAATAAAGATGAATAAAAAAAACTCAAGAAAGAGCTAAAAACTAGGCTATCCTCGACTGAATCAACCTCCCATATCTCAGGGGAATTCACAACTTCAGAAATCTCAACAGCTCTAAAAGAAATAAAACCAGGCAAAGCAGCAGGAGTGGATAGGATATATCCAGAATTCCTGAAACATTGTGGACCTAGAACCCTACACTGGTTACTTATGTTCTTTAATGACATCTTAAGAAATGGTAGGCTTCCATCTTTGCTTAAGAGAACTAAAATAGTTGCCATTCTAAAGCCCGGAAAAAGTGGAGATAGTCCAATAGCACTCTTAAGTATTTGCTACAAGTTAATGGAGAGAATGATTTACAACAGAATCTCAACCATAGCCTTCCAACGCATACCAACCGAACAAGCAGGATTCCGACCTAACCGAAGCTGCTGTGACCAGGTCTTGGCATTCACCAGCCACATTGAGAACGGATTTCAAGACAAGAAGAAGACAATCTCTGTTTTTGTGGACTTGACATCAGCTTATGACACCGTATGGCAACAAGGGATGATTTTGAAATTCTTGAAGATCATTCCCTGTAAGAAACTTGCAACACTGCTGAACAACATGCTATGCAATAGAGCGTTCGAAATACATTTAAACGGCAATAAGAGTAAGCCCTATATACTAAACGATGGTTTACCCCAGGGATCAGTTCTTGTTCCTCTACTATTCAGCATCTATACAGCAGATCTTCCAGAAACTACTTCCAGGAAATTCATATATGCAGACGACATAGCTCTGGCTGCCCAATCGAGTGACTTCAAAACAGCAGAAATTACACTCACAAAGGATCTCCATAACCTGAACAAATATTTCAGTACTTGGCGACTCAAACCTAACTTGAACAAAACTGAAGTAATCTGCTTCCACCTAGACAACCAAAAAGCCAACTATGTACCTCAAGTCGAATTCAAAGGCCAAAAACTTAAGTATAACCCATATTCAAAGTATCTGGGCGTCACAATGGATCGGACACTTTCATGTAAGCAACATCTCTCTAACACTGCAGCCAAGATAAAAACAAGGAACAACATATTACACAAGCTCAATGGAACAGGATGGGGAGCAAACGCGACATTATTACGAACATCAGCTCTTGCCTTGATCTATCCAGTTGCAGAATACTGCTGCCCTGTGTGGCTTAACAGTGTATATACTTCAAAAGTTGATACACAACTGAATGATACCATGAGGACAATATCAGGCACCATCAAATCGACACCCCTAAAATGGTTACCCGTTTTATCCAACATCCATCCCCCTCACATACGAAGAGAACTGGCTCTAGTAAGAGAATGGCAGAAATGTCGCAGTAACCCTCAACTGCCCTTACATCAGGACTGCAACCCTCAGAAACCGAAGAGATTAAAGTCCAGAAACCCATCATGGAAGTTAGGCGAGAAGCTCCTGGAAACACATTTTGATGCTGATGAGATCTGGCGCGAAGAATGGACCTCTTCAAATCCTGACCACCTGGGTTTAATCCTCCATCCTTATAGAGCTCCTCCTGGTTTCAACTTACCGAGAAGGGAATGGACATCTCTAAACAGAATCAGAACAAACCATGGAAGGTGTAAATTCTGGCTTCACAAGTGGGGAAAATCTGAAGACCCATTCTGTGACTGTGATAATGTGCCTCAGACCATCCAGCACGTTGTTATGGACTGCCCAAAAAGAAGATTCAATGGATCCATTAAACTACATAGTGCCTCTACAGAAGCAGTGGACTGGCTGAAAAGTCTGACATTAAGGTTTGAATGCTGACTTGTAATGACATACTTATTTAAGAAATATGTATTTATATGTACTTATGATGTATCCTTGTTTTGCCATACAAAATAATAATAATCATCATCACATGGATTCCTTTTACTTATAATATCTATTGTTTTAGAAATTGGTATGTAAGAATACATGTCTTTTATAATATTTTGACTTTCCTCTAATTCAAAATCCTTGGTTTTGTTGCAAAATTCAATTACAGTATGTTGTTCAGTACTGATGTCCAAGTAAACTTAAAATGTTCCTTTAAAAAAATCTGTATAAACTTTGCCATCATGTAGATTGAACTACTTCTAAAATTTACTACTGAACACAAGGGTGTGTATATTTTATGAATAGTGTAGTTTTAGTATTGTTTTAAATTTACTATTGAACTGAAGCGTGTGTATATTTTATGAATAGTGTATTTTTAGTATTGTTTGTTTTACGACATTTAAGCTGTTTCTACAGGGGACAACAAAAAAGGACATGTTAAGCAAGAAAACGTACTACTGAATATACAAATAATAACTATCCACCAGGGATACAGAAACACTAAATACCGTATTTGCCGGCATAATCTTCGCCACATGTAATTAATTTCATAATAGAACCGTATTGAGGACAATATATTAAAATTATAAAATCCTTTTAATCACAACCACCTACTCAATACATTATATTACTCATTGAATTATAAAATAATCATGAGGTGTCTTAAATAAAGGAACATGTTTCGTTCGACATAGCGAACATCATCAGCCTTAATTTACAAGGATTAGGTCAGGGCCCTGAGCTGAATGATAAAAATTGTTAAAAGAGCATTAAAAATCCCGCTGACAACTGAAAATCGCAAAAAAGAACTAAACTATATTAAGGATTTAGCCAGAATTAACGGCTATAACCCCTTAATGATTAATAAAATCATTAACAAGATAAAATTAAAAACTGCAACAAAACTGATTCCAGACAAGCCTAAAAAAACTAAATATGCTCCCTTCACCTACACAAATCCAGGCCTATTTCAAGTTACTAACCCTCTAAAGAAATACGATATTAATATCGCTTATAGAACCCGATATACGAACCGTAATATATTCTTCAATTCAAATATAGTTAACATTAATCACAATAAATTCTCGAACTCTGGTATCTATAGGCTTAAATGCACCCATTGTGGATTCTCCTACATCGGACAGACTGGACGTAGCTTTTTGACCAGATACCTTGAACATTACAACGCTTCGAAACATAAAAAGTATTCCGCCATGAGCACCCATATGGAAGAGACTGGCCACAGTTTTACTACAATTGATAAAGACCTTCAAATCTTGAAATACGTCAATAAAAGTAAACTTATGACAGAGTTTGAGAACATTTACATATTCCTAGACCAGCATTTCAACGGGCATCAAAATTTAAATGATACTTCAGAAATTAAAAGTCCAATAATCGAGAAAATTCCAGAACTACTCTCTCTTTTCAATATAAATAATAATAACTTTACGAGAATCTTTAATTATACAACTGTTAATAATACAACAACTACTACTCTACTGCCCTCTCATGCGACACCCCCTCCACGATTACCCGACCCGCCTAAGGAATCGGTCACCCCTCCTCCTCACATGACTCACTCCCTGCCTCTACGTATACATACATACAATACTAGAAGCAGCAATAAGGTTACTCGCCAGTTTGATTCGCGCAGCCAACGTTAGCGAACACCTCACACTAGTCCCAAGGGTAAGCCTCCTTCTAACTTTTACTAACTTTTTTTCATTATAACATAATTTTATTTTTCCTCCCTTTTCTTTCTTTTCAGATTTCTAACTCCAATTGTGCCATAATCTGCTCCATCCATTCTGGTTTGCTGGAACTCTCCCTACTTTCAAGTTATAGTTACTTAACGAGTCCACATTGGTGTCCTACGTTGTATAAGTTTAATTCTACTGCTAGCGTGTAAATACGGACTAGTTCAACCTGTATTTCCTTCTGGCATTGTGTTGGCTCTCCTACAGAATTCCTAACTACTGAAGTTTACGTCATTTCAACCTTAGCTTCGTCGCTTTGCGCCTTTTAACTGACTCAGCTTGACTCGCACTAATCAATAAACTCTATTTTAACTTTTGTTTTGCTCAATTAAGAACTCCATAGTCAACAATTAATCCACGCTTCACGCATTGACATATAATTTAAGATCTACTATATCTATATCTTTTTACTTTTACAACCTCATGTTTGTTTTAACTTTATAGACTACCATCATTCAAAGTATTCCTCTGCATACTTGCTGTTAATCTGTACAGATTGTTATCATTTCATGTTTAATGTTATCATTTTACTTTTTATTATGGTATTGTCACTCTTTTAACAATTTTTATCATTCAGCTCAGGGCCCTGACCTAATCCTTGTAAATTAAGGCTGATGATGTTCGCTATGTCGAACGAAACATGTTCCTTTATTTAAGACACCTCATGATTATTTTATAATTCAATGAGTAATATAATGTATTGAGTAGGTGGTTGTGATTAAAAGGATTTTATAATTTTAATAATCTTCGCCACCGCGTAATCGTCGCATCCTTTATTTTCAATACAAAAATCGGACTTTAAACATTTAATCGCATAATTGTCGCACGTCCAAATTTTGTTCACCAATCTGGTTAAAAGGTAAATGGAACTGCAATGTAAGTTGCACATGAATGCACAATTTAAATACGTGTATGGTTTATGGGCAATTTGGCAACACAGTCACATTTGCGCGATGTTGCACAACGTATAAATAAATAATACCGGCATATGTACGACGCATGGCTTACCGGTAGGTTATCGGCAGTTTGACAACGTGGTCGCGAGACAGTGTACAATTTATTCACCACCTACATATTATGAGTTCTCATTTGAAATACGTAAGGCTATAAGTTATCGCTTATCGGCAACGTCACCAGAAAATACCGGTACCAACACACACTTTTCTTCTAGTAGACAAGAGGTCTGATAGAATTCTGCATTATTACAACCCCCCCCCCCGGTGCAACAGTCGCGAAGGACCTTGGCCTAGCAAACGACAACTGCTCATCCCGAAAGCCTGCAGATTACGAGGTGTCGTGCGGTCAGGACGACGAATCCTCACGGCCGTTATTCTTGGCTCTCTAGACCGGGGCCGCCATCTCACTGTCAGATAGCTCCTCAATTGTAATCACGTAGGTTGGGTGGACCTCAAACCAACCCTCAGATACAGGTAAAATTCCCTGACCCGGCCGTGAATTGAACCCGGGGCCTCTGTGTAAGAGGCAGGCACGCTACCCCTACACCATGGGACCGGCTCCTGCGTTATTGCGCACAAAGTGAAATCCAAGACGATAACGCAGATTTCCACAGAATTATTCAGCTCATGGTCAGCCGAATTATTTACGATGTCTCAGTTGTCATCGCTAGACTCTTATCTTTACGTCATAAGTGTCCGGGCATGGGATGAAAATTTTTACCCAAGCAGTCAAGATAATTATTATCCAATGGTATTAAAGTTTTATTTTATAAACTCGTCAGTAATGTAATGTAAAATCATCAATAACTGGGAAGAAATATTAACCTAATTACCGTATGTTTAAAAGAAATTGAAAAAATGAATGTTTGTTATTGACGTCTCGGAACGCGGTCAACTACAGTAGATCTACACCGCACTAGCTAGAGCGATGTATGAAGACGTCCGTGCTCTGGTTTATGAGCTCTGAGCAAGCGCACTAGTGTGTCGCAACCAACGAACTCAACTGATAACAAATTGCTGCATGCTTCCTTGCTGCCTAACAGTATTGGCTGCTCTGGAATGGACAGATCACAGATGCATTTATTTGTTTGTGACTGACGTGATTACTGTAGACACGTGTGTGTGAGAATTTAAGTTTTTAATTTGTGTTTGGGGTGTTTGTAGAAATAATTTGTTTTAATAGTGAACAATTACAGAAAGTCATTTATATTGCAAAACATTAACGTGTGAAGCATTTATAAGCGATTATGGGTAAATATAGAAACTATTCTGGGGGCTTCAAGCTAAGCGTAATTGCCTACAGCATGGGAACAGAACTGCAGAAAGAAAATTTTCAGTGAGTGAAAAGTTGGTGCGTGACTGGCGGAAATTAAAAAACAAGCTAAAAAGCACAAACCCTTTTAGACGCGCGTTTAGAGCTCCTAAAACAGGGAAGTTTCCTATTATTGACAAAGAAATGTTTATGTACGTCAATGAAATACGTAGCAATGGCTGCAGTGAATCATAATTATGAAATGTTACAAATTAAGGGACGGAAGGTAGCACGCAAATACAACATAACTCAGTTTAAGGCGAGTCGTGGGCGGATTAAGGGGTTCATGCGACGACACAATCTGTCAGTGCGAAGGAGAACAACACTAAGCCAAAAGTTGCCTGCTGATTACACGGAAAAGATTGTAAATTTTCACCGATTTGTCATACGTTTGCGCAAGGAAACTTTGTACTTGCTTTCTCAAATCAGTAATACCAATCAGACTCCAATCTTTTTTGATATGCCTCGCAACAGCACTATTGCGCTACAAGGATCACGGAGTGTATTAATGAAAACCAGCGGAAGTGAGAAGTTGCGATGCACGGCAATGCTAGCCATTACAGCTGACGGAAGAAAGTTGCCGCCTTACATCATTTTCAAGAGGAAAATGATGCCTAAGAATATACAGTTTCCCCGTGGAATTCATGTATGAGTACAACCAAAGGGTTGGATGGACGTAGAACTCATGCTGGACTGGGTTAAAACTGAGTGGGATAGAAGACCCGGTGCACTACTAAAACAACCAGCTCTGCTTGTTTTAGATAGTTTCTGAGGTCACCTCGTGAATGAAGTGAAGCAACTTCTCAGTAAAAATAAGACACGACAGATAGTCTTTCCTGGTGGCCTAACATCTGCTTTGCAGCCACTAAACGTATGTATTAATAAACCCTTTAAAGACCACTTACATCGATTTTACGAGTGGATGATGTGCGGCGATCAGCAATTGAGGCCCGCTGGAAATATCAGGCGTCCACCCTTGGACTTGTTATGCTCGTGGGTGATGAAGAGTTGAGATCTTATACCACCTGAACTAGTCTCCAAGAGCTTCAAAAGGACTGGGATTTCGAATGCATTAGTCGGATCTGAAGATGACGCAGTGTGGCAGAGAGACGAAGAATCTGATACTGGTATTAACAGCGGCGAGGACAGCGCATCAGATACTGAAACCTGCGATAGCGACACACAAGATTTGGATGTGTACCAGTAAGTCCGTATTTCACAACAAAGTGATAATCTTTTGCAAGTGTAATATTTTAACTTTAATACTCAAATTAATGATAATTAACTTAACACGTTCATTTTTATTTTCAGGTTGGAAAAACGTTTGCCGAATTGTTGCGAATAATTATGAATTTTGTTTTAGACTATTTTAATTATTTTGATGTATAAACGCAAGTATTACATGCATCTTAAATTTGTATCAAATACAATTTAGTTATAAATACATTTTTTGAGTAATACAAATACTGGTATTAAAAATTCTTCATATAATGGTCACACCCTACTATTTTTTCAAAAATTTTGGTATAAAAAGTGCGACGATTATGCCGGGAAATACGGTACGACTTTTTCCGTCATGAGGGCATTTTACGTCGTGTATCCGCGGGTACAGTGTAAACTATATCTACCTTATCTACAGATGAATTATTAAAAGGTGTGAAAAACACGAGAACAAATATGAAAACCTTTTCTGCAGGGGCTCATAAAATAACAAATGCAATGAAAGTTGTGAAAAACACCAAATATGAAAACATGTGCACAGAGGCCAATACAAATATCACAGTATTATTGCAGATCACACTCCTAAAACAAATGTTAGTAGAAGCTTTTATTTCAGAGCAGAGAGTTATTAAACATTACTGTCTGGTCACACTCTTTGACAGTGAAATGGAGGTTACACTCGACCATGTGCGACTAGCAGGAATAACAATGGCCGCCATTTTGAATCGAACAAAACTTTGACCAACTTAAGAGATTGAGTAGAAAATCAAAGGTGCGAGTTCAACATTTGCGACCTCTGCGTGCTTCAAGATGTGGGCGCCCAGTGCACTTTCTGAGAAATTTTAATTTTGTCTTCATTAGTAAGGAATTTCACAACTTTGAAGGGCTGATTTCATACTTCTTCACTATTTCTCCTTTCTTTCCTCCTTTCTCCAGTTCTTGAAGTATATAACATTTTTCTTCTAAAGAAAACTGCTTTCGCTTCTTTTGATCCATATTGGTGACAGAGTTAACAATGAACGCATCGTGAGACGCAAATAAACGAAATGCAGTACTGAGTGGCGTACAGATGTGAAACCATAACGTTCATTGGTTGACTGTGAATGCGGTGTTCCTACCGAGCCAATAGTGTTACTTCTTATGTATTGGTTACTTAGAAATAGATATCTAGCTCGACCAATCGCGTACATGTATGGAAAATGGCTATCTGAACCTATCATGTAAACGTGAATACTGTAATCCAATTTGCACAACCCAATATTTGAAGATAGAAAATTGGCTTTAATTTGTGTTTTATGAATAAGAAATTAATCGTACATAATGACGTTCAGTACTGGTACACCAAAACTGAACAAGTGTGGAGTTTTATTTTATCTCCCGTATGCAGTTATCAGACTGTGCCACATAAGAGGCTTCTGATAAGTTCACCTGCATACACCCCAGCATCAGTGGGTAGGGTCTGACACATCCCACTCTGATGAGTCTAGTGTCAGACCTAAGACGAAATGCTGGTTAATAGAGCAAACGCCTGAAAAGCCATACATCCAATTTTTGATCTGATTTTTGATATGCTCTATTGGTGGAAAAATATCTAATTCCCTTCATGGGAATTTAGTATTACCGTTTGGAATTGCTAGGCGAGCATTAATTCCATTGTGGAGTTTTATCTCCCGTATGCAGTTATCAGACTGTGCCACATAAGAGGCTTCTGATAAGTTCACCTGCATACACCCCAGCATCAGTGGGTAGGGTCTGACACATCCCACTCTGATGAGTCTAGTGTCAGACCTAAGACGGAATGCTGGTTAATAGAGCAAACGCCTGAAAAGCCATACATCCAATTTTTGATCTGATTTTTGATATGCTCTATTGGTGGAAAAATATCTAATTCCCTTCATGGGAATTTAGTATTACTCTGTTTGTTTGTCATGACATGATAGAAAGACAGCTCAACAAAATTTCTCGAAATTCAGTATTTAATTTCAAGGACAGCTTGGCATGTGCATTTGGCTACTTATAATATTTTATTAGTATACAGTGGTGTAGCAGAGGTGCCAACCTTTGAAGTGGGTAATCAGTAATTGCCCTCCACGCCAGAGAAAAGTTTTGAGTCAACTCCAAAGCATGCTCCTTCCTTCTCGATAATGACACCCCTTTTGCCCTTCCCTCTAGCAATCTATTCGAAAGTATATCATATTACACAATAACGTTTGCACACAACCTGTTATACTCTGCACGGCCTTACTTCTAAATTAAAGTTTCGCAAAACAAATGAGCATCGCCTTCTCTCTGTTGCCAGCACGTTACGCCTGCGAGAACAGCTGATGCAATATGACCGCGGTAAACAGCCCTTGTAAACTGTAATACATACTCAGAAAAACGAATGAATATGGATTGAAAACAAATTCACAAGAACAATAAAAGAGAATGAGGAAATAATACATCACTAACAGCTAATGGCTGGCACAGAAAGAAGGTTATGGCCTACAAAGGGAACACTTTACTGATCTCAGAGTCACTAGAACCCTCCAACAATATGAAAAACACACTAAATATTGAAGGAAAATGCAAAAGATCGCGAACCGCACCGAATACCACACACGCTGAGCGAGATAGGTTAACCACGTGGCGAATGTAAATATTCGAGTTGGCAACTGGGTTTCGAGATCGTGCTCTGCCGATATAAATCAATATGAATGGCAGCTTGGGACTGGTTGGATGTCTATGCTTCAGCGCATAACCACCAGACAGAGCCAAAATCTGCTAAAATGTCAATTTAGAAGTAGAGCCGTACGGAGTATAGTTCTGTGATAAAACATTCCTTGTAGCTTGTTTCTCATGCAGCATGTGCTTTTCAGTGTAGTTTTTCTTGAAGCATCCTTCCCACTGTGATGACATTTTCATTTTCTGAACCATAAGCGATTCCAGTGCAGATGTGCTTAATGTAGGCCTCACTTCTTTCTGTAAACTGTCACACACACTTAACACACCAAGTACAACATTATTGAAGGATTTATAACGGAGAAGAACAGCGCCTGAGCTCCTTGATTCATAATGAATTTTACAACGCTTATAGGTAGCAAAAGGAAGTCACGATCTAATAAGTATCGTTGCAAACTTAATCTCGATATCACCACTACTAATATATAAATTACTACGTTGCCTCTATCATGAAATGGTAGGGTATCTAGTGAACCAATGTTACTTTCTGATCACATTTGTAGTTATTGCTCTGATGCTATTTCCTGCGAACAGTTTTTCTTGTAAATTTAATACATGAGCACTTTCTGCAAGTTTGGAATAATGTGGCCAATTGTTGTAGCATAAAACACTCTGAAATCCCACTTTTATTATTTAGTTGGCCAGGGCAGCACGCGGTGAGACGACAGCGGGTGCGCGGTGAAACACATTAACTTACAATGTTCGCCACTTGTAGCGCAGCGGTGCATTTCTCCCATCAGTGCACAGAGCCTATAACTGCAAGAGATTTGGAATTGAATCCAGGCTTTTGGCAAGCAATCTAGTGATTAGAAATTGTATCACACACACCCCATCCCCCACTCGCCTATCCTGCTGGCCAACATTCTGATGATGAATTTCTTTTTGACCAACGGGACTCAATCTGATTAACCATGATGTCAGACTTCATGCCTTAACGATTATGGCCACTGGGCGGGCTTGTGTTTTTACTAAGTGAGGAATAATAATAGTTGCATTTATCATATTTTCCATAAACTTCCAAACATCTCCAGAAATACTTATTCTATCTAAGAGGTGTAAATAACAAAACTTAAAAAAAATTAAATTTTAAATTATATATTTCTGATTGATTTTTACTGTATGAGCAATAATAATGGAGATATTCAGAAAAATACATTTTATGAAGTATATTGGAGTAAAATGAAAATGTTAAAGGTCCACCTTTTCAATACCATGAATGTTTATTGATGTGAATATATATCACATAACGTTTAGAGAAGGTTGGTACTAGTTTCGACACTCACTGCGCGTCATCATCAGCCAACAAATCAATAAACATTCATGGTATTGAAAAGGTGGACCTTTAACATTTTCATTTTACTGTAATCCCAGTTCAATACGGAACAAAATGAAGTTTCTAACTTCCAAGTATATTGGAGGATAACGAAGATGATTAATGAAATGACAGAGGGAGTTGGCCGTGCGGTTAGAGGCGCACAGCTGTGAGCTTGCATTCAGGAGAAGATAGTGAGTTCAAATCCCACTGTCGGCAGCCCTGAAAATGGTGTTCTATGGTTTCCCATTTTCACACAGGGCAAATGCTGGGGCAGTACCTTAATTAAGGCCATGCCGCTTCCTTCCCATGCCTAGACCTTTTCTATCCCATGTTAAAAAAAAAAAAAAGTAAAACCCAACCTACTGAAATGAGAAGGAAAGATCACTGAAAGAATTAGGGATAAAGGAATCATAAAGGAGAGAAGGGATGAAAACCCTAACATCACTTGCCAGAAGAAAACAAAATATGAAGACCTACAATTTCCCTAAGTTCCTAAATTTATCAACAACATTGTTTTGCTAAATTTATCAACAACATTGCTTTGAATGACTACTGTTGTTAGCTACCATCTGTTCTGTTACCATCCATCTCTGTTAGTTTCCATCAATGATGGGCACACAACAGCTGGTCCCTAGCTCTTTTAAACTGAAAAGTTTTCAATTTACAATAGCAATAATACCTGATTCTTTTAATGGGTATCTTTTTGTTTTCAAGTTCTTTCACCATAGCTTCTTCCTCAGAAGGAAGCAGAACAAGCAGAGATTCACCTCCTCTGTGATAGCGTGCTGTGCGACCTGCTCGATGAATGTATGTGTTAGCATCTTCTGGACAGTCGAGCTGGACCACCCAATTCACTTCCGGAAAGTCTAGGTAAATACACCAAAGAAATGAATGACTGTGCTCTGTACTCACTAAAAGTAAAACCTCAAGTAAATACTGTTGTAATAGAATTTTTAACAAAAGGAAAAACACATGTCACAAAAATCAGTCAGGCTATGAGAACAAAATTGTTCTTTTTTTCAAATTATTAGCATAGATAAGGTTGAAATCATACCTAGCAGAAATTCACTATGTGCCCATCACCCTTCATAACATTAAAAGGAAGTTCAAATGATGGAAATATTACCTGGAGTTGCTTTCAGGAGAGAGATGTGTTCATTGCAATAGACAGGGTTCAACCCAGCCCACCCCAAGAAGTACTTTTATAACCTAATGAAACATGGCATGCACCAACGTCCATTAGTTGAGCTCCTGCTAGCATTGCCCCCTTGGTGGCTGACGAATCATGGGAAATGATGTGTCACTCATCCCAGATTCCTTTACCTACTCACGCAGAATACAAGTCAAAACTGTAAAGGAAACAATGTGCAGTACAAAACAACAACATTTGGCTATGAAACTCTGTCAGGATATGTGCAAATCAATGAAGTGCAAGTCAATCAAGCATACTTCATTAATTCAACTTTACGCCACTATTGAAGATAGAATGAGCAGCTGTCACCATAGAGAATGCTAAATGCCAGAGGCATATTGGCGGCTTCAATAACCACCAGAGCTAATGAACATAAAATAAACAGAGGTATTGAATAAACACTTGGGCAGATACTCAGATATAACAACGTGCTGTTTGTACTTCCTAAATAGGCAGCCTTGTGTAACATGCTGTCACGTCGTCTGCAAAAGACTCGAACAAAGGACACGCATACCATGCCTAGATGTCTGCGCTGCAATAGGTGACTACCAATATTAATGGTGATAGGCACATAATGAAGTTTACCCACAAAATAATTAGTATGTTGTATTTCTTGTTGTTATTGAATTTTAAAATATGTATGAATATTATAATCATCATGCATGTAAACAAATTTAATTTAATTTTAAATGAAATACAGTAGAAGCCCGCTATAGCGAGAATTCATTCATTCGTCATTCATTATCAATGTAGACTGATGTGCCTTTCAGTGTTCAGTCTGCAAGCCTCTCTGAATTTACTAAATGTCACCACAATCCTCTATTTGCAACTAGTGCAGTGGCCTCATTTAGTTCTGTACCTCTTATCTTTAAATCGTTAGAAACTGAGTCTAATCATTGTAGTCTTCGCCTCCCTCTATAACTCTCCATAACAGAGTCCATTATTCTCCTAGGTAACTTATCCTCCTCCATTCGCCTCACATGACCTTACCAACGAAGCCGGTTTATGCGTACAGTTTCCTCCATCAAATTCCTTCCTAATTTAGCCTTTATCTCCTCATTCCAAGTATCCTCCTGCCATTGTTCCCACCTGTTTGTACCAGCATTCATTCTCATTACTTTCATGCCTGTTACTTCTAACTTATGAATAAGATATCCTGAATCCACGAAGCTTTCGGTCCTGTAAAGCAAAGTTGATCTGAAAACAGACCGATGTGAAGATAGTTTTGTCTGTGAGCTGATTTCCTTTTTACAGAATACTGTCGATCGCAACTGCGAGCTCACTGCATTAGCTTTACTACACCTTGATTCAATCTCACTTACTACAGTAAAACCTCGTTAATTCGAAGTCGTTGGGACTCAAAAATCGGATTTCGAATTACGTGATTTCGAATTAACCGCCAATTCGCAATTTAGAAGTACCAACCCTTACCGCGTTACTAAATATTCTAAGGCCCGTTACCGCATGCAGTTAACTTTGATTCACAGTTTATACCTTTCAAATGCCATGAAAAAGAACTATTTCCAAAATGTATCCAAGAAGGTGCATTTACAGTATTCAAATAATGCACTCTGATTTCTCACTGGTAAACATAACCTCACGCAACGAAAGAAAAAGAAAGAAAAAGCACGATTCAAAGACGAGGAGAAATCTATGCTGACTCCCATGTGCAAGTGCTTTATTAATTGGATTACTATACTGTATGCATTTTAGATGCCTTGTATTTACACAGAAAGTACCCGATGCCCTTAAAATTGAACTTTCCTGCGACTCTATCCTTGTACGATTTCCCGCCATGGCACTTCTCTCGTACTTCAGAAATGTAAACACTTACCGCATCACAAAGTATTCTAAGACCCATTAATACATGCAAATACAGTAGAGACAATACACGACACTTACGGATTTCGCCTTGCTAAAATGGGAGACAATTCGACGGTGGCGCTCCTAGTGACCTGACCTGAACAAATCGCGCTAAATTCAAATATCAATGGAAATGTATATACGGAAATGGATAAATAAATTATGTCTAGCAGGAAAGTGGTATTGAGATATTAATTTCGAAGTTGCTAAAGCAATTCTGGATAAATGAATGAAGAATTACTTAAAAGGTTATTATTCAAAGACTGAAATTAGACATATAAACAAGGTGTGAAATGGACTGCTGTGAAATGGCTTGATCTTTCATTTATGCTTTACTTTTTTAGCTTTAGCATACCTGCCTGAAATCTTACGGTTGGATTTGTCTTTTTTCCTCATTTAAAAACATTATATCATCACATTAAGACATTTGTCAATAAAAATATCGGCACATTCCTTACACATATGATGCAATGAATTAACATTTAATAGCTGGACAATTTTCCTCTTAACATGAAGCCTACTAACAGAAAGAAAATCTATAAAATCTCGGCTTTAATCTGAGAAGAGGGATAAAAGAAAGAAAAGTTTGAAAATGTTGTCGATGGTGATCCTTTGAGGATTATTTACGTACAATTAGAGTAAAAATGTAACATACCCTTGGCTGTATAGTCGAGGATTTTTAAAGTCGCTGGCCTGGAAATGATCTGAACAGATCTTATAATTCTTATACAAGTGTAACGTCCCTTCTTTCGTATACACTTTATCCAAATCGCTTCTGTGACATTTCAAAACCCACAGATCACACCTACAACAACACATCGGTATTGAAGGTTAACTGCTGCACTATACAATAAAATATGCGTATTATATTTTAAGCCCGTTAAAACTTGGGTCGAGCAGGTCAGAAGATTATGAAGTACTATAAAAATCTCTGTCACTGGAAGAATATACATGCAAACACAATATTACTTACATGTTCTTGTCACGAGGGAACCTGAAGAACGACCGTGCATTTTTCTCTACTTCGTAATTACTGCAGCCAAACACAGCACATACCTTTCCCCTCATGTTGATAGGAGATATCAAGGAATGACACACGCTACTATTTAATTATGTCAACTCACTGAAAACGCATAAATAACACCAAAAACTTCACACAAAAATACACGTGCTCTTATGACAGAATCAGTACCATTCAGGTCTATCCGCTACAGTGAGCTCCAATAGCTGTCCCTCGATATCTCGCTCAGTGTCGCGTATTGTCTCTACTGTATTTGATACATGCAATCACCTCGATTCACAGTTTAAACCTTTCAAATGCCATGGAAAAAAAAAAAAACCTATTTCCGAAATGTATCCAACAAGGTGCATTTACAATGTTCAGATAATGCACTTGGATAAATCACTGAAAACATAACCTCATGCAACGAAAGAAAAAAAAAAATCGCACAATTCAAAGACGAGAATAAATTATGCCGGTTCCCCTGTGCAAATGCATTATCTTTTTGGATTTCTGTACTGTTTGCATTTTTAGATGCTTTGTACTGGCATGGAAGGTGCTCGATGCCCTTAAAACATTGTAGCTTATCAAACTTTCCTATGACGAGGCGATAAAGTATCTCGCGCCCATGTGCATTGCAACACACTACTATGACCCCCATCCCTCACTCTTGTACGATTTCTCGGCTGGCAATTTCTCCTTTAAAACCATAAGACTGTTTTACCGGCAATGACAATATTGTTCGGTGCGTATGAATTTATTATATGAGCCACGTTCTTTCGTCAATTGTCGGCATCGCCAGTGTTTGCGGATTCTGTTTTCCCGCACACTGACTGTTGCGTGATATTACGGCGTTCTTTAAAAGGTTGAATACAAAAGAATTCCGATTTCATTCAACTTAGTAATCATGAAGCGCACTGTAGATCCACCGAAGTGAGTGTAAGTGCGGAAAGTTACCCCTCCACGTTCCGGAACGCGCGTTCTATTATGAAGCGGAGCGGATAAATTTCGAGTTGAAATTACTCTGTAACATACTATTATTTTAAAATGCAAAGGCAGTTTCGAATTAAAAGTCTGAATTTGTACTTCGAATTACGAATTATCCGCATTTCGAAGTAAACAATTGAAATAACATGCTAAACTGTATCTCATGTTTCCGGGAACGAGAGCTTCTTCAAATTAGGCGGGATTTTGAATTACCCGATTTCGAATTATCGAGGTTCTACTGTATATTACCATCCTGGGAGAACACACAACCTAAATACTTGAAATTATCTACCTGTTCCAGCTTTGTATCACCAATCTGACATTCAATTCTGTTGAATTTCTTACCTACCGACATCAATTTACTACTTGTATTTACAATTCTTGTTTTTATTATCCACTCAATTCAATACATTAAATGTTTATTGTCTCTAAAGGGACATTACAATACAAACGTTAATTGGGACATGTTTCGCTTGCTGTATCGAGCATCTTCAGCCATCTTTTATACGATTTTTTCAAGGTTGAGCCATACATTAAACCTTATTTATAATAATTTTGTTCATTGAAATTTTTTGTCACTGCTTAAAAAGTAAACAAGTAAAAATTGACAAATAAATTGTATCATTAAAGGACTACACGTTAATTACATAATATTGATAAAATTTCGTCACTACTCAAAATGTAAACAAAAAAAAATTTATTGACAATTAAAATGTATCATTAATGGACTAGACGTTAATGACATAATATTGATGTCCAAGCCATATTAAATATGCCAACTAAATTGAAAGATTTGGCTAATTCTCGTTTGTTTCTTGATTTTTCAAATACTGTTATTGTATTTATCGGGGTTTCAAATGAAATTAGTAAAAGTTAAAGGATTAAACTTGCAGTATTTTTTCCGTTGAGAACTACACCATGATTAAGGGATGGATCATTGGAGGTTTATACTCTGTTGTGTGCATCATACAATCTTCAACTGTTTTAAGTCGGCCTATATTCACTGGTCAGTTTGTTGTTTAGTGTAGTTTAAAGGGGCACCAATAATTGTACATACTGTAGATAGTATGTGTTGTACACTGCATCATTATGGATAATTGTCCCCCCTTGTTTCACGCTTTTTTATTTAGTTGTGCTCGTAGCAGTACTGAAACTATTTGTCGTTGTGTTTTTACTTCTTGTGTTATATGAATTCATAGAGTATAAACCTCCAATGATCCATCCCTTAATCATGATGTAGTTCTCAATTAATGAAAACACAACGATAAAATACTGCAAGTTTAATCCTTTAACTTTCACTAATTTCATTTGAAACTCTGGTAAATACACTAACAGTATTTGAAAAATCAAGAAACAAATGAGAATTAGCCAAATCTTTCAATTTAATTGGCATATACAATAAGACTTTGCCATCAATATTATGTCATTAATGTCTAGTCCATTAATGATACATTTTAATTGTCAAACAAATCTTTTTGTTTAGTTTTTCAGTAGTGTCAACATTTTATCAATATTATGTAATTAACGTCTAGTCCATTAATGATACAATTTATTTGTCAATTTTTACTTGTTTACTTTTTAAGCAGTGACAAAAAAAAGGTTATTGTGTAAAACATTTTCAATGAACAAGATTATTATAAATAAGGTTTAATGTATGACTCAACCTTGAGAAAATTGTATGAAAGATGGCTGAAGATGCTTGATACAGCGAGCAAAACATGTCCCAATTAACATTTGTATTGTAATGTCCCTTTAGGGACAATAAACATTTAATGTATTGAAATGAGTGGATAATAAAAACAAGAATTGTAAATACTATCAATTTAGTCTTCGAGAGGCTAATTTTCATACCATACTCATTGCACCTATTTTCAAGTTCCAAGATATTGGACTGCAGGCTTTCAGCACAATCTGTCATTAAGACCAAGTTGTCACCATAGGCCAGACTGCTTACTGCATTTCCACCCAACTGAATCCCTCCCTGCCACTTTATACCTTTCAGCAGATGATCCATGTAAACTACGAACAGCAAAGGTGAAAGATTACAGCCTTGTCCAACCACTGTAAATACCCTGAACCAGAAACTCATTCTACTATCAATTCTCACTAAAGCCCAATTGTCAACTTAAATGTTTTTGATTGATTTTAATAATCTACCTTTAATTCCATAATCCCCCTATATGGCAAACATATTTTCCCTCGGTACCCTGTCGTATGCTTTCTCTAGATCTATGAAACAAACATGGCTGTCTATTCCTCTCGTAGCATTTTTCAGTTACCTGGCACATACTGAAAATCTGATCCTGACAGCCCTTCTGTGATCTGAAACTACACTGGCTTTCATCCAACTTCCTCTCAATCACTGATCGCACCTTTCCTCCTAAGATGCCAGTGAGTACTTTGCCTGGTATACTAATCAATGAGATACCTCTATAGTTGTTGCAATCCTTCCTGTTCCCTTGCTTACAGATAGGTGCAATTAATGCTTTTGTTCAATGTGAAGGTATCTTACCAACACTCCATGCTAACCTTACTACTCTATGAAGCCATTTCATCCCTATTTTCTCACTATACTTCACCATTTCAGGTCTAATTTCATCTATTCCTACTGCTTTATGACAATGGAGTTTATTTACTATCCTTTCCACTTCCTCAAGCGTAATTTCACCAACATCATTTTCCTACTCCCCATGGGCTTGGCTGTTCGCAACACCACCAGGAAAATTTCCTTTTACGCTGAGATGATCTTCAAAATATTCCCTCCACCTCTCCAGTGATTCCCTGGGATCTATTATGAGTTCACCTGAACGACCCAAAACACTGTTCATTTCCTTTTGCCTTCCCTTCCTAAGATTCTTTATTACTGTACAGAAAGGTTTCCCTGCTGCTTGACCTAACCTTTCCAGGTTATTACCAAAATCTTCCCACGACTTCTTTTTGGATTCAACAACTATTTGTTTCGCTCTGTTTTTTTTTTTCATCTACATACAAATTCCCTGTCTGCATCAGCCCTTGTTTGGAGCCATTTCTGATAAGCCTTCTTTTTACGTTTTATAAGCTGCTCTCACTTCAGCATTCCACCAAGATGTTCGCCTTTTCCCATCTTGTAATCTATAATCTTCATTTCCGTATTGACAATTGCACAATTAAAAATAGGAGAGGATTTCCACCAATCAATACTTATTTATTGTACACATTAAACTACAGGACCGGTTTCGACCTCATATTCAAGGTCATCTTCAGCTGAACCATATATACATATTAATATAATGAAGCTTTGATTAAGATTGTGGTGTTGAAGGAATGCCATATGATGATGATGTACATTTAGTTACATACAAATGGGGCACGCCTTAGCGTGAGCTGGCGTATATGTCATTCTGTGCAATATTGCAACTGTATGTCTAAAATGTTGAAGGTCTTAAAACTAGTGTATAAAACACGTCTTTTCCTAAACTAACTTATATATATGTACAAGATAAAAACAATACATAAAAACACTTCATGTACATGAACATTCGTTCTTGCTTGGTGGTCAATAAATACGGAAGTTAGTCGATGTATTGACCACCAAGCAAGAACGAATGTTCATGTACATGAAGTGTTTTTATGTATTGTTTTTATCTTGTACATATATATAAGTTAGTTTAGGAAAAGACGTGTTTTATACACTAGTTTTAAGACCTTCAACATTTTAGACATACAGTTGCAATATTGCACAGAATGACATATACGCCAGCTCACGCTAAGGCGTGCCCCATTTGTATGTAACTAAATGTACATCATCATCATATGGCATTCCTTCAACACCACAATCTTAATCAAAGCTTCATTATATTAATATGTATATATGGTTCAGCTGAAGATGACCTTGAATATGAGGTCGAAACCGGTCCTGTAGTTTAATGTGTACAATAAATAAGTATTGATTGGTGGAAATCCTCTCCTATTTTTAATTTTCCCATCTTAACACATAGTTGTTCCCAGGCATTCCTTGTTGTTTCTACTACAGCATCCCTGTATGCCACCCATTCTCTTTCTATATCCTGAACCTGCTTACTGTCCACTGTTCGAAACTTCTCACTAATCATATCCATGTACTTCTCTCTAATTTCCTCATCCTGGAGATTTTCTACCCTTATTCGTTTGCAGACAGATTTCACTTTCTCTATCCTAGGCCTAGAGATACTTAGTTCACTACAGATCAGATAGTGGTCTGTATCATCGAAAAATCCCCGGAAAACTCGTACATTCCTAACAGACTTCCTGAATTCAAAATCAGTTAAGATATAGTCTATTATGGATCTGGTACCCCTAGCCTCCCATATGTAGTGGTGAATAACCTTGCTGTTGACCCTGACTACGATGTCACTCAATGGTTCATAAAACTTGTCACCTTCATCCTCATCTGCACCCTCACAGGGTGAATACACTGCGACAATTCTCGTCATAATTCCTCCAACTGCCAAATCTACCCACATCATTCGCTCATTCACGTGTCTAACAGAAACTATGTTGCGAGCAATGGTATTCCTGATAAACAGCCTTATCCCATACTCTGCTCTTCCCTTTCTAACACCCGTCAAGTACACTTTATAATCTCCTATCTCTTCCTCGTTATCTCCCCTTAACCGAATATCACTTACTCCTAATAATAATAATAATAATAATAATAATAATAATAATAATAATAATAATAATAATGTTATTTGCTTTATGTCCCACTAACTACTTTTTCGGTTTTCGGAGACACCGATGTGCCGGAATTTAGTCCCGCGTGAGCTCTTTTACATGCCAGTAAATCTACCGACACGAGGCTGACGTATCTGAGCACCTTCAAATACCACCGGACTGAGCTGGGATCGAACCTGCCACGTTGGGGTCAGAAGGCCAGCACCTTAACCGTCTGAGCCACTCGGCCCGGCATCACTTACTCCTAGCACATCCGGTTGCATCCTCTTTGCTGACTCAGCCATTTCTAGTTTCTTTCTTCCATAAGCCCCATTAATACTGATAGCTCCCCATCGAATTCCATTTCTTTCACCAGGTTGTTTCCGAAGAGTCCCTTGCCTGTCAAATAGGAGTGCGACTCCGTTACTCCCATAGGTCCTAGGCTTGCTTAAAATGTTCTGAGCTCGGTAAATTCATCAAGCAGGATGCTTACCCTACTTACACATAGTCCAAGTGAGGATTCCTCCTCTAATGGGTTAGGGACCATCGATGGATTGTATAGCCCTAGCCGCCTGAGCATAAGGAAGGCCATGACTCAGAATATGTCCGAGATGCCCACTCCAATTCCATAGCAACTGTTATCCTGACTCTCAGGACCACTTACTAGGCCACTCAGCCATTGCCCATGGTTCACGAACTAGGTCATGACTACAGTAACCCACACCATGAAGAATTCATAATGGCAAGAAATTTACTTGCTATAGCGGATTGTCGTTATATCTGATTTTTCATACATGTCAGGAAAACCCCGCACACATTAAAATCGGTATGAAATGCCAATAAGTTTGTTCAAAACTTGCATTTTCGCATATGATATCTACATAACCGCTTATTCGTTTGTTATTTTTTGAAATAACATACATGGAAGAGTATGTTTCATTTCATTCTAAAAAAATTATAGTATCACTCCAGAGGCTACTTTGGCAAACGTTTCAGTTTTCTTATTCAAACAGTGCGACATAACCTAACCGTGTATTATCTTGAAAACATATTTCAAGCGCCCGTAGAGAAATGGTAACCTCCTCGCTATAAATTTACATAGGAACAGCCTTCCCGAAATTTTTTTTTTTTTTTTTTTTTTTGCTTTACGTTGCACCGACACAGAGAGGTCTTATGGTGATGATGGGATAGGAAAGGCCTAGGATTGGGAAGGAAGCGGCCGTGGCCTAAATTAAGGTACAGTCGCAGCATTTGTCTGGTGTGAAAAATGGGAAACCACGGAAAACCATATTCGGGGCTGCCGACAATGGTGTTCGAACCCACTATGTTCCGGACTCAAGCTCACAGCTGTGTGACCCTAACCGCACAGGCAACTTGTCCAGTTTTCCGAAATGTAACCAGGCATGGGAAAATATAAACTAACCTCTGAAATCAGTGATGCAATGATCGACCGCATGCAATATAATTGCTGGGGTGCATCAATATTGGTGAAGGAAAAAATCGTGCACCCTTAATCGCTCATAATAACAGATGTGTCAGTGACAAGGCTCTAGCTGTAACTGAATGATGTTGCACAGTTTAATACACAAATTTTCAAGGGACAGAAAAAAATATCTTGTTATAATGGTGTTCTTGTTACATGCCATGCTCGCTATAGTGGACTTCTAATATATTTATCATTACATTTTGATGTCTAATATGAATACTGTAAATACATAAAGAAACAGATCAAATATTTTATTTTGATGCATTGAACACAATATTAGCACAAATAATATTTTTGATTTTGTGTTGTTTGTACTGTCTTACTTGAGCATTAGTACAAATGATATACATACATTTCGTAATATTTAAATTCAACCAGAAATAATTAATTTTTTAATTTGTTAATGTAGGTAACAATGAAGTGACACCAGGAATTATACCGATGTCCATTTCTGATGCATGCACATTTTTTTTCATTTTGGCCATATAATTTTGGTTGCAGAAGAACCGGAATTCAGCCAATCTGACGTTGGCATTAAGTGAAGATATGGAGATGGTCCTTGTCTATTTGTGTTTTCTTGCTATTTCTCCCTCTTCTCACAGTGACATATCAGTGTGTTTATCCTATTATATGTTCCTTCCCATGTTCCTGTCTTCCTATATGTAGGCATCACAAGCAGTAAAGGGAAAACAAAGAGGAACTTAGAAAGGGAATCACAATCCAAGGAGAGGAAATCAAAACCCTGAGATTTGCCGATGATATTGTTATTTTATCTGAGCCTGCAGAGGAACTGGAGAAATTGGTGAATGGTACGGACGGAGTCTCGAGTAAGGAGTACAAGATGAAAATAAATAAGTCCAAAACAAAAGTAATGGAGTGCAGTCGAATGAAGTGGCTGCACAGTTAGGGTCACATCGCTGTCAGCTTGCATTCAGGAGCTAGTGGGTTTGAGTGTTCGAATGTCAGGAGCCTTGAAGATGGTTTCCTATGGTTTCCCATTTTCAAAACAGGCAAACACTGGTTGGGACTTAAACAAAGCCATGGTTGTATCCTTCCCACTCCTAGCCCTTTCTTGCCCCATTGTCGCCGTAAGACCTCTGTTGGTAAGATGTAAAGCAAATTGTAAAAAAAAAAATTGTTAAATGTATACATATGACAACATAAAGTCCCCGGTAGGTGTTTCTGTGGGCTAATCTCCAGAATACCACACAAATGTTGATGCAGTCTTAACTGTTGTATAGAATATTTATCAAGAAAGGTTTATTTGTATGAAACATAACTCTATGGCAAAAGGGAGCTGAGCAGATGCAATTTTTGTGAAGGTAGTCTAAGAAAAAGCTAGACCCGTGGTGTAGGGGGAGCATGCCTGCCTCTTACCTAGAGGCCCCGGGTTCGATTCCCGGCCAGGTCAGGGACTTTTACATGGATCTGAGGGCTGGTTCGAGGTCCACTCAGCCTACGTGATTACAATTGAGGAGCTATCTGACGGTGAGATGGTGGCCCCGGTATAGAAAGCCCAGAATAACGGCCTAGATGATTTGTTGTGCTGACCACACGATACCTCATAATCTGCAGGCCTTCGGGATGAGCAGCGGTCGCTTGGTAGGCCATGGCCCTTCGGGGCTGTTGTGCCATTGTGGGGGTCTAAGAAAAATGAGCAGTCAAGTGGTTTCTTGGTTTTCATTGCCTAAACCATCAGAAATTGACTAAGTATGCATGGAATAATTGTTGAGTATAAAAAAAGCTCTACAAAAAAGTCTGAGGCATTATATACCTGTCTGTATCTGTAAAAAGAAGCCCTCAATAAGCATTTCAGTAAGCAACAGTTTGAAGTAAAATAAAATAAAAAATAGAAATAGAAACCACTGATATTGTGGTGTGGGGAACAAACAGAGAGGAAGTACCAAGGCAACTGATTTTTTGAGTGTGTTGAGAATTATGGAAATCAGTATGGAAAATAGTAAGACAATTGTGTTGACTAGAGGAGAAAAGAATTATAAAAATAAAGGAACAAAATTTTGAAATTGTGTGGAGAGTTTAGAGTATTTGGGAAACAAACTGATGCAGGATGCAAGGCATGGATCAGTATAAGGATTCAACAGGGAAATGCACTCTGCCAGAAAGTGAGAAATGTGATGTGGAAAAAGGAAGTACAAATGAAGTGTGAAGAAGTAATGCATAAGATGTGCGACTACCCAGCAATGACATATGCAGTGGAGACCTGGACACTGACAAAAAGACAGAAGAATAAAGTCCAGACGAGTGAAATGAAATTTCGAAGAAGTATGACAGGAAAGACAAGAAGGGACAGACAACGAAATAAGGACATCAACAAGGAAATTCGTGTGGAAAAACTTTATTACAGAATGGATGGTTTGGACTCGTTAAGAGGATGGAAGAGGGAAGGATGCCGAAGCAGGTGATGAGATCCAAGGAGGAGGAGGAAGGGCAACAGTGAGACCCAGACTAAGGTGGTTGAAAATGATTAACAAAAGTATAATTAGAAGAAACCTGGATTGGAACACAGTTGAGGAGGAACAATGGTGGTTGGATAGAGGAAGAGGGAAAGGTGCCATCAGCATCACAATCTGGTGGGAGCTGGACAAGGGAAATGGATACAGACAATGAGGATTATGATGATGATTTTCAGATTCACACAATCCTTACCTAAATAAATTAAGAACCTCAATAATCTTATTGATAAAAATAACATTTACAGATTGCAATTTGAATATATAGCTTAAGAGTTATCGTTTTAGTGAAATTGCAAAAATAGTTTTAAAAAACACACACAAGGAGAAAAAAGGAACTGTCGTCTACAAGGGAGTCTTATAAGGCATATCGCAGTAAATTCAAAATTGCTTCCATATGAAGCCAAGGTAGGTCGCTAGTTTCCAATATAATATTTTTTAGATACAACCCTGCAATGGCATAAGTAAGTACTTCATTACTATTTGTCTTCATTTAACATTTACTTTTATGTAACTCATTAACTTTCCGGCTCTTTAATTACTTTAATAATAGAATAATAAAACTCACCTAAACCTCGAGCTGCAATATCAGTGGCAAATAGAACAGCGCTGGATTTACGGCAGAAGGACTCGTATATAGACATACGGCGAAGTTGGTGTAAAGTTCCATATAATGCCAAGAGACTAATCCCTGGTCTTAACCGACAGAACACTTCATAATGATACTTTACCTATAAATCACAAAAATCACATTATTACTGTGTAGAACTTCAATCGTTGGTTTAGGTCTGAAACATCTGTTGAAAAGCAGAAGTATGTATGGAAAACAAACCAATTTTTGTTAGGAGACCAATAGTTTCATCAGTGAATGTAAGGGAAGAATACATTTGATGGTGTCAGAAAAGCTTAGCAAATAAAAAAGAAGTATGTCAAATACAGTTTGTTTTACCAAACAATACAAAAAGGTTTGTTTTATCATCAAAAGATACAACTCTTAACATCATAAGGGAAAATGGCATTCAATTTATTTCTGTAAGAACTTGAACAAACACAAGTTGCATTGTAAACCCATACAGTAACACCCATCTTGCCATTATTAGCCTATAACTGGTATAGAAATACACCACCAGGAAGAAAGACAGCAAACTCAATAGAATGAAATGATTACAATTTTGTAAGTTTTAGCTTTGTATGTGATAATGTATCTCTTGAAGGTGGGGCAGTAGAATACACCCACAGTAACCCTTGCCTGTTACAAGAGGTGACTAGAAGGGGTAACCCTCAGCAGCTATGAACACAGATTGGTGGCCATGCGTTCCTTTACTAAATCTGCCATTGCTTACAATTACAGCTGTCAGCCTCCTTGTTTACAACTTTGCTATCTGACCTCCTTTGGTCAACTCTTATTCTCTTCAAATCGCAACAGTATTATGTTTCTGAGGTCTCGGGAGTTTCACTTTTAATGCCCTTCCTGGCCCTTCCCTTTATTTTGCCGATACCCTCATTTTTCAAAGGGTTGGACTATTCCATTTTCACTTATGATTTGAGTTAAGTAGGGATGGTTGCTCGATTATATTTCCCCTCAACACAGCAATCACTTTTATAACATAGTAATCCGCTGCAATGCCGGCATATCTAATCTCTCAAAAGTCCTTTTTGAAGAGCCTGGTGTTCATTTCTTCTCTGATTCTGTCATTCCTTTTTAATGATCTT
This sequence comes from Anabrus simplex, assembly GCF_040414725.1. NCBI lineage: Eukaryota > Metazoa > Arthropoda > Insecta > Orthoptera > Tettigoniidae > Anabrus > Anabrus simplex. The sequence goes on along the minus strand of NC_090265.1, from coordinate 1,741,246,955 downwards.
GCACATGATGTGAACATCAACCAGGCATCTGTACTGTGCAGACTGCATAGTAATAAATAGTGTACACTGAATGTGATATGTGATCATAGTTACTATCGGTCTAATTATACCATCGACAACTCCGGTAATGGAGAAAGCAGTTGCAGCTGCACTTATATCAAAACATTCAGTGTAGATGCAGTTTCTGATCAATATAGAGCATTCCTTTTGTGATTCTATGTGTTCATTATTACATCATTATTGCTGGTTTGTCAGTAATGAATACATGTATTTCAACCCATGTACCTATATAATAATTTATCAGATGACAGAGGAAATCATCTCATGTTAAATTATCAAGTGGGGGTTGCATTAATCTGGTGGTTGATTCATCTGGTATATCTGACCTCCAGTCAAGCAATTAAGTATATTCTTAGAGTCAACTGCATGGCACCAATTCAGAATGAACTAAAGCTTTACCTGCCCAGGATGACCAGCATTCATTGGCACATAATGCACTACAAATGCTGTCTAATATACCTGTCAGTAACCCTTTGCAACATCATACAAATCATACTTCATCCTTGTTTTAGAGCGGGATACAAAACTTTTAGACTGAGAGGTTTTCAACCTTGCCACAACCTCGTACTGTTTTTTTTTCCCCCCAAGTTGCTTTGCGTCGCACCGACACAGACACGTCTTATGGCGACGATGGGACAGGAAGGAGCTAGGAGTGGGAAGGAAGCGGCTGTGGCCTTAATTAGGTACAGCCCCAGCATTTGCCTGGTGTGAAAATGGGATACAACGGAAAACCATCTTCAGTGCTGCCGACAGTGGGGTTCGAACCTACTCTCTCCCGTACTGTTTTAGATTCATCATGTCCCACTTGGTTTTTATATATTTTTTTCTCATCGGTTTTAATGATACTCTTTCAACATCAATTCATGTAGCTTTTAATATATTTTTTCTTCTCTGAAGATGGCTCAAAATGAGCCGTAACATGTTTGATTGAATGTCACTCTATCAAAAGATGGATACATGTACTGAACAGGATGTAATAAAAACTTTTATTTTGTAAAGTGAAAACCGTCAATACGGAATGATACTAGGTAATATCTTGTGATGGTGAAACTCAAAAACATTGTAATGTTGAAGGCAAGGGAAAAAATTGTCAAAAATATTAAGCCCTCATTGTGATCTGATTATATATTTCGTATGGCATGAGGATACATTGTTACAATTTGGTTATTAACAAATATGTACAATTACACGAAAAACAGTTTCATCTATACACACAGAACAAGTACGTAATAAACAAACTATATTTATACATTTTAGCTCATCAATATCTGCATTGCTGCTAAAGCTGAATGTCCAGTTTTGTTAGCCAACTCACACCATCACTGGCCTCGTGGATATCCTTTATTGTCCCACTGAATCTTCGGAGTGGGCACTCTGTGAGGATATGTTGAACGGTCTGAGGCACGTCAGAGCAGTCGCAATAAGGATCGCTGGTAATCTTCCACTTGTGTTTCCAGTAGTTGCATCTGCCATGTTGAGTTCTGATCCGATTAAGTGATGACCAGATTTTTCTGGGTAAGTTGAAACCAGGAGGTTGCATAACTGGATCCGAAATTAGACCTAATCTGTCAGGGTTTGAAGCTGACCACCCATTGCGCCAGGCAGTGTTAGTATGAAATTCATCTTGGGCTAGCCTCTTTCCTAGTAACCAAGAAGGGTTCCTAGATTTCAGCCTGAGATCTTCACGTAGGCAGTCTTGATGTATTGGTAGAAGAGGATTGTCACAGCATTTAAGCCATTCTTTCCTCAGTGCCATTTGTCTTCGGAGATGAGGAGGTGGAATATTTGAAAGAACTGGTAACCAATCCAAAGGTGTGGATTGGATGGTTCCTGATATAGTCCTCATTGTATCGTTTAACTGAGTGTCTATCTTCTTTGTATGGGCACTGTTGAGCCATACTGGGCAGCAGTATTCGGCTACTGGGTATACTAACGCAAGTGCTGTAGTTCAGAGGGTGGATGCAGATGGGCCCCAGCTTGTTCCTGTGAGTTTGTGCAGGATGTTATTGCGGGTTTTGATCTTGGCAGATGTTTTGCGTACATGTTCGCTGTAAGTCAAAGATCGATCCAAGGTAACGCCTAGATATTTTGGATGAGGATTGAACTTCAGTATATGACCTCTGAATTGAACCTGAGGGACATAATTGGCTTGTCTGTTGCTCAAATGAAAGCAGCTGACCTCTGTTTTTGTTATGTTTGGTTTCAGTCGCCAGGTTTTAAAATAATTATCAATTCTGCAGAGATCTTTAGTGAGTGTGGTTTCTGCTCCAGCAAAATCACCAGACTGAGCTGCCAAACAGATGTCGTCAGTGTATATAAACTTCCTAGCATTAGTTGAAGGTAGATCTGCTGTATATACGTTGAAGAGCAATGGAACCAGTACCGATCCCTGTGGTAATCCGTCACTCAGTTTGTAAGTTTTACTTATGTTGCCATGTAGGTGTACTTCAATCATTCTATTAGCCAACATATTATTCAGCAGGGTGGCAAGCGTGTTACAAGGGATTAACTTCAAGAATTTGAGGATCATTCCTTTTCACCAGACTGTGTCATAAGCTGATGACAGATCTACGAACACTGCTACGGTCTTCTTTCGATCTTGAAATCCCCTCTCAATATGGGTGGTTAGGGCTAACACCTGGTCGGTACAGCAGCGGCTTGGTCTGAAGCCAGCTTGTTCAAGTGGTATGTGCTCTAGGATTTTGGCTGAGATTCTATTGTATATTACTCTCTCCAGTAGTTTGTAGCAGACACTTAAAAGGGCTATGGGTCTGTAATCTTCTGCACTGTCTCCACTTTTACCTGGTTTAAGGATTGCTACTATTTTTGTTCTTTTGAGTATTGATGGTAGTTGTCCAACATGTAAGATATTGCTGTAAAATTTGGCAAGCCATTCGGTTGTTCGGGGACCACAATGTATAAGGAATTCTGGGTATATTCCATCCAATCCGGCTGCTTTTCCTGACTTTATTTCTTTTAGCGCAGTTGAGATCTCAGCAGCTGTGAAATCAGAGGAAAACTGAGAGACTGCTTTGGCCTGGGTTATCTTCGATTTTAGCTCTTGTTGAATTCTTTTTGACTCTTTCTTATTTGTGACGAAACAGGGCGGGACTCAAAAGTGAAACAAAATGGTACTTGCAAACAAAACATGCTTAGTAGAATGATTCAATCAATCAATCAATCAATCAATCAATCAATCAATCAATCAATCAATCAATCAATCAATCAATCAATACTGATCTGCATTTAGGGCAGTCGCCCAGGTGGCAGATTCCCTATCTGTTGCTTTCCTAGCCTTTTCTTAAATGATTTCAAAGAAATTGGAAATTTATTGAACATCTCCCTTGGTATGCTATTCCAATCCCTAACTCCCCTTCCTATAAATGAATATTTGCCCCAGTTTGTCCTCTTGAATTCCAACTTTATCTTCATATTGTGATCTTTCCTACCTTTATAAACGCCATTCAAACTTATTCGTCTACTAATGTCATTCCACGCCATCTCTCTGCTGACAGCTCGGAACATACCACTTACATGTTACAAGCTTGACTAATAAAAATTTTGATAATCTTAAATTGACATACCACTTAGTCGAGCAGCTCTTCTTCTTTCTCTCAATTCTTCCCAACCCAAACATTGCAACATTTTTGTAACGCTACTCTTTTGTCGGAAATCACCCAGAACAAATCGAGCTGCTTTTCTTTGGATTTTTTCCAGTTCTTGAATCAGGTAATCCTGGTGAGGGTCCCATACACTGGAACCATACTCTAGTTGGGGTCTTACTAGAGACTTATATGCACTCTCCTTTACATCGTTGTGTTGTAACCAAGGTTGAAGTTTACAGAACACAACTTTATTTGCTTCACTTTATAATATTTACACAAATAACTGAAATTTATTTTGAAGCAAAAAGGAATATTGAATCTTGAGAAAAGTCTGTCTTTATACAATATGTACAGGTTTGCAGTCTTTATATACACTTCTATCTTGAAAAGATAGTCTTCGTGAATTGACACGTTGATAGTCGAGAACTATCTGGCACACTAACATAAATGTTCATGAGAGTCCTTGTTTGTTGAAGTGCCTGAATTCCTAAAAAGCAAGTTCAATTGATTGAAGAAATTCCACCTAGCGAAACTAAGGGAGCTTGCATAAGTTAGGGAATGAAAATGGCTTGTAAAAGAATTACGGGACATAGGCAGCGGAAACAGGTAAGGGAGCGGTGACCAGAGGTGAGACCTCGTACTGCCAGAAATTCAGTCCACCTGGTCGAAGCACATTTTCAAGAGGAGTAGCCTCCGTGCTCGACGTAGGGTGTATTCTGGAGCTGGACACCGGGGCAAGTGGGCAAGTGAGCAGGCCGGGAGCTCCTATTTATAGTACACTCGATGGTCAGGCACGCGCACTGAGGGCTGCGCGTCGAAGCTAGCAGAATGATACACAGGCGCGCGTGCAGCTGGCTGGCGGAGCGAGAAGGGAGCGCCGGACATACAACACTTACTACAACCCCTAAAAACCCTCATAACCATGTGCAGAGATCTGTACCCTTTATTTACAATCCCATTTATGTGATTACCCCAATGAAGATCATTCCTTATATTAACACCTAGATACTTACAATGATCTCCAACAGGAACTTTCACCCCATCAATGCAGTAATTAAAACTGAGAGGACTTTTCCTATTTGTGAAACTCACAACCTGACTTTTAACCCCGTTTATCAACATACCATTGCCTGCTGTCCATCTCACAACGTTTCCGAGGTCATGTTGCAGTTGCTCACAATCTTCTAACTTATTTATCACTCTATAGAGAATAACATCATCCGCAAAAAGCCTTACCTCCGATTCCACTCCTTTACTCATATCATTTATATATATAAGAAAACATAAAGGTCCGATAATACTGCCCCCTCTTAATTATTACAGGGTCAGATAAAGCTTCACCTACTCTAATTCTCTGAGATCTATTTTCTAGAAATACAGCAACCCATTCAGTCACTCTTTTGTCTAGTCCAATTGCACTCATTTTTGTCAGTAGTCTCCCATGATCCACCCTATCAAATGCTTTAGAAAGGTCAATCGCGATACAGTCCATTTGACCTCCAGAATCCAAGATATCTGCTATATCTTGCTGGAATCCTACAAGTTGAGCTTCAGTGGAATAACCTTTCCTAAAACCGAATTGCCTTCTATCAAACCAGTTATTAATTTCACAAACATGTCTAATATAATCAGAAAGAATGCCTTCCCAAAGCTTACATGCAATGCATGTCAAACTTACTGGCCTGTAATTTTCAGCTTTATGTCTATCACCCTTTCCTTTATACACAGGGGCTACTATAGCAACTCTCCATTCATCTGGTATAGCTCCTCTAACCAGACAATAATCAAATAAGTACTTCAGATATGGTACAATATCCCAACCCATTGTCTTTAGTATATCCCCAGAAATCTGATCAATTCCAGCCGCTTTTCTAGTTTTCAACTTTTGTATCTTATTGAAAATGTCATTGTTATCGTATGTAAATTTTATTACTTCTTTGGCCTTAGTCTCCTCCTCTATCTCGCCATTATCCTTGAAACCAACAATCTTTACATACTGCTGACTGAATACTTCTGCCTTTTGAAGGTCCTCACATACACACTCCCCTTGTTCATTAATTATTCCTGGAATGTCCTTCTTGGAACCTGTTTCTGCCTTAAAATACCTATACATACCCTTCCATTTTTCACTAAAATTTGTATGACTGCCAATTATGCTTGCCATCATGTTATCCTTAGATGCCTTCTTTGCTAGATTCAATTTTCTAGTAAGTTCCTTCAATTTCTCATTACTTCCACAGCCATTTCTAACTCTATTTCTTTCCAGTCTGCACCTCCTTCTTAGTCTCTTTATTTCTCTATTATAATAAGGTGGGTCTTTACCATTTCTTACCACCCTTAATGGTACAGACCTGTTTTCGCATTCTTCAACAATTTCTTTAAACCCATCCCAGAGTCTGTTTACATTTTTATTTACCGTTTTCCACCGATCATAGTTACTTTTTAGAAACTGCCTCAGGCCTGCTTTATCAGCCATATGGTACTGCCTAACAGTCCTACTTTTAAGACCTTCCTTTCTATCACATTTATTTTTAACTACCACAAAAACAGCTTCATGATCACTAATACCATCTATTACTTCAGTTTCCCTATAGAGCTCATCTGGTTTTATCAGCACGACATCCAGGATATTTTTCCCTCTGGTTGGTTCCATCACTTTCTGAATCAGCTGTCCTTCCCATATTAACTTATTCGCCATTTGTTGGTCATGCTTCCTGTCGTTCGCATTTCCTTCCCAATTGACATCTACAAATTCAGATCTCCCGCTACAATCACATTTCTTTCCATGTCGTTTCCCACATAGCTGACTATCCTATCAAATAATTCCGAATCCGCGTCAGTGCTACCCTTTCCCGATCTGTACACTCCAAATATATCAAGTTGCCTATTATCTTTAGAAATGAGCCTTACACCTAGAATTTCATGTGTCTCATCTTTAACTTTTTCGTAGCTTACAAATTCTTCTTTCACCAGAATGAACACTCCCCCTCCCACCCTTCCTATCCTATCTCTACGATACACATTCCAGTGCCGTGATAAAATTTCTGCATCCATTATATCATTTCTCAGCCATGATTCAACTCCTATTACAATATCTGGTAAATATATATCTATTAATTACTTAATTCTATTCCTTTCCTTACAATACTTCTACAGTTCAACACTAACAATTTTATGTCATCTCTACTTGATTTCCAGTTCCTGTTCCCTTATCACCGCTTCCTAGGCCATCCCTTTTCCCTGAATGTACCTCCCCATTACCCTTCCAAACAAACTTCCTAACTTATACATACCATAGTATAATATGCTTCAGTGTGTGTCCTTCAGGAAGGCTGTTCATAGCTCTTTTGTCTACCCACTAAATTAGCCTATTCTATGGCTACAGACTAAGGAGATAACATTTATTTTTTCATGTATAAAAAAGAAAAACTGCAAAATCTTCATAGGATACAAACTTCATGGTTTTTTATCCGTATTGAATTGTGATCACAATGATAATAAAACTTATGTTTTAATGGTCTACCTTTTCAATACTATATGATGCAATGTTTACATTACATTTTTTAAACCTGAAACTAGTTTTGGCCTTCGCTAGCCATCATCAGCCATGATATAAAACTGTACAAATTAAATAAATGATTACTTACCTAAACAGGGAGATTGTGGAAAGAACTTCTCATGGCAGCTGTTTTGCTGATTAATTCACTGATTAGAGGTTTGAGCTACAGTTCCTTCACAAGATTGGTAGGTTATGGATGTTCAACAATGCTTCATGATTCAAGCGGCCTTGCTTCACGGTAGCTCTGGTGTAAATTTTGAGTTTCCTAAGTGCAGAAAATGAACGTTCTGCTAAAACCACCCACTTTGACTCATTTGTTCTAAAAAACCATGAGACAGTTTTGAATCTTAATATCACTGTAGGTTAACTTCATAGACACCACACTGAATTGTGAATTTCTACCAGCTGCATTGTATGAACTGCCAGATATTAATCAGATCTTTGTATGCCATTTTTGATAATCTCCAACAACATTTTCAAGATATTTTAACAAGAAGCACTAACATTTTAATATGATGCAATGAATCTAAGGACTTTATTTTAATTTCATATTTTACGTGTTGTGTGCAGATCCTTTCAATACCTTTTAACATCATTTGTGTTTGTACATTTGTTTTAGTCATTGTATTTGTAGTTTTATATTATGGCTGATAATGGCCAGCCAAGGCCGAAACTAGTTCCAAGTTTTAAAAATGAAATGTAAACATTACATAATATGGTATTGAAAAACATAAGTTTATTGCATAAGTCTTCATACAGTTTCACACTACAATATAAGGAACAACAACTTATAGCTTTATTCCTAATAGGATTTAATCTTCAACAAGAGAATATCAATAAGGATCCATGTAATGTGAATTGAGATTCTGATATTGATGGTTTAGTGCACAAACATTGTATGTCCAAAAATCATGATTCTGAGAAAACTCAAATTGAAATTTTATGAAGTTGCAGTTACTTACGACAAATAATATAGCTGTAGCCAGTGTTACTGATCTGTAGATTATTTCTTTGTAATTGTATTTCAACAACTGAACCACATTCTTGTGCACCAGTACGGGAATTATTCACTATATTTTAATGGAAGGTTGGGACATACAACATTTGGCACTAACAATCTGAAAGAGAACTTCAAGGCACAAACGTATTTTTCAAAGGAATTGATTTTTTTTTTCTTTCTAGTTGTTTTACGTCGCACTGACACAGATAGGTCTTATGGCGACGATGGGACAGGAAAGGGCTAGGAGTGGGAAGGAAGCGGCCGTGGCCTTGATTAAGGTACAACCCCAGCATTTGCCTGGTGTGAAAATGGGAAACCATGGAAAACCATCTTCAGGGCTGCCAACAGTGGGGTTCGAACCTACTATCTCCCGAATACTGGATACTGGCCGCACTTAAGCGACTGCAGCTATCGAGCTCGGTAAGAATTGATTTCAACATTCTTTTTCATCATTTATTATTACAGTAAATGATTTTATTTTCTTAATAACATCATAAGGTATGAATAATAAGTAATTAAATAAAGTTGAATAATCACTGTTTTATTTTTCAAGGGATAATTATAAGAAGTGGCTGAAAAAACTGAGAACTAAAAGTGGGGAGGCAGCAAAAACTGTAAAACGCTACAGATTTGCGGATCAATTAAGTTTCTTGGATAAATACTTCAATGAAAGAGAAACTAAGGGAAACATCAATCTGTCCGCAGATGACGATTTTGAAAGTGAAGACGAGGAACAACATACTTCAAATACAGCAGAACAACCGCAATCCAAGCAGCAGCCTGTACCTCACAATGTAAACAACAAGGGTATATCTACAGGAAACATCAGTGATAAAACTGACTCCTCGACGTTTTCAACCCCTCGAAGGTATTGTAAGAAAAGGAAGCTACAGGATGAACCAACAGCATCATCCATACTGATGAAATACATCATCGAAAACAATTCTGCGCAGGGCTCAGCCATATCTAACCGGACCAATGAACATCTACAACACCCCGTTGATGCCTTTTTATTTGGAATTTCGCCTATGTTGAAGTCACCGTCTCCATACTATTTAATTTTTGCTAAATCAGAAATTTTCGCAACCGCACATAAATATGAAATGATGATGCCGACAGAGCAAAGTACCAGCTCGACAACAGCATCTGGTGAGAGGGCATTTCAACCCTTAGAGACACTACCACAAAATGCGACTACAGATCCTCTCAGTTCTTCATCGTATTCAACAATCAACAACAATGAAGATAACCTACAACTTTATTGGCAGAAGTTTGGTGAAAAATCAACTCAGTAACATGACAGTTATTTCAACATCCAAAAACACTAATGATTTCAATTATTTTTTCCTGCTGTTTTAAATACATATTTCTTAAATTCTTCCTCGTAAAGTTCACGGTATGATGTTTTACAAAATATTGTATTTTTGTACATTTAGCCTATGCTACTATAAAATTGTTGTCATGAACACGAATCATCCAAGATCTTCCAAGATTATAGCTATCATTAACAGTGATGATGAACTGAACGAAGTAAAATTTCACGGATATTTCAGAATGAGCAGAAACACATTCAGTAAGCTGTTTAAGAAGGTAGAGCCTTTAATTACAAGAAAGGACACGTTTTGGAGACCTGCAATTACACCGATGGAAAGACTGGCTGTATGCCTGCGGTAAGTAGACTTAAGTAATATTAAAATAAAATGAAAATGAAGTAGGTATATCATCACTAAGAAAACTCATCATGGAACACTTGATTGCTGACTTATAACTGCACGGAACTGAAGTGTGAGAACAGACGTGAAATATTCATGTCGGAAAGGACGGATAAGGAAACGGAGAGCGCCGTCACGTCCCGGAGATGTGTGAATCGACCTTTAAGCTTAAACTGTGACTGGCTCTTAGTATTACCAATAAAAATGTTATTTAAAGTACCATAACATACGTAAAATGAAAAAAATTATGAAGTGTAATCACGCACGTACCTGTTTACAGCTTGCCATGAAGACAAGGATCTTCTGCTTCTGATGATTTTTGATAAAAGACCAGAGCATGCTCATTTTCTCATGAAGTTCACAAACAATGTAACTCTGTTGTAAAGATTCAGGTGTGCTATGTTTAGCATGTTCATGAACAGACACATACATTGGGTCCTTAAGACTGAGACGAGCCAAGTCCCGTACTGACCTGTTGGGGGAAAGAAATATACAATTTTAAGATGAAGATTTTCGCGACCATTAAATAATATTATAATACTCAATTTTGGGGATATTAGGTCATGTAATGTTTATGATATGCCAACACATTTCGAACCTGTGACCAGGATAGTCTTCACAGCAATAACAAAGATTGTATTGGCAACTGTCACTCCTCAGCAACCAGTCTCAAGATAGAGAGACCGTGTTAGAAATGTACCATATTTACTTGCATAATTTCCCCCACTCTTTTTTTACCTCAAAAACGGGGAGGGAAAATTATGCAAATCTAAATTAAAAGTGGAAATTAAAAATCAAACATAATTATCTTACTTAAGTTACAAAATTTATTTAGGCCTAAAATAGGACAAGATAATAAAAAATACGTATAACACAATGCTAATAAAAAAATCGAAGGCAATAATACGTTCCCAGCAATAATTATACGGAAACCCTCGCTTGACATTAATAATAATAGTGCTATTGTTTTTACATCCCACTAACTACTTTTTGATGGTTTTTGGAGATGCTGAGGTGCCAGAATTTTTTCCTGCAGGAGTTCTTTTACGTGCCAGTAAATTACCGACACAAGACTGACGTGTTTGAGCACCTTCAAATACCACAGGACTAAGCCAAGATCAAACCTGCCATGTTGGGGTCAGAAGGCCAGTGCCTCAATCATCTGAGCCACTCAGCCTGGCGCTTAACATTAAATAATTTATTTATTTTTCCAGGTGGGAAAACGTACTATCGAATATCCCATTAAAAACTATCCAACAGGGAGATGGTATCACTTTACACATTAGTACATTTTACATTGTGTGTGTAGTGTTTCAGGAGATAAAGGAGAGCACCAAAAAGTGTGAAAAAGTCGAGAGAACAAATATAAATAAATCTCTACTGGAGCCTGTTAAAGTAACAAGAAACTATTAAAATATGTGAAAAACACAGAGAACAGATATGACATGCTTTTGCCCATGGGCTCATAGAAGTAGCTACAGTACCTACATATTATAGCAGATCACCTTCTTACTAAAACAATTGTAACCGGGCGAGTTGGCCGTGTGGTTAGAGTCGCGCAGCTGTGAGCTTTCATCTGGGAGATAGTAGGTTCAAATCCAACTGTCAGCAGCCCTAAAGATGGTTTTCCGTGGTTTCCCATTTTCAAACCAGGCTGCACCTTAATTAAGGCCACGGCCGCTTCCTTCCCACCCCTAGGCTTTCCCTACCCCGCCATCGCCATAAGACCCACCTGTGTCGTGTGACGTAAAGGAAATAGCAAAAAAAAAAATGAATTGTTAGTTAAAGCCTTATGTTTCTGACCAGTGGGTAATTAAACACTGTTTTTTGGTCACTTTGTTCGAGCATGAATTTCTCACGAGGTTATACTCGCCATAAGTGATAAAGTGCCTTTGGCCGCCATTTTGAACACAGAACTTCGGCAGTACTTGGCACTGGTTTGGACAGACTCGCTGGTGAATAATCAATCAGTACTGATCTGCATTTAGGGCAGTCGCCCAGGAGGCAGATTCCATATGTTGTTTTCCTAGCCTTTTCTTAAATGATTTAAAAGAAATTGGATATTTATTGAACATCTCCCTTGGTAAGTTATTCCAGTCCCTAACTCCCTTTTCTGTAACCGAGACAAAAATTGAAAATGTGTATAAGCAAGATAGGAATGGAAAAAGAAAACTAGTGCATGAAGGAAAGTTTCCAAAGTTGGAAAGAATGATTTTGAATAAATAAATTTTTAACTTCTGATTGGAATGCGAAATAGGCTACAAGCACAATCAAGCGCACTGGGTTACTGAACAATCTTACTGACAACAAAGACTTTTCCATAGAATAAAAAATAAACCACTTTTCCCTTTGAGAAAATCAAATGATCAGAGATGTGTCTCTCGGTCATGACCATCCACCTACAGCTGCAGGGTTGCTAGAGTTACACTTCTGTTACACATTTTATGGCAGTAACTTCCGTGATGCATAATTTCGGATGACTCCCAGCCATAAGCCATGTATGTCAACAGGACAGCCTTGAAAAAAAAAAAAAAAACGCGTGAAAACTGAATTCAGCACTCCTATCCACAGTGGAATCTATTACTGTGCTTTAACTTAGCACTGTCCTGTCTTGTTCTAGTGTAAAGTCTTTGCTGCCAATCAATGACACAAAACTCAACTTGACTGAAGCTAACAGCTTGCCCCTCAAAGGTGCAATATAATCTGTGTTCGAGAATTCAAGGTCATTTCCTCTTATCGTGCAACTTTCTCCAACCGACCCATGGCGGGGGCTCTTATCTCTGTTGGAAATCACGTTCCGTACACAAGGGATGACAAAGAACATTTTCAGGTATGGGGAAGATATAATCGTACTAAGCGGTAAAGGCAAAAAACTGTGACGTGTTAAGTGAGGTATTTTTTATACAAATTAAATAGGATGGGCGTCGGGACTTCAAATTTACGACGTGCTAAGCGGAAAAACGTGCTAATGAGGAATGTACTAACGAGGTTTCACTGTATGTATTTTTTTAACTCTTTTCACTGAAGATGGCTCAAATGACCCAAAACATGTTTGATTAATATTATTCCATCTAAAAGATGGATATATGTATACTGAATAGGAGGACAAATTCAATTTCCTTTGTAGTTCAATATCGCCAACAAAGAGCTGTGTTTCCATAGCTTCTACTAAACAGAAAACAGAACTCGGAGAATTAGAGTAGGTGAAGCATTTTCTGGTCCTGTAATCATTAACAGGGGAGTTCATCAAGCCAGTATTACTGGAACTTTGTTTCCTCATATATATGAGTACAGAACTGGAATCTGAGACAAAGCTTTTGGAGGATGATGTTATACTGTATAGAGTAGTAAATAAGTTCCAGGAATGCGAGTGACTGCAAAAATGACCTCAACAATATTGCGAGATAGACAGCAGGTAATGGTATGATGGTAAACAGGGTGACAAGTCATATTCTGAGTTTCACCAAGAGGAAAGGTCCTCCCAGTTTTATTTACTGTGTTGATGGGGTGAAATTCCTTATGGGGATCACTGTAAGTACCTAGAGGTTAATATACTAAAGGAAGACCTTCACTGGGGTAATCACAGGTTACAGATTTCTTCATATGGTTATAAGGATATTTAACTTGAAAACAATATTCTCTCACCCATGGATAAATAATGCAAGTATCGAGTTTGAATTATTATTATTATTATTATTATTATTATTATTATTATTATTATTATTATTATTATTATTATTATTATACATCCATTTAGTATTAGTAGTACTAATATTATTTATGTAGTCGGATGATCACATTGTTTGAGAGATTATGTCATGAAACATGTACTGTATAATTATACACATTTATATGAGTTCAGTTAATGTAAGAACCTGTATATAATTTATTATTACCTGTAAATATGATTTGTAATCCACTACAGTATTTTGAAACACACCGTGTATACACAAGGTATTTTGTAACGTATCTCTCTAGAAGCCTGGCCAGGCACCTGCATAAAGAGGTGGTCATGATGGTAGAGACAAGTTGTTGCTTAGTTGGAGTTATGGTTTAACAGGAGTATACTTGTGACCACGTGTTGTGGATGACATGCTTGTAAGCAGACAATTGTTTTAAGGTTGCAATCTCCGTGTGGCATGTGCTTAGTGATAGGCATTTGTTAAAGATGTTGGTGTGTTGATGTTTTCAGAGTGAAGTGTTTTGTTTGCGACGGCAGTGATTAAGGTTATGTGTATTTAATTTGTAAATAATTGTGAGTAAATCCGTTTACGTAAGTTGACAGCATTTTGTGTGCTTCACTGTAGATACATCATTGGCGACCGTGACAAGACGTAAGAATTTACGTGTGAATACGAGTGTAGCGCGAAATAGATCAAAATGCACATGATAGTAGGAAATATGTTGGTGAAACAGCTCAAAGACGAAATCGCCAAGAGAAATCGCCCGACTAACAGGAAGTAGAAACCACTGCAAACGTGGTTATGGGAAGATCTTGCTGAAAAATGAGAAGAACGCGAAAAGTTTTTCATTGAAGTCGACGAAGATCCAGACAAAACAACTGAACATGAGGTAAATATAACCAAAATGTGTGTTAAGTTAATGAACATGATACAGACACTCAATTCCACCTTAACAGACAGCATTTTGAAAGTAAATGACAAAATTTCAGACTTAAATGACAAACTTACAGACAAAATTTCAGACATAATTTGTCAAGCTAACTCAGTTTTAACCGGATAATATCACAAGTGTACACGCAGGTTTACAAAGTTGAACAGGCCTAGAATGGAAAATTTCAATCATAAATGACAAAATTTCATCGCAAATTAGCGACATCACCAATTGATTAACGCAGCAGATATCGGACATCAGATCAAAACTGGGACAGGTTGACCTGATCGATAGTAGAGTAAGCCAGCTGGAAGGGAATATTTTGAACCTCAAGGAGGAGGTGGAAATGCAGGTTTCCGGCATAAAGCAACAGGTTAAGGGGAGGTTTTCTACCATTGAGGGAAATTTTGAAAGCCGTATCTTTGCCGTCGATCGAAATCTTGGGAGCCGTATTTCTGCTGTTGAAGGAAGGTTAGAAAACCGGTTTTCGATCATCAAGGGAGATGTGCAGAATATAAGAGAAAACATCCTTCACGCATTAGGAGATAGATTAAATCAAACAGGATGTATAACCGCCTCAAACCTAAGCAACAATACAGCAAACCTAAAACCGAGGGTGATTATAGAGAGCCTTGCGGAATTCCACAGGCGACTGGAAGAGAACCCCACTAGCTTCACTGAGGGATCAATGTCTGTTAGGAAGGACTAATCTACCAGACAATATCTTTGCTCAACTCATCACACTCCGATTAAAAGGGCAAACTGCTACTTGGTGGAATAACTTGAAGCGTCTAAATTTAAACTGGACGGACTTCTAGAGGGAATTTCTCGCTAGGTTTAATTCTGAAGGGGTGAAGAGCTCCGCGAAAAGGAAGCTACTGACTGAGGCACAACCCGATGGCATGAGAACTAGCGCCTTCATACTACAGTAGTACCAACTCTTCCAAGCGTCTGCATCCGGATGTAAGCGACAACGAGATCTTACCATACATCACAGAGCTACTTCACGATAAGATTCGACCCCTAGTGAAAGTATCACAACCCAGATCCTTTGATGATCTACGCAGAATCATCGCCCAGCTGGAGGAGGAACACAAGAGCAAAGCTACGGAAGAGACCAGAGCATTTAGGAAGTGCTACCAGTGTGGAAGAGTGGGACACCTGAAGAACAAGTGCCCAGACTTGACGTCGGAAAACTAGGTCCGGTCCATTCTGGATTGAGGGGGATGGGACTGGGAAAATGAATGCGCCTCAAGACATGAAAGACAAGCAACTCTGGTCAAGTAGGAGAGGGATTGGTCAGATAGTGAACAGAACAGGCCAAATCCGCCCTGCTATCACCTTAAGGATAGGCAACGAGAATTTTTCAGCCATACTAGACAGCCAAGCAAGCCATTCATTTGTCAATGGGACAGATTACTACCACCTATGAAGTCTCACCATCTCAGAAGGGTAGTGGGAGCAGCGGATGGGGTAACCTATTCCATTCAAGGACAGACTAACCTACCCGCTAAATGCATGAACATGCCTATTGTAATTGAAGTTGCAGTGATTCAGAACCTGGTACCTGACATCATATTAGGTCATGATTTTCTGGTGGAATACAAGGTGATCCTAAACTTCAGCTCATGAAGTCTTTTTGAGAAAAGACAGACATCTGAGGGTTACCTAGCGAGAGCTGGACCACCCCGATTTACAACCCAAGGACCAATCCAACGGAACGACAAAACCAGGAAATAAAAATGATGCTACAGGTTCACCTAATAGAAAAAGAAAATCGACTGTGGGATCACCAAACACCGCAGTCACTCTCTGCTCTGTGTCGACACATCAACCGTATCACCGGCTATTCCCCAGCGGAGCTGTTCCTTTGTTGACAGCTATATGGCACCGGGGATGGGAGATTCGTTCACCATAAACTTCTGGTCAAGATGATGCAGTTGTTTCCCGAGCAGAGTGGCAGCAGCAGCAGCAGCAGGACATCAAGGAGATGCAAGCTTTGACCGAGAAGAGATCCCTTACCCAGGCCAAAGCTCAATATCTCGAAGAGATCCAGATCTTCCTACCAGGCCAACAAGTACTGCCACGTAACCACCCAGTCAGTAATAAGACTGGAGGGTTTCATGCAG
Organism: Anabrus simplex; assembly: GCF_040414725.1. NCBI lineage: Eukaryota > Metazoa > Arthropoda > Insecta > Orthoptera > Tettigoniidae > Anabrus > Anabrus simplex. The sequence goes on along the minus strand of NC_090265.1, from coordinate 1,741,230,276 downwards.
GAATTACACCTAAGTGGGTTGGTCCCATCGAGATGGATAAGCAGCTGGGCCATGGTGTCTACTCACTAAAAACCAACCCTCCTTCAAGGTCCATGCATCGGAGTTGCGGCGAGTCACCCAACCGTTGTGCATGCAGAGTAAGCCTGGTACTACCACTGGTCCACATGGAGGAGAGGCTACTCACGACACAGCTTAGTCTGGTCACGAGGAGAATGCATCGACTATCATCGAGGAAGAGGCTGGCAGCGAGGCAACTCTAGCTCCCAACACGGCACGATCCGGTCAAGACGAGGAGAGCACATCCAGCGACGTTGAGGAAGAGAGAGGTTATGTCATGAAACATGTACAGTATATAGACATTTATATGAGTTCAGATATGTAAAAACCTGTATATAATTTATTATTACCTCTATATATGATTTGTAATCCACTACAGTATTTTGAAATACACTGTAACATCCAGAAAGGCACTAGGTAGACGAGAACTATGGAGAATATTCTGTACAGTAGAACCTCGATTATACGTTCCTGGAAACTACGTTTTCCCGTATTATTCACTCAAATTACGTGGTCCCGCAAGCATCCTAATTAAATCACATTGTAAAAATCCTCCATTATCTGTTCCTCGAAGAAATGATTTCCCAGATCAACCGTCCAGAAATTTCAGTCCCATCAACACTAAATCCTCGATCACGTGTTTTTCAAGAAACTGTATCTAACGATAAGATGGATCTTGGTGTTAACATCCCATCATTGTGGTAATTTGAGGAAGTAGCCTGCGTTATCGTACCGAAAAGTGATCGGTGGTGAACTTGCATATGGGACCATCTTAACATCACATTCGGGTAGTATTGTTTAGAGAATCCTTGGAAATCGTAAAGCAGAGAGTGTCCACAACAACTGGAAGGAGACAGAGCACATTTCGGCAGCTCTACTTGAAGAAGGAACGAGTTTCGTCAAATGTTCGTACTTGTAAAAGGTCTATATTATGTTCAGGGTTACCGTACATGTTTAATTTTTTTTGTGTTTTTTTCGAGTGTATCGGCGAACAGGCTTTCGGCACTTCCCTCAGGGCACTGTATAGTCAGTAGGCTTTCAGACAGGAATCGAAACTGCTCCTTCTTAAGTAACACAAATTTAGTATTTTAATATTATCGTAGACCTATATGATTATGTTATCGAGACCAGAACCTTATATACTGTACATAAAGTCATGGAACGTTTTGGGATTGCCTATTACAGTTTTGGTCCTAATATAAGACTGGGAATTTCACGTTTTTGTGCTAAAATGTTATAAAAATTGCAGTTGTTTTTTTGCGCACGTTACATTAAAAAAAAATTGTATCATTTCGCAGTCATAGCGACTTGTGCAGCGAGCGTGCTTTTCAGCTGAGTCAAGGTCGCGAATAACCGTAATTTCGGTAGTGTTAATAATATTTTTCTCTTTTTGATTTGATTGTGATTAGTGATGGGCAGAATGGAATATAATGCATTCGAGAACTTGAGAATCGATACTTACATTCGAAACAAGTTAGTCTTGTTCTAAACCATATTCTTAAGTTCAACATAACCTTTAAAAGTCTATGTAGGCCTAATTTACGCAGTACAAGATTTCCATAAACTGACTACGAACAGTATACCCGTGACTAAATTACAATGGAAGAATTAAAAAAAAAGAAAAAAGGGAATTTGCCATCATGTTGGGCGCTTTTGTGTCTAATGTGCTTTAATTTATTAGATTAGAGAATTAAAAACTACTTGTGGTAGATTGTTGTTTGGCTTGGTGTTACAGGTGTTAGATTTTTCGAAGAGTTTGGCTGATCAAAGTTGTTGAACTGAAAGAAGTTTTCAGAAGAAACTAATGAAGTTTTCCCGGTAAAAGTGAATGTAAAGTTTCAAGATATTTAAGCCGCGTACCGGAAATTATTGTTTGAAGCCAGCCCCGCGGTCTAACTTGCCTGAGGGCCCGGGTTCGATTCCCGGCCAGGTCAGGCATTTTTACCTGGATATGAGGGCTGGTTCCAGGTTCACTCATTCCACGATTACCTTTAATTGAGGAGCTTTTTATGGTGAGATGGTGAGATAGCGACAATGGTCTAGAGAGCTAGGAATAACGGCCAAGAGGATTCGTCACATTGACCATGTGTCACCTTGTAATCTGCAGGCCTTCGGACCGAGCAGCGGTCGCTTCGTAGGCAGAAGGCAATTGGGGCTGTAGTCTGGTTTGGTTTAGGGGTGTTTGTAAGATTATAAGTATTCATATTTCATTTCTATGATGTTTAGTCAAATAGTTGATGGTTCATTCAATCCCGGATTTTCCATTTTCCCGTGTTGTACTTTTTTTTTTCTGTGGTCCCTCCAAAAATGGAGAATCGAGGTTTCACTGTACATTATAACCATGTTGTTATTCACTCGAAAATTTACGAGAAGGTATTTTGTAACTTATCTTTCTAGAAGCCTGGCCAGGCACCTATATAAAGAGAGGGTCTTGATGGTAGAGACAAGTTATTGCTTGGTTGGAGTTATGGTTTAACAGGGGTATACTTGTGACCACGTGTTGTGAATGACATGCTTGTAAGCAGACAATTGTTTTAAGGTTGCGATCTCTGTGTGGCATGTGCTTAGTGATAGGTATTTGTTTAAGATGGTGGTGTTTTGATGTTTTCAGAGTGAAGTGTTTTGTTTGCGACGGCAGTGATTAAGGTTATGTGTATTTAATTTGTAAATAATTATGAATAAATCCATGTATGCAAGCTGTCAGCATTTTGTGTGTGTCATTGTAGAGACATCAAGGGTTGTAGTAAGGATGTAACAGAGAGGGCATATAAGTCTGTGGTAAGACCCCAACTAGAGTATGGTTCCGATGTATGGGACCCTCACTAGGGTTAAGCGATTCAATAACTGAAAACAATCCAAAGAAAAGCAGCTCGATTTGTTCTGCGTGATTTCCGACAAAAGAGTAGTGTTACGAAAATGTTGCTAAGTTTGGGACTGAGAAGACTTGAGAGAAAGGAGACAAGGTGCTCAACTAAGCAGTACATTATTCTAAGCTGTCAATGGAGAGATGGCATGGAATGATATTATCAGATGAATAAGGCTGAGTGGTTCTTTTAAAAGAAGGAAAGATCAAAATATGAAGATAAAGATAAAGATGGAATTCAAGGTGACAAATGGGTGGAAATATTTGTATAAAGGAAGAGGAGTTACAGATTGGAATAATTTACCAAGGGAATTGTTCAATAATTTTCCAACTTCTTTGAAATTATTTAAGAAAAGACTAGGTAAACAACTGACAGTGAATCTGCCAACTGTACAACTGCCCTAGATGCAGATCAGTGGTGACTGATTTATGTAGTGACTGAAAATGCTAAGTTTAAATAAAAGAATGCTTCTGTTAAATACAGATAACTGTATTATTTTGTGTAATTATTATTGCTCTATTCTAACATTTTCTATTAGAGACATTGGTGTCTAAAATTTCCAGTTTCAGGCTTACCTATCTATCCATAAAGACGATAATGATTTTTCCTCTTTCAAATATTCTAACATCTAGATAATTGGTCCCTGATGGCATACAATGAAATGATAGTTTGAAATTGTCTCAACTATTAGGAAGAATATATGTAAATTTAAATTACTGACTGCTCATTATCTTGAGGAATGATGGATATGGTGCGAGACAGTTGTAGACTATGGCGGAGATAGGCCAGGTCTGTGCCGTCTTTAAGGATGTGTACTATGGTAAGATCCATGCCTTAAAAACACACTGGGGGAGTTCCCCCTCTTCAGATGGAGTGCATTGCTATACCATGGCCGATTTGAAGATGACACAAAAATATTGCTGCTTCTCTCGGAGAGAACCAAAGAGAAATCTTCCATACCTTTACTATTCCATGTCTATTCATGAAATAATTATAATCTGTATGTTGAGTTACACTGGTGTAGAATTCAACAAGGAATACAGTATGTCCTTCAAATCATGTACATTAAGTTATAAGCACTCTGTATGTGACCAAGAATTCTACATTTTTATTTCAACATATCTAATGATGAGAAATCATGAGTCAATAGCTGATATGATAACTTCATAATCTTAATACTCACTTTGTTTGGGTAGCAGAGAACAGTAAAGTTTGCCGTTTAGGAGGTAAATTCTCTATAATACTATTCATTGTTTTCTCAAAGCCCAGATCCAAACATCTGTCAGCTTCATCAAGAACTAGAATCTGCAAACAAAAACAAAGTTAACAGTTAACCAAAACACAACTTGAACATTATTAACACAATTAAAAGAATCATGATAATATATCCATCTATCATATAGCTTTTAGTGCTGGGAGTGTCCAAGGGCATGTTCGGCTCGCCTGATGCAGGTCTTTCTATTCGACGCCCATAGGCAACCTGCACATCTGGATGCGGGATGATGATGATGAGGATGATGAGGTAGGGAGAGGGTGAAACCCGGTGCCAGCCTACACATAGCCTACACCTGTCGAATAGCACCAAGGAGTCTGCTCAAAGCTTTACGTCCCCATCCAATAGACGAATCACCATCAACAGTGTCCTATTCCCTCATTCCATATGAACACTGCGGAGAGGTTTCGAATTTAATCCAGGCTTTTGACATGCAATCTAGTGATTCGAAATTGTATACCATCATCTCCTCTACCCTGCCGGCCAACATTCTGATAGTGAATTTTGTTTTCGACCAACGGGACTCCAAGTGCCTAACCACACTGTCAGACTGTATAGACTTCAATGCTTCAATGATCATGGCCACCGGGCAGGCTATGGCAGCAATGTCTTCTACACAAAAATTTTATCCTTGGGATGTTATAGGAGGAATACAGGACTGACTGACATCAGAAACATTTTCAGTGTCCAACCAAAAATACAACTGTAGTACCATCTGTTGACATACATGTTCATTATAGAATGTTATGCCCTTCAGCATTCAGTCTGCAAGTCTCAGTGAATTAACTATGTACTTCCGTAATGCTTTATTTGCAACTAACCCTGCAGCGTGCCTCCATAGTCCTCTATTTGCAATAGGTCTGTGGCCTCGTTTCATTCCACATCTCCAATCATAATATCATTAAAAACCAAGTCTAACCATAGTCGCCTTGGCTTCCCTCTACTTCCCTTACAATCCATTCTTCTCCTAGGTGACCTAAACACTTCCAATTACTCCGAATCACCCCACCACTGAAAACAATTTATATGCACAGCTTCAACTATCTAGTTTACTCCTAACTTAGTCTTTATCTCCTCGTTTCGAGTACCCTCCACCCCACCCTCAGAACCACTACCACGGCATAAAAATTTCCAAATTACACTCACATCTAGCACATCTCCATGCTGTGCAGGCAAGTTTAAAGAGCAATGTCAGAGATAATCTTCTAACAAGAAGACAAATGCTTGACTTGGTCAATAATACTGCCATCTAGTGGCATCTTATACAATACAATAATGTCATGCATAGTTCATTACCAATTTTTAATGTCTTGTCAAAGCCTAGTATAGGCTATGCTAACAGCATGACTAGAACATAATTTTTGCTACTACATGCTACACTCGCACCTAGACTAGATATAATCTAGTGATTCTGATGTTCCTTGGCTCTAAGTATCTACTTTTGTATGGGTAGTGAAAGCAGTATCAAAGCCATAAATCTTAAACATAGCAGCAGATCAGGCAAGTCCTACGCAAGACCATCTTCATTAAAAAAAGGAGGCCGATCAAGGTGAATGTTCACACTATCTCCACAAGACGTACTGTACTGCAGTTGAAATGACCAAACAGTCCAGAAGATAACAAATTTCCAACAATTCCACAATTGTTCTTTCCCTTAAAATAATAGTTTCTATGTTTTGTTTACATTCATAAAAAGAACAAGAAGCAAAGGTACCTTTTAGGAACACATAGTGCTGCTTTTAATTATGTAACTCCCATACCACAGAATTTTAATAGGTCTATATATTTTTTACCAGTACATAATTTCTCCCTCTTACATTAAAAGTGGTTTTCTTTTCTTTTTTGTATGATTTTACATCACATTAACACGCTGACACTTGGAAGGCTTTCAGTAACTATGAACAACACAGGGCTTAATTAAGGCATGGCATGAAAATGGCAAACCAAGGACTACCATCATCAGGGCTCCTAACGGCGTGGGTTGAACCCACCATCTCTCAAACGTAAGTTCAAATCTCCATAATCCGAAATGTACAGCCAACTCACTCAGTACATTAACAGTACTGGACATCCTTATTTCATTACGAGGCCCCAATTTACTTGAAAAGATTCTGTAGTAAATGTTCACCGGGTTGAGTGGCTCAGATGGATGAGACGCTGACCTTCTAATCCCAACTAGGCAGGTTTGATCCTGGCTCAGTCTGGTGGTATTTGAAGGTGCTCAAATACGTCAGCCTCATGTTGGTAGATTTACTGGTGGAAAAAAGAAGTCCTGTGGGACAAACTTCCGAAACCTTGACGTCTCCAAAAACCATCAGAAGTAGTTACTGGGACGTTAAAAATATTATTATTATTATTATTATTATTATTATTATTATTATTATTATTATTATTATTATTGCGTTCTAGAAACAGAACAAATAGGTGTAAAAAACTCTAATGCATACCTGCCAACTTTCGAAAAGAGAAATCCAGAAGATCATTAAGCAGAAACTTTTTAACAACACGCGCATGCGTAACAGTCTTGAGACATAATGAAAAAGAATGGCAAGGGTGGGGGAGATTAGAAACAATACCAATACAAGTCAAATACAGTAAAATCTCGATGCATCGTTTCTGGAGCTGCCTTTTCCTGTATTCATCGTTGAAATTCTTCGGTCCAAAAATGTTCCATATAAACCAATGTTAAATTTCCCCGCATCTATCGTTTCACGAACTTATCGTTTTTTTTTACTTTAAGGTTAAGTCAATATTCCGCCTTTACAATACCATAAGTTTATTGTTTATTTATTTAAACAACATTATTAAATAATACGGGACATGTTTCGTCTAACTTGTAGACATCATCAGCCGTAAGATATTCAAGAAAAAAGCTTAAAAAAGGACAAGGACAGAACAAACACAATAAAATAAATTTGTTGTCGAACACGTCAATCAAAATAGCGAGGATGTTCCAGATTGTTCCAAGTACAAACATTCAAAACCTGTTCATGAAAAAAACTTAAATTGACACACATGAGAACGATAGAGTAAAGCTTGTTGTTAAAATTATTCTTGAGTGTGCCGCTGATATGCAGCAATCAGGTGCGTCAGCAAAAGCTGATAATGAAGTGTATAATGTTATTTGTAGCAGAAGAAAGACGATCAATGAGCATGTGTAGGGAGTCCAGAGAGAAGATGTAAAAAACGTCATATTGGTGCAAAGTTGACATTTCTTATTAAAAACTAGGTGGAATATCAGATCGTATGATGTACGTAAAAAATCAGTGAAGTTAAGTAAGCTGGTTTAAAAAAAGAAGATTGTGGCACATCTGATTACTTGCGTTTTCGCTTCTCAAAGAGTAATTAGTGTTTTTTTTTTTCTTTTTTTTTTTCTGAGGATGAATTATGGAGGACGTATGTGATGGGAGCCGGTGTGAGGCGAAATTAGGGGAAGTTTGAAATCAATAGATGGGGAGCGATCATATGGAAGTTTGTTTGAATGTTTGTCGAAATAGGAACTGTTGAGTAATGCCTCAAAAATTATGTTCATAATTTCTGAAAAATTTAAATTATGATTGGGGTTGCGTTTTTTATCTATGTTAATATAAATGTTTTCTAAAACGTTGAGTAAACTGTCTTTACTATGAAAACAAAGAATTTTTAGGTCCTGTTCTATCGAAGTGAAGAAATGATTCGAATCTGTCATATGAGTGCTCATGGCAGAGTATCTTTTATGCTCGGCGGCGTTGACATGTTCTTTATCTGATAAAAAAGCCTCTTCCGGTTTTCCCAATGTAGCTCGCGGAGCATTGAGTGCAATTTAACTTATATACACCTGATTCATTGTATTTGTTCATAGTGTTATTGATTTTATGGTGGTTGTAAAAGAGATTAATGTTATTGTTAATTGTTTTAAAGGCCATGTTGACCTTATGCTTCTTAAAAACGTTGGCGATTTCGTAAATCTTGTCATTGGTATAGGTGAAAGAGGCATAGTTGTCTGTTTTTCTTTTTGTCAATGAAATGCTTACTAATACCGTTTTTATTTGCTATTAAGCGAATGGAGTCAAGTTCTTTTTTACGATCATGAGATAAGGGGATATGGTAGGCTCTTTGGATCAAACTATAAAAGGTCGCTCTTTTTTGAGATTCCGGATGTATGGAATCTTGCTGAATGGTATTAACAGTTGTTTTTTTTTTTTTTTTTTTTTTTTTTTGCTATTGGCTTTACGTCGCACCGACACAGATATGTCTTATGGCGACGATGGGACAGGAAAGGGCTAGGACTGGGTAGGAAGCGGCCGTGGCCTTAATTAAGGTACAGCCCCAGCATTTGCCTGGTGTGAAAATGGGAAACCACGGAAAACCATCTTCACGGCTGCCGACAGTGGGGTTCAAACCCACTATCTCCTGAATACTGGATACTGGCCGCACTTAAGCGACTGCAGCTATCGAGCTCGGTATTAACAGTTTGGGTGGGTTTCCTGAAAATAGTGTAAGAGAATTTATTGGAGCTGTTGTTGACAGTGATATCTATGAAGTTTAAAGAATTATTAACTTCAACTTCGGAAGTAAATTTGATCAATGGATCGATTTCATTTAACTGCTCGAGAATGATGTCACCGTTGGAGATGTTATGATCTAATATGGCAAACATATCATCGACATAGCGTGTCCATCGTTTTTATCACATCGATCGTCGGAAAATTATTTGTCCTCGGTCACAATTTTCCCGCATTGATCGATCGTACGTAAGAAAAATATATGCAACATTTTTTGAATTTAGAGGGACTGCTCAATACTCTTAGCATATAATAGCAGCAACCTGTTACGCGAGAACGTACGTGTGATTCGGAGTTGGTAGTCTTAAACAAGGATCTTGTAGGCTGGAGTACTATGCGCAGGTTATCACACACGCAAGCTTACTACGAGCCTCCTGGTGCCAGCGCTTCTCGTCGAACCACTAACCAACCCCTAGAAGTATTCTTATTTACAAGAATTAAAACGTAGACAGCGTAAAACTCAAATTTGCCACCATTTTCTGTGTTAGTATAGGCTGGCTAGGGCTGCCAACTTCGTTGAAGAAAAGATATAATCGCGCAGTGCGCCAGATTAGTTTTAATTACTCACAGGGTTATTAATCACGTTGTACCTTGTGGAGTCTGTGGGATGCTAGAAGCCTGTTGTCCGCTTTGATGCCTTCTGCCCAATAGTCTTGTTACAAGCCAGACCAATAACCTTTTCTCACAGCCTAGTCTTGTAACTACTTCCTAAGTTGGCAGCTTCGCACAAGCCGCTGTGACATCATTCGAGACACACCACATTGAATTTCTAACCTCTGTGACATTGTCTGAGCTGAGCTTCGGGAGCCGCGCCATGTTGGGTATCTAACCTATCGTTCGCAAAGGGTCTACGGAGTCTTTTACTAAATACAGGTTATCGTCGTAATATCCATGTATATATTTAATTTGCAATAAGAGAACTGAACTTAAAGGTTTTCAATTATTACAAAATGTGTAAAGAAAAGTGAAACGAAACGGCGTAAAAGTCACCTCGTAGGCCTGTATCATGGTTGCAATATTTTGATACCGTTATGTATAGTATGAGCTATATGGTTAGCATGTGTTGGCTCTTGATTCAAGGGGTCTCGATTGGGTTGAGGATTTTAACTTACCTTGGTTAATTCCAATGGTTCGGGGGCTGTCTGTTTGTCGAATTAAACATTAGAATTCATCTTAGGTAGGGCCACATTTTCATATGCGCGTAGATTGCCTATCACGCGACAACTCAAAAGACCTGCATTCGGCTCCGGAGGCCACGCGCCATTATTGCTGTTCTTGTAATAATAATAATAATAATAATAATAATAATAATAATAATAATAATAATAATAATAATAATAATAATAATAATAATATATTTACATAACAAAAATGTCCCAATACAGTACCCGTATTTATTATTTTGTTTTCCCCCTATTTTTTATGTTGCCCGCATTTATAGATATCCGCCGTCATTTTCCCCCTGCCTCCTGAAAAACGATGCATACATGTTATGTTATGATCACCCTTGAAATTAAATACACAAAGTTACATCTTGATGAGTGCTCATCTGTTTTCACTTAACACTGGGAACACTTTCCGTGATCGTATAAAACAAGAAAATTAAGCAGAATATGCCTCACGAAAAGACTGATAATATTGTTTCTTAGTAACTCATTACAAATGCCACTAAAAATACTAGAACGTGTAGAAATTCGTCACACAATTCCACGAGTTTCAGAACTACCGCCAATGTTACACAAGCACACAAACAAAGCCTTTCAGCTGCTACGAAGCACGACGCAGTTACCAAAGTTGTTTTATATAAATTCACAGCCTGCTACTTTTCACGGATTTCTTTTCTTCAAAATCGCAGCCTGCTACTTGTTTGGAAACATCTCATTGAATGAAGTAGCAGTTGAGGTCGAACAGGTTACAAAAGCACGATGATAATCGATAATGTGATTATCGATACATTTACCGGTCGAATTTCAAACACTGCATCTTGTATTACCAGCTATTATCGAAAGTCAAACAAATCTGATTTGACCGCACAAAGCGAAACCAAGTGTGGATATTCAAATACAATAATGTTGTTCATCCGTACAACCGTAAAACACACTCAAAATCCATACATTTTACGGAAAAACCAGAATATTTGGCAGGTATGCTAATGTCATCATCCATTTAGTATGAACAAGAGAATGTAATTGGGTTTTTCTGCCATCGTACTACCCGGTGCTCCAGAATATCAAGCATGGAGATGCAAGTGCAAATTTGTATCCTCATAACAATGTGGAGCAGTTTATTACAAGTACAACCCCAATAGACAGCTGCATGTAACATTTAACCAGATACCAGTTCTCCAGCCAATCTCAAATTTCTGGCAGAATCAGGAATCTAACCTTGATCTCCAAGGTTGGCAGGGAACAGCGCTAACCATTACACTAGGGAGTGTACAAGCTTTAAGATAATCCTTATATACAATCCTCAGCACTTTCAAGAATAGTACAAGGCGTTTTTTAAGTAAGGGCCGTTTGAAAAATACTACACAATGAAAGATGATTTTCAAACACCACATTTATTTGCAGATTCTACATACTCTATTTTTCAACATAGCCGCCAAGTTTGTTTAAACACTTATCATACCTTACAACTAAGTTTCGGGTATCCTCTTCATAGACACTTGCTGCCTGCTCCAATAACCAAGAGTTTTTGATTTTGCGCTGGGACAGAGTCTGTTTGGCCTTCACCTCGAACACTCAAATCTGTACAAAAACAAAATATTTGAGTGTTTGATGACATTTTTGACTTGTTATGCCGAAGAAGGTGACGACATGTTGAGTCAGATCGTAATGGGAGATGAAACATGGGTTTCGCATATCACGCCCGAATTGAAGCAACATGGAATGGAGACACACACAATCGCCTGTAAAGGTGATGGCCAAACGGACTCTGTCCCAGAGCAAAATCAGGATCTCTTGGTTATCGGAGCAGGCGACAAGCATCTATGAAGAAGATATACAAAACTTAGTTGTAAGGTATGATAAGTGTTTAAACAAACTTGGCGGCTATGTTGATAAATAAAGTATGTAGAATCTGCAAATAAAGGTGGTGTTTGAAAATCGTTTTTGTTCTGTAGTTATATTCAAACAGCCCTTACTTAAAAAACACGCCGTACATTTCAGGCTGTTTAAATGCAGAAACTGTGCAACTGGCTAGTGGGACATGAACTCCTGATGAACAAAATCCATTCATTTTGGTATCTCTTAGGCTTAGGTCATACAAGTAGCATTTACTGCTTGAAATAAGTGACATATGAGGCTTGAGAAATATGCACCAGAAGAAGTCACACAGGGCGGTATACATGGAGTGTCCAAACGTCACGGGAAGGGGTGTCCCATTAGAAAATGTGCCGTGTATGAACCCTGAGCATTGCGGCTAACTTCGGCGTAGCTTGGCAGTCTGTTACAGACACCAGTGTCCTGAAAATGGCAACATGTTGTGAGTTCACTGACTTTGAACGTTGGATGATCATCAGAGCATGGCGCATCGGTCACAGCATTGAGCAGATTACACACGAATTCGAGTTTCCGAGGTCAACAGTGTTGATGGTGGATCTTCAACATCGCAGAGACAATGTTACCACCCGCGTAAACCACCGCACGGGAAGATCACTGGTGTTTAACAAATGGAAATCACGTCGCTTCCGCAGAACCATACTGGACGCTCAACGGGCTTCTGCGAGTCAGATCACTGCCCAGTTGAATGTTGGGAGTCAGGAACCCATTTCTACAAGGACTGTAAGGAGGTAACTGCACCGCATAGGCTTCACCAACCGACGACCAACTCGTGTCCCTTTGCTGATACATCGACACAAAGCTCAACGACGTGCATGGGTCCACAAACATCAGCAATGGACCGTGGAACAGTAGCGGCGTGTGGTATGGTCCGATAAATCCTGGTTCCAGTTGTATCGAGCTGATGGGTGCTTGAGAGTGTGGCGTGTGCCCCATGAAGCTTTAGATCCTGCGTGACAACAATGTTGTGTCCAGGCAGGAGACTGCTCAGTTCTGGTCTGGGTGGCATTCTCATGGTCACAATTAGGCCGCATTGTCCAGCTGCAGGGAGCGCTGACAGGTGCACGTTATGTGGACATTCTTTCTGACCATCTGAATCCCTTTCTGGCCCTAGAGTACCCTGATGGAGATACCATGTTTCAACAGGACAATGCGCCATGTCACTGCTCCGTGGTGGCACGCAGGTGGTTGGAGGAGCACTCCAGTGAAGTTACGACCATGGATTGGCCCTTCAGATCCCCCAATCTAAATCCAATCGAGCATTTATGGGATGCTGTAGATGCTGGTGTACGCTCCACGAACCCCACACCAACTACACAAGACCAACTGTGGGTAGCAGTGCAAGATGCGGGGGTCCAGATCCTTCCAGAATGATTCCAACACCTTGCAGAGTTGATGCCTCGCCGTATTACTGCCGTTTAGAGGGTTCGCGCAGGAGCGACTCATTATTAACATCACATTCAGTGTCTTCCCATGACTTTTGGCCACTCAGTGTATAATGCTGGTTGCTTATTGAAAGCATCCATGTATTTATGATATAAATCATGAACAAAAAAACATCGCCACATAAAATTAAATGTGAGGATTGCTATTTCTAAGTAGCTTGTTGGGAAGAAATGGCGTTGGTGTCCAGATTAGGAGTAACAATGCTGATACTGCTTCTCTGTTCAATAGCCTGCTATTTGTCACATTTTTCACACAATGTGGCTTTTGACACTCTGCAATGTGGATGGTTCCAAGTGCACAGTTGTGACTTTTTTTTTGCAAGTTGCTTTACGTCGCAATGACACAGATAAGTCTTATGGCGACGATGGGAAAGGAAAGGCTAGGAGTGGGAAGAAAGCGTCCGTGGCCTTCATTAAGATACAGCCCCAGCATTTGCTTGGTGTGAAAATGGGAAACCATGGAAAACCATCTTCAGGGCTGCCGACAGTGGGGTTCGAACCCACTACCTCCCGAATACTGGATACTGGCTGCACTTAAGCGACTGCAGCTATCGAGCTTGGTGTGTCGTGACATTTGACACACTTTACAACAGTAATTATAGCTCTAGTTTGGTCACCTCATTTGCAACAGTTGCAGCTACTTCATTTATTGCAGATTTCAAGTAGTTGCTCATGAGACCGGGGCTTTAAAGCATACAGTGACTGAAGGAATGTAAAAAAGATTATTATTATTATTTTCAACAACAAACGCCAGTCAGTTTCCTCCAACTAGTGCCTGTCCAGTACACAAATAATTCCAAACACATGTGTCTTTATAATCAAAATAGTAAGTGTGTGATGTGTTCAGCATAGAAAGGTGCATGTCCTGCTTGTGACTCACAATTGTTACACAAATGGTTCCTCAAAGGTACAACTAAACACTTTACAGCCACCAAGTTCATAAATTTCTTATTTAACCTGACCAGGTTACAGAAGTGTGCAAATCTGGCCATTATTTTGCCTCTAGTTTGAGCCATAAGACCTGGAGAGTAATGGTTCTACACCAAGAAAATCACAGAGATACGAGCAATGAGTTTACTATAGATATCTACACCGAACAAGGTGGGCGACAGTTCGACAAGCTTTTGTAAATAACATTCATTGTCTAGAGTCTATCTTCACCCTGTGTGTGCGGGGACGCGCATGCTAACATGTATCAATTCATTGACTGTTAAATTCTACATCATTTAGGAATGTAGAGTATTTCGGAAAAATAAATAAAATAATACATCCACTATGCTGTTGCCGACATTCTTAGGCTTGCCCTGATGCAGGGTTCATCCTAACTATGTGTTACTATTTGAAAGCAGTTGTATTCTGATTCCTCTATGGGCTACTTCAGTTTCTCTGCAACCTTCTGTATACCCTAGCATATTAGATAAACTAGAGCAGTATGATGAGGGGAAAGAAAAGTTTCATTTACTTGCATACTGCTGCAATTGAAGAGAGGGTTCTCATCCATATGTTGCAGAAGTCTCCCAGGAGTGCAGATCACAATGTTGCACTGGTCCATTCTCTTCTTCTCAAAATGTAAATCTTTGCCTCCTAAAATGAAAAACGTAAAATAACTAAGAGGAACATATAGGAAGGAATCCATATCTTAAAATACAATGATAAAGAGACCAATGCACCTAGCAACCACAGACCGACCTCTGTATGACGTCACTGGGTGATGCATAGCCCTGTCATCTTAAGGTACTAAAACCGCCATGCCATGCAGCTAACAACCAGTGTAGTAGCAGATCATGTGACGTGTTGTTCGATCTGTATGTGTGAATTCTTTAAATATGTGGAAAAAAGAAATCAAATAGTGAATATAGGAGAAAACTGAGACACGAAAAGTAACAAAATCTCTTCCTTTTGCAAAATATCACAACATATGAACAACGCTGTAAATTACTACAAAATTGTCAAAAACACATTTGAGAGGATGGAACAGCTTGTCACAATTCCAGAAAGTCCAAACTCACAAATGATGAGCACCAAAAGGTTTACATATAATAAATCTCGTATTGTGTTCCATATAGACTTACAATTGAAACATAATAAAAATTTCCTTAAATAAGAAATTACATTGGTAAAATCCACCTTTCAATACTTTACAGCTTATATAATTAACACAATACACAAACACTCCCCGAAAGGTGCAAAAGCTCTGATGGACCATGGACTACCAAGCAACCACTACCCAGCTCAAAGGCTTCCATATTAAAACGTGACGCATCGCCAATGTGATGAATCCTCACAGCTGTCATTCTTGGCTTTCTAGACCAGAGCCACTATCTCACCGTCAGATAACTCCTCAACAGTAATCATTTAGGCTGAGTGGACATCGAACCAACTCTCAGATCCAGGTAAGAATCCCTGACCTGGCCAGGAATTGAACCTGGGGCCTCTGTAAAGTATTGAAAGGTGGATTTTTCCAATATACCAGTAATTGTTCTATAGAGGTATGTGGTAAAACAAAAGGTAAAGTCAAGGAGAAAGAAATAAGTTGGTGGAATGATAAGAGTAAAGCATACAACTGAAGATGGGAAAGAAAAACAAAGATGTTGAGAAACATAATCAGGCTCAGGGAATTGTACAAAAGGATTATGAAAGATAGGGAGACTTGAACAGGAATACAGGAGTAAGAAACTTCAGGTAAAAAGAGTAGTGAAGGAAGAAAAGGAGAAGAGCTGAAAGATTTTATTCTTATTTTATATTATTTACTTTATTAATTAATTCCAATGAGCCACAGGCTCATATAAAGGTATTGTACAATACAATTTGTTTAGCATCTAAAATTAATATAATACATATACATTGGCTGGAGATAAATACATAAATTTGTTATAATGAACGTTACTCTAAATATTCCAATATTTCCTTTACGTTACCATTACACAAAGACTTATCAAAAA
Source organism: Anabrus simplex (assembly GCF_040414725.1). NCBI lineage: Eukaryota > Metazoa > Arthropoda > Insecta > Orthoptera > Tettigoniidae > Anabrus > Anabrus simplex. Next base: position 1,741,214,092 of record NC_090265.1, on the reverse strand, counting down.
AGTAGTCTACTTACATACGTACTGATTCCATAGCACTTTCTTTAATTTCATTTTGAAAGATAACAGACTGGAAACTGATTTTAAATCTCTTGGAAGATGATTGAATGGCTGAGAACTTAAAACTGCAGTTGCCATACTTATATGAGTGTATTTGAAAGAGAGCTATGTCACCTGTTTGTTGTGTATTATAATTATTAACGTCTGAATTTAGAGTGTAGTTACTATTGTGCAGGACACTGTTTAGTTTGTGAATTAATATTGATTTAAAAGCAGTGCACATAGATAAGGGCATAATTTTACTATTAGCGCATAGAACTCGAGTGGGTGTGTCTAAAGGAAGATTATAGATATTTTTGATTGCTCTACTTTGTATTACCATAAGTTCATGAAGGACTGTCTTACTGCAACGAGACCAATTACATTTAGGTACTGTAAGTGACTGTGAATGAGTGAGTAATATGCTGTGAGTACAACTTTTCTACGGACTATATATCTTAATCTTCTCAATAGCCCAGATACTGGAACTAGTAAAGGAAATCAGAAAATGTTATACAGGTTAATGGAAAGTAAAACATCAAATAGGGAAGAAATTAAAGCTATTGAAACAGAGGACGGGATCATTATCAGAGACATGGTAGGAATCAGAGAAGAGATGAGGAGTGTTATTTTGAAAAATAATTGAATGGGGAGTGTGAACAAGAACAAGTTACCAAAGTCACAAATGAATTACAGAAGGAACAACCTCCAATTACTCTAAAAGAGTCAAATTGCCCTGAAGAAAATGAAAATTGGAAAGTCAGCATGAGCAAATGAACTAACAGCAGACATGATTAAGGTAGCTGCAATCCCTAGAATACAGTGGCTACATCGAACACTGGAAGTTATACGGAAAGAGAACAAGTTGCCAGATGACTGGAAAAAAATGGAATTATAATACCATTGTTTAAAAAAGGAAGAAGAAGGAAGGGCACTACTGTAATTATAGAAGCATCACCCTTTTGTCACAATGCCTTAAGATAATTGAAAAGATTACAGAACAGAGACTGAGAGAAATAATGGAAGATCAATTTGAAGAGGAACAACATGGATTTAGAAGAAATAGAGGAACCACAGACCAAAGTTTTTCACTCAGGCAGCTAATGGAAAAATTTTGGGAAAAAGGGAAGGACTTGATAATAATGTTTTTGGATTTGGAAAAAGCATATGACAGGGTGGAGAGTGTAAAAATATGAGAATGTTTAGAAAAACGTAACATCCCAGAAGCACTAATTTAAAAAGTTCATATATTATATGATGGTTGTAAAAGCAGTGTTCAATTAGGAGATGGAAGATCTCAGTGGTTTAAAACAAGAGGTGTGCAACAAGGGAGTTCTCTTTACCCATTGCTCTTCATTTCACTCATAGATACTATTATAAAGGAACTCAAAGAAATAGATAAGGAAGATCTTCATGCATTTGTTTTTGCTGATGTTGCCATTTGGGGAGAAACTGAGAGAGATGTTCAGAGGAGACTGGGTCTTTGGAACATCAAGTTTAAAGAATATAAGTTAACTGTGAGCAAGAGCAAAACAGTGGTAATGAAAATTAGCAGGAAAAATACACTTTGTAACCTCACCCTCAAGGGAGAGAAGATTGAATGTGTGAATACCTTTAAATATCTGGGGAGTACAGTATCAAATGACGGAAGTGCCAAGAACAACGTGTTGAACAGGGTGCAAACAGGATCCAACTCCTTCCTTCAAGTACAGAACATAGTATGGGACAAGGGAGTTCCGAAGAGGGCTAAACAGACCCTGTTTAAGACTTATCTCCTGCCCATCATGGCGTATAGTCTGAAGAATTGTGCCATACATGAAAGAGAAGTCAATACGGAAACCCAACCAACCTGGACCTCTGTTGAGGAAGCCAGGCTATGCCTGTCACAAGTCAGGACCAATGGCGAGTGATAGCGGATTAACACCTCTTTAAAAAAACCTTGGGTCGTCTGCCCCGGGCGATAGTACCTTGTAAGGGGCCGTAACCAGGGTTATGGTAAAGATCTCAATGGCAGTGAAGGCTGAAATAAAATTTATTGGTACGGTGGAACTGGCGGAAGGGGCACCTGGCAACTGAGGTTAACAGTAGCAACCTACTGCCCTGTACAAAGAGGAGGGATCCTCAAAGGCTAAGGGACCATCCCCGACAGAAAAGGCAGCCACCGAACAGGCTGTGATGGGGCAGACCCCCGGTTGGTTGTGCGCATGGGTGACTTCTCGGCCATGTAAAAAATAAGTAGTCACGGAAATGTCGAATACATGTAGAAACCGGGCAGTCTCAATGGAGACGACCAAGCAATGGACACGGAATAATCTAAGAATGGCTACGTGGAACATACTGAGTTTCAATAGAGCAGGATCTTCCAGGAATGTGAAAGATCAAGAGAGGAAGTACCAAATAAGAATAGTAGCTTTGCAGATTAGGTGGAAGGAAACATGCATGATTGATTCGCGGGACTACGCAATGTTTTGTAGTAGTAGTGGGACAGTTAATTTTGGAACAGGCTTCCTTGTACACAGAGCATATAAGGCAGCAATATTGAACTTTGAAACAATTAAGGGCAGGAATGCACATTGAGAGTTAAAATGAAATTCTTCAATATAACATTGATCTGTGTTCATGCTCCAGCAGAAGAAATGACTGATGAGGTTAAATATTCCTTTTATGAACAGCTGGAACGCACATATGATACAACTGCTGAAAATGATGTGAAAGTGATTCTAGGAGATATGAATGCCAGGGTTGGAAGGGAATCCGTGTATCAGCCAAATGTGGGAAAGTACAGTTTACATGAAGACTGCAATTAAGCAGCAATATTTTCCCACAAAAGGATATACATAAAAGAACTTTGACTTCACCGCATGGAACCACAATCAATCAGATACATCATGTGCTTATTCAAAGAAGGCATGGCACAGATATAAGGGATGTTAGGGTGATGAAAGAGGAAGGTACTGATTCGGACCACTATATGGTGATGGTTAAGTACAGACAGAGCATATCAACAATCATCTATAACCAAGGGATAAAAAGTATAACGTAACTATAATAAGCACAGATGAAAAGGAAAGAGAGGAATTTCAAAGAGGAATGAAAGAAGCAATAAGAGCGATTACTGCTGAGAAGGAGGTAAGCCCTGAGATACACTGGGAAAAAATGGAAAGAGCAATATGGCAAACAATGGACTCCAAGCTGGTTCAGGAAAACAGAGATAAGCTAAAGGAGTGGTACGATGAGGAATGTGAGAAGGAAATAGAAGAACGAAATAGTGCAAGGAAGGAGATGCTTTAGGTGGATAAGAGGGCCGCCAGACAGAAATATGAAGAAATGGGAAGAAAAGTAAAAACTATGTGTAGAAGGAAAAAAGAGAGAATTTGAGAAGAACAGATTGAAAGACAATGAAGAATGTAGAAACAAAAAGGATGTAAGAAGAATTTTTAGAGGTATAAAGGAGATAAAACAGGGATGGCAGCCCCGTACAACAATATGAAGGCACAACAAAGGAAAGATGATCAGTAATGAAAGGAGAATTATTGGAAGATGGGAAGAATATTTCAAAGAACTGCTGCAATTGGATGAAACCCAGGAATGGGAAGATGAGGAACAGGGGAACAGCATGACAGCTATGAAGAGGAAGATGAACCAACATTGGAACAGATAACTGAAGCTGCAAAGGAGCTGTGGGAGCAGATAGGATACAAAGTGAAATATTTGAGTATGGTGGTATAGAGTTATTACAGGAAATGCATAGATTGATAAAGGAGAAGCGAGGTAATGCCAACAAATTGGAACACAGCCATTATTGTACCAATATATAAAAAGGGTGATAGAACTAAGTGTAATAATCATACAGGAATAGCGTTGCTTAATGCAGCATATAAAATATTTGCTAGGATACTGAATAAGAGACTACGATCATATGCAGAAGTCACTATACGAGAATACCAGTGTGGGTTTAGGGAGGAAGGAGCAACAACAGACCAGATATTCACCCTCAGACTAATAATGGAGAAGTGTTACAAGTACAAAATAACTTTATGTGGACTTCAAGGCAGCCTATGACAGTGTTAATAGAAGGGGGCTTGTTAAGGTGTTACAGGATTTGGGAATACCACCAAAGTTAGTGAGACTTGTGAAAATGATGCTAAGCAACACCAACTGCAAAATATAAGCTAGTGACAGATATACCAATAATTTTCCAATCAATTAAGGACTAAAACAAGGAGATTCTGTATCACCTACACTTTCTAATCTGGCATTGGAGGGGATCATGCACAACTACCAAGCAAATTGGATTGCACTACATTCGACAGAATGCCTCAGAGTATGGCTTTTGCAGACAATATAGCCATGCTCGGGAGGAATAGAAAATACCTGCTCGAGAACTACACAGTTTTGGAAAGTGAAGCGGCTACATTGGGCCTGGTCATAAGTAAGGAGAAAACAAAATATATCATCAACACCAGAAATAAAACAAGGCGGAGAGGCACAGAGCAGTTTGAAGGGTTTGAAATAGTAAATCAGTTCAAGTATTTGGGAGGGATAGTCAAGGAAGATAATGTAGTACCAATAGAGATAAAGGCAAGAATAGTGGCAGCTTCCATAACTTGTTGCGATCATCAAACATCTCAAGGCAGCTGAAGTTGACAGTGTATAGAACGATTATAAAACCTGTAGTTATGTATGGATCGGAAACATGGACAATTACGCAACAAATTAGAAATACTTTGGATGCATGGGAACGAAAAGTGCTGAGGAAGATATATGGCACAGTATACGAAAAGGGTGGCTGGAGAATTAGGACCAACAAAGAGCTGTATGAACTTTATAAGAATCCATCAATAACTGCAGATATAAAGGTGGTTGGGACATGTGAAGTGAATGGAGGAACAGTGAGTGCAAAGGAAAGTGTTAGTCACCAAGCCCGAGGGAAGTTGTTCAGTGGGACGACCAAGATTACAATTGCTGGATGATGTAGAGGCAGATTTGAGAAGACTAGGAATACAGAACTGGAGAAGGCTGGCCGATTCGAGAGAGGACTGAAGGAGATAAGTGATGGACAAGGCCCAGGTTCTTCAAGGAATGTAGCGCCGGATGAGTGAGTGAGTGAGTGAGTGAGTGAGTGAGTGAGTGAGTCAATATGGACATGAATCTAACCATTATGGTCAAGATTATTAATAAGCGGATGCAGGTGACTCACTCCAACACCAAAGAAGTATTTTGAAAAGATCGTTCCGGGATGAAGACCAATTGGACGCCCTAGAAAAAAAGGTGGTTAGATGAGATAAGAAAAGACCTAGAGAAGAGACGAGAAACATGGGATGCCCTAGAGAGAAAAGAAGCATACCAGGACCATAATAGATGGGGGACATTGTTGTTAAAGCATGCTGTTCATAATTCATGATGATGATGAATTACTTAAGGAAGATTTTTATACTTTAATCAAAAGACTTATCAGAACCATCTCACAGTAAGGGCAGCCAAGTGTTGTCAGGTGAGTTCCGAACTATGGAAGCCCCAATCGAACACATCTGCTGCCCCAAATTTGTTTAGATAAAATTTCAAACCCAGACTGACCATATGCTTTATTTTTCCAATACCTATCATGTGGTGCTTGTTCTACATCAAAACTTCCAGCCATGACCCCACAAAGTCCTATTAGAATATTTTGGGACAAACAAGGATATGAATATAATATAAATAGAACTATAGGACAGACACAGCAACACACACAAAAATGACACAGCAATGAAACCCGAGGGAACAACAGAAAAAGAGACATATTTTGGGAACTTTTGGGTATTACTCATTATAACTCTCCTAACACACATATTGGGAGGTTATCAGAATTAATAGCATGAAAACAATAAAAAGCGATCAAATGGAAGTTTAGATCGTTCAGTTTACTGTAAACCCACCCACACCCTAACTGGTAAATAGCTTTGTGGACCAATCAATCAATCAATCAATCAATCAATCAATCAATCAATCAATCAATCAATCAATCAATCAATCAATCAATCAATCCTCTCACCACCATCCTTGCCAAAAGCATGCTGTTCATAACACCTTTATGAGCTGACCAAGGGAAGTTTGTGTAAATGATGAATATGTAAACACCGGGCAAGTTGGCCGTGCGTGTAGAGGCGCGCGGCTGTGAGCTTGCATCCGGGAGATAGTAGGTTCGAATCCCACTATCGGCAGCCCTGAAAATGGTTTTCCGTGGTTTCCCATTTTCACACCAGGCAAATGCTGGGGCTGTACCTTAATTAAGGCCACGGCCGCTTCCTTCCAACTCCTAGGCCTTTCCTATCCCATCGTCGCCATGAGACCTATCTGTGTCGGTGCGACGTAAAGCCCCTAGCAAAAAAAAAAAAAAAAAAAAAAAAAAAAAATATGTAAACAGTGAACTTCAGTTCTTGACCAGAATATTCAATAAAACAAGTTGAAAGATTGTTGTGAAATTCTCCTCCTGCTATTTTGGCCTTGTTAGATAGATTTACAACAGCTGGATGAAACTGCGTACGAACGAACGTGTTACTATTGGAGTTTCTACTATTCTATCAAGAAGTAGAGAACAAATTATTTTGGCCTTTTCGCATCATGGATAGGATTACCTATATTTTCAGGGGATGTAATAGCAATACCATTTTTAAGCCTATTATCACCGTAGGCAATTTTTTTCTGCTAGTGGTCGCACAAACACATCGAAGGTTTCTGGTGATGCAAGGATGGGAAAGGGCTATGACTGGAAAAGTAGTGGCCGTGACCTTAATTAAGGTACAGCTCCAGCATTTGCCTGGTGTGGGAATGGGAAACCATGGAACACCATCTCCAGGGATGCCGACGGTAGGATTTGCAATCACCATCTCCTCAATGCAAGCTCACAGCAATACATCTCTAACCGCACTGCTGTGCCCAGCTCCATGGCTAAATAGTTAGTGTGCTGGCCTTTGGCTTAGAGAGTCCTGAGTTCGATTTCCAGCCAGATCAGGGATTTTAACCTTCATTGGTTAATTCCAATGGCTCGGGGGCTGGGTGTGTATGCCGTCTTCAGTATTAGAATTCATCATAGGTAGGGGCCCATCTTCAAGATGCACAGGTTGCCTATACGGCATTAACTCCAAAGACCTGCAGCAGGCCTCTTCGGAGGCCACACACCATTATTACCGGCTGATTCCAGAGAATAGTCCACCCAGGTAAGGAAAAATAAGGTTTAAAATAAAACTCAACAATTTGTTTTTATGACAGATAAAACATGATATTTTATTAATTTTTTTATGTGTATTAATTTATTGATGCCTTTCAGTTTTTAATTGTGTGCTCAATTGAACTTTATGTACAGGCTAAATTCATTTGATATTTCTCAATAGTTTTAGGAATTCCTGTTTATTATGATGAAAAGTTATGAAAATAATTATAGTAAATATTAATTCTATTGCTCTTTCCCTTCGCAGTAAAGTACTTATTTATGTTATTAACAGTTTATATAATGTGCTGCAGGCCGTGTAAACATGTGACGAAAAAGGTATAAAAGTTTCTGTAGACGAAAAGTGCATGGCTCAATTTGAATAAAACTTAGTATGCAAAGCCAATACTGCACACCCTTTCAATCTGCTATATCATTCATTTAAAATTTCAAATGGATTAATACGAAGATGATAGTAAAATATGTTGCGTGTTTACAGCATTATTGCAAGCAGGCGACCAGAAAGTTCCCCGCTGCTGCAACACACTGCCCACAGGATTCAGTTTCTGCGTCACACTCACTTGTAAAGGACGTATTTTAGAATAGCAATCAGTGTTTCCACTGGGGTGATATTTAATAATGCCGCTTACTCACAAGGAACATTGTAAACGGTATCACGAGAAGATACCTGCCCAGTTACGCGTACGCCACCAACAGGTAAGAGAATCGGTGAAGAAACACAGAGCTCAGAAAAAACTTCAGGACTTATCAACAATTACTTCCTGTTCTACAAGTCCAACAACACAACCATCAACATCGATTGCAGAGCAAAGTAAGAAGTCTGGTTATAAATGCAAACAAACATTGGGGAAAGCTGTAAAGCATTCGGAGCAGGCTTTACCAGCGAGTCCGCAGAAGAAACAGGAAGTTGTTTCTGCGCTGAGTGTGAAATGTGGTTCAAGTTCAACAAGTCTTCACTTCCAAATCAAGAAGTTCTTAAATTTCACAATCCATATGATATCAGTTGGCCATCTCCTAGAGCAAGAGATTTTATCTCCGTAAAGGACAGTTCTAGATAAAAATTAAAAAACCGGAAACGATTCATGTGCGTCACAATGCAAGACGCATACAAAGTTTTTAAACAAGAATACCTGCATCACGCAATCAGTCCGTTTTCTTTTTGTGGACTTTGACCAAAGTACATTTCTGTGCACTACCAGGAACACATGATATTCATTATATGGAGCCATTCAAAAAATATTTATATAGTTCAGGCAAGAAAATATTATTTTGAAACTACTACCACACACTCTCTACATCCAGACTACAAGATCGAAGCAGATGACAAAAATCCACCCAGTGATACGGCTTTTGAAGTGGGAGACTTCGTACTTGGAAAATACAGCAGAAAGAAACATTAAAAATATTATGTTTGTACCATAACTGAAAGTAATGGTGATATTTATTTTGTAACCAATTTTCGCAAGTGCAACGATGAAGATGAACTGTTTTGTGAAGCACCGATGAAAGACGAGTGCTTTTTAAATGAAAGTGAAATCGAAAGAAAATTACTGGTGACTCGTTTTACTGATGGGAAATGGTATTTTGATGAGTCTATACCAGAAGCAGAATGAACAAAAATTGTTTTTTCATTTTACTATATTTTTTTCTGACCAAGCTTTCATTCAAACTGTAGGCTACTTATAAGCTTTGAATGTTCAGTTATTTTTAAATATTTTAGTTCATTTTACATTCACTGTTATTAGTGTTAAATGTGACACAATTCATAAAAAAATGTTACTTTATTAAATAGGCCAAATGTCAGTATCTGTAGTTATATATTATTATTAATATTATTATTATTAGGAGGGGGAGGAATGAAGCTTGTAGTTTTATGTGACCAATAATCTCAGTATCATAAGCCGCGGGACCTCATTTTTTACGCAAAATCCGAACCACCGGACGTGACATTCACCTCGAAAATCACACGCGCATTAATTGGAACCCGAACGCAGTCAGTCTTGATGGTTCCACGCAGCTTGACCGCTGTGCCATCACGCCCCTTCTTTATTATTACTTACTGTGATATTAAATATAAATTTTGTCATTCAGTGATTGTATTTGATGCGAAGTTTAAGATTTATTAGCCCCTCATGCCATATAATACCAACATAAATGGTCCGTTATTGGACATTATAAACTTTCCAGCCAACTCACTCCTGGTTGCCAGCATTTCGCCCCCGTGTGCCAGGTTGGGCTCATCAGCCGGTACCTAGCACACCTACCAAGACGCTGGCCAGTGCATACCGTGGAGGCCACTGTGTAGGCTACATGGAGCCACCGGCAGCGCCAATGCACCATGAGAGACTTTGTCTCTTTACCAAAAAATTGATGCCTGCTTGGCCATCAGATGACACAGATAATGATTCCCATAGGGTATCTGAAATATTTGTCCCGATTGAGTAAATTTATAATACCAACATAAATGGTCCATTATTGGACATTATAAACTTTCCAGCCAACTCACTCCCGGTTGCCAGCGTTTTGCCCCCGTGTGCCAGGTTGGGCTCATCAGCCGGTACGTAGCACACCTACCAAGACGCTGGCCAGTGCATACCATGGAGGCCACTGCGTAGGCTACATGGAGCCACCACAACGTCTCTCATGGTGCATTGGTGCTGCCGGTGGCTCCATGTAGCCTACGCAGTGGCCTCCACGGTATGCACTGGCCAGCGTCTTGGTAGGTGTGCTAGATAACGGCTGATGAGCCCAACCTGGCACACCGGGGCGAAACGCTGGCAACCGGGAGTGAGTTAGCTGGAAAGTTTATAATGTCCAATAACGGACCATTTATGTTGGTATTATAAATTTACTCATTCGGGACAAATATTTCAGATACCCTATGGGAATCAATATCTGTGTCACCCTCATGCCATGTCGCCATAGCACTGATTCGCGTGTAATTCCGCGACGCTGTCAAGGCGACGATCGCCTTTAACTATATTACGCAGACATTACGCAACTTACACATTTGTTTGTTTTTTTTTTTTTTTTTTTTTTTTTTTTTGCAAAATGTACCTTTGTCCTTCTTGTAAACAATATCTTGACATTACCAATGAACTGTATATAGGATAATATTTTTTTGTTTATTTCCACCTATTCAATACATTACAAGATGTTGGCATTTACTTTAAAACATTATTCAGATGAGACATGTTTCGCCTCCTACTGTGAGGCATCCTCAGTCATTATCAAAAACCTTATTATTTTACCAGGCATCTGGTTAAAGATATTCAAAAATGTGTTTGATGATTATAAGAGAGGTAAGATTTACGTTTGTTATAAACATGTTCATGAAGTAACTAAAAATCTAATATACTGATAAAAACATATGTAGTTCTTTGTTGAATAGGACTTGTTTGATTGTACTATAGTAAAAGAAGGAGGCTTGAAGCCGTAGTCATTAATAGATGTCTAATACCGTCAAATGGGGTAATTCCGATCATTTTTTAAGGTTTTTTTCGGATACGTCCCGCGTTATTTACGTAGTACTTACGAAATTAAATATATAAGATTAATGATTCTTTAGCTTTTATTTGACGTAACAAAGAATCGTAAGTAGTTGATAATATTGAAAAAAATAAACAAAAATCGGTGATCGGTGTTACCCCATGGAGTGGGGTAATTCCGATCAGTCATTTATTTTTCTTGATTATCGGTATTTGACCCTCTTATGGGTAATACCGATCACATTTTTACTTTTTAAAAATATTTCTTAACATATAAACCTAAAACAAAGCAAATAAACAATCATTAAATCACTAAAAATAATAAAATTGATAGAAATACACAGAAAATTGAAGTCTCTAAACACATTCTATTTTCAAGCTATTTAGTAAAACTGTTCGAACCAATAGTAAAGAAGATGCGGGATATTTTACTAATAGTAAAGTAAAACATAATAAAATAGATAAGACATATTAAACAGATTATACAGGTAAAAATGTTACATTTAAGAGGCACTAATCACAATTTTTTACACAAGGACATAGTCGCCTTCTACTCCACATCAACATGTTCTATATCAAGGAAAACGAACTTCCCTCGTTTGCAGTACGCTGGTATAAGTTTCCTCTCAATTTGTTCCTTTTCGATTTCCATTACATCGGAAATGTCTGGAAATACAAAATATGTTGTGCCAGCCAGGATCCTCTTCCTCAGAAAATTTGCTTCGAGTGTGCCCGGACTAACTCTCACCAGCTGGCCAATGAAACGCCGAATTCTCTTCTTCGTCGGAAATGCAACGAGAACAAAGTCATTTATAGACAACCCATCTTCCCCCCCTCTTTCATGAGAAGATAGAGTTTCTGCGGTGGAGATGGCGTGACAGGTTTCCCTCGCCTCAAAACTTGAACTGTCTTCTTCTGATGTTGATTCTTCTTCTGAATTTACTTCAGTCTCTATACTTTGATCATCATCATCATCATCATCATCACCATCCTTGTCAGCTGCATTGGTGGCCAAATCCCTCACCACGATCCCTTTGCCGGGAGGAACAGTCAAGCGCTTCGCACGGCGAACCGGTGCATTTGTACTTGCCTCTCCAACCCGGGCTCGCTCGAGATGTTGAACGAACGATGCAGTCCACGATCGTTCTCGACTGATGTCATCAGCACTGTCATCATGTGGAATCTGGCGTAGCACGTTTTCTGGACAGAAAGGAACAATACCCGTTTTTCTGAAACCAGAAATAATATTCGTTGCACAATTTACACCTATCTTATTAAATGTCTCTTTTAGAAGTTTAGGGAACTCTGATTTGTGCACCACTCCCCTATTCGTCTTCTTCCATTCATCCAGCACACTTCGCCAAGCCATCTTTAGGGGACGAAAGAAGGCAACATCAAGAGGCTGGCAAAGGTGGGTAGCATTCGGAGGCAATAGAACAAATTTGACGTCATGCTTTTCACATAGCTTGATTACGTTAATTGAGAGATGGCTTGACAAGTTATCGCCTATCATGACCTTGGGCCCCTGTAATGTCTTTATATAAGGCAACATAATTTTCTTAAACCATGCCTCGAACATCGTAAGATCAAACCAGCCACTCATATTTCGGCTATAACCAGCACCGCTGATCCCTCCTTCTGTCCACGTGTCATACAGATGCTTACTTTTGTAGACGGTGAATGGTGGTAACACTGTCCCGTCTGCAGCCGCAGCAACCATAACACTGATACTCGTTTTCGATGAGTCTAAAATTCTCTCAGGATGTTTGACCCCACGTTTCACAACAACCTTCACATTTCCCGGATCATCACAGAAATTTGTCTCATCATAATTTATAATATTTGACATAGGGACTCCCTCTAGTGTGTTTTGCAGGTTATGGAAATAGTCCATGATAATATCTCTCGTAACAGCTGCCCTGGATCGTTTGGTGTTCTCCCCAATCCTCACTGTGAGTTCCTGGTTCCTCCTGAGAAAACCTCGAATCCATTCTAACCCGGGACGGTTATCTGCGAACCTTTTCTCGACCTTCCCAGCGTGGTTCAAGTAACCCTGGACGATGTTACGTATATCAGTATTTCTAAGCGGGAAACCCCACCTGGCACATAACAGCAGCCCTTCGACGAGAGTTTTTTCCTCCTCCCTGGTTAAGGCTGTCGGTGCACCCACCTTGTGTGAATATCTGTTCTTCAGTTTGTCGTTTAGTGTGGTATATGGCACAGCAAACTGTTCAGATGCTCTCCGGATACTCATTTTCCCTTGACGGACAGCTTTTACTGCATTCTCTAAGTGGATAGGGTTATATCTACACCTTCCGACAGGTCCCAGTTTCTTCACATATGTCCTCACCATGATCGGTATTACCCTATAACAAGACAACTTCGTATATAAAAAGCCGTAACTTTAAAACAGTGTAATGTAGAAACTCGCGCAAAAGCTTTATATGATACCAAATAACAGAAGATAGGATTGCAGTATTAACTTACCGCCAGTGTATGGTATGTGACCTTCTGAAACAGAAGTTTCCAATGACAGCGATAATTTAATAAATTTCTCACTTCTTAACAACCTCTCCCGGTGAATTGTAGACAAGAATGCACATATTCTTAGTGCGCAGTGAGATAGCCAATAATGTTCCCTTTGTTTATACGCCGCGTATTGGATCCATTGTCGTCGCGGTTTCGCGGGAAGGCTCAGTTTTCAGAAGGAAGACCGAATGATCGATAATTCCCCATTATATCGGAATTACCCCATGTTACGGTACATATTGGAAGGCATAAAGTATCAGTTCTATGAGAATATACATTACATTCAATTGATACTAAAAACTAGTGGATTCATAGGTAGTACATATAAAATGTTCAATGAAATAACTAAAGATCTAATAAAATGATAAACACATATGTAGTTCTTTGTTGATTAGGACGTCGTATGATTGTACGGCTTAAAGCCGTAGTCATTAATAGATGTCTAATACATAGTGGAAGGCATACGAAATCAGTTCAATGAGAATATATAATACAATCAATTGATACATAAAAACGGGTAGATTCATAAGCAGTACATTTAAAAATGAAGGCGTCATGTGACTATAAATGACAGTTGATGGCTTAAAGCCGTAGTCAAAGTTTGAAGTATAGGTCAAATAACTGCTAATATATGGTAAAAAGATATAAGTCAAAATTGTAAAGCTTAGTATAAAAAATATGAAGGAAAAACATTCCAATTGCTTGACAAAAGTTACTTGACGTTGGCATGCATTTGTCCGTGATATTTATTGGTCAACAGTTCGTAGGTTATTTTAGATTTATTCGGCAAGATTGCGTTGACAAGAAGTTCACCAGATGTTTATAGTTGGCCTAATTTGTGTTAAGTCATCAAGAAAGTTGCAGAGATGATGATGGGTGGAAATTCTCAATGTTGGTATGGTTTTTTGACGTGAAGGTTGGAGAGCTGTTGTGTTCTTCTTCGATGACAATATATTTTAAAAAACGTTGATTTTTAATAATTTATACTATTGAAGAGTATTATGGAAGTTTGATGAGGCTGTTGAATTGTTGTTATAGATTGGTTCTATGGCATTGTAGGCATTGTAGGCCCGTTTGACAAGCTGTGTGAGGTGCTATTAGGATAAATGCCAACATCTTGTAATGTATTGAATAGGTGGAAATAAACAAAAAAAAATATTATCCTATATACAGTTTATGAAACTTTCAATACGGACGAAAAATGATTTTCATCACTTGTAATTACCAATGAAAGTTACCACAATTCACAGAATTTAGAAATAATGTAAAGGTATGTAAAGTTAAAAGTCCATACCATGTAAGCACCGATCGCTACATTTAAAATGTTATAAAATCGCATACATCAAGTTTATTACAATGAAATTTGTGGAGGTTGTTAAGTATCATCTAGATGTTATTGTGCATAAATCTCAATTTGTTTAGATGGTAAGTTTCATATATATATGTTAAAGAGAAATGTACAAATGTACACACACAACGCCTGGAATTGGCCTACCGCATTGTTGTGAGATTCTACTCCTGTGAGTTTGGCTTTCTTGCATCATTGATAGGATTACCTATATTTTCAGAAGGCACAGTATCAATACCATCCTAAAGTCTACTATCACCATAGGCAATTGTCCACGATTGGTTAAAGATTCTATTTGTCTAAAATGTACTGGAAAAATATGTTTCCTGATCTTTTTATGCTATATATGAAGGATGGTAACAACGAAGGCTGAAGACAATGGAGGCACTTGCACCTTTTCCAGCCTGAGAAGTCTACAGTGACAGAGCATGCCATACATAACGAACATCAAATCTTTTTCATGGAACATAATTTTAACAAAAGTGTCCTCACAGATAGGTCATCATTTCTCTTCTTGACTTTGGAGGACCTGGAATGAACAACACTTCTGACATGATCTTTCTCGAGTCTAGCTGGTATGGAGTGACAATTGCCACTGTTCTTAGCCCAGAAGACGAACTTGGCCATAAGATCGAAATGTGTTGGCTTATATAATTAACACAACACAAAAACAACCTCCCCACCGAAAAGTACAACAGCCGTGATGGGCCATGGTCTACCAAATAACTACTGCTCAGCTCAAAGGCCTGCAGACTATGATGCAATGCATGGTAAGTGCAACGAATCCTCTTGGCTGTTATTCTTGGTTTTCTAGACCAGCGCCACTATCTCACCATCAGATAACTCCTCAATTGTAATCACACAGGCTGAGTGGACTTCGAACTAGCCCTCAGATCCAGGTAAAAATCCTTGGTCTGGCTGGGAATCGAACCCAGGGCCTCTGGGTAAGAACCAGGCATGCTATCCCTTTACCTAGAGGCTGGCACAACTTAATATCCCCAATATATTATGTCATTTAGTGGTCACAAAAGTCTACATTTAAAAAAAAATCAATGCCTACCTATGATAAGTCCAGCTGAGAAGTCATGATACTGTCCCACTTTTCTTAAGGTTTCAAATATCTGGTAAGCCAGCTCTCGAGTTGGAGTTATTATAAGAGCACCTGTACCATCTAGTCTTGTCCACTGTCTGCAGTACAGCAATTCAAGAACCTGGAAAAAATAATACACACAGAATAAAATTCCTAACTTCTGTTCCACAAAAAACGGATTACAGAACGCTGTTCTTCCTTGGAGCAAAGAGGGAGTGGCCTGAACATCTTTACGTCGCAACAGCGCAAGCTGTACTGATCTGATAATGCTGAAACCTACCAGAGACATAGACAACGGTGCCATCTAGCGGCTGGTGAGCATACAATGCCACAGATAATTAGAGCAAAACTGCAGATACTTATTGAATTGCCTACGTATTTCATGATACTTCAATGGGTCAGGCACATCACCCGCATGTTTAATAGGCCTTCCAAAGAAAGTGATGTATTCCCAATTGAAGAATGTTTGGAAGTCTAATAAAAAGAATGGCCAAAGTGACATCAACAACTGGAACAATACAGCACTTGAGCAGGAAATGTGTTGACATATCATCCATGCGGGCTCATAACATTCTGAACACCATCAATGGAGGCATGAATCCGATATGTGAGATCAAAGAAAGAAACAAGAAAATCATCACAGAAAAAGTGAACACCAGGTTCTATATCAAGGAGTTTTGGTAGACTTGATCAACTAGAGCTCATTCCATGTTATAAAAAAGTACAGCTCTTTTGGGCCTATAAGGAGGGAACACACCCCTTCTTAGACACTTATAATTCCTCGTGATTGAGGAATATTATAATGTACTTTATATTGTATTATGAAAAAAATAAAATGGATGAGGCATGTTTTCGCACAGGAGTTATTAAAAATATATACATTCGCAGGGAGGAAGCACAATGGTGGGTACAGCCATTGCTTTGTTGCAGTCCTTCATTTTCCTTCTGAGTTGCTCCGGTATGGTACATGTAACGCGTAATCCGTTACACTGTGAATTGCCGGCAGCTTATCACTGTTGAAGAGAAGTCATATATTTATTTATGTGTGTGTTCTAATATTCCTTTACTGTACAACAGCTGTTACTGAAGATTTTGATGTTGTGGTGTGCAGCGTTACATCACAGCATGACTTGTACTTCACAAGCGCATAGAAGGGTTAAAAGTCAGGTTGTGAGTTTCACAAATAGGTAAAGTCCTCTCAGTTTTAATTACTGTGTTGATGGGGTGAAGGTTCCTTATGGGGATCACTGTAAGTACCTAGGTGTTAATATAAGGAAAGATCTTCATTGGGGTAATCACATAAATGGGATTGTAAATAAAGGGTACAGATCTCTGCATATGGTTATGAAGGTGTTTAGGGGTTGTAGTAAGGATGTAAAGGAGAGGGCATACAAGTCTCTGGTAAAACCCCAACTAGAGTATGGTTCCAGTGTATGGGACCCTCACCAGGATGACTTGATTCAAGAACCGAAAAAAAAAAAATTCCAAAGAAAAGCAGCTAGATTTGTTCTGGGTGATTTCCGACAAAAGAGTAGCGTTACAGAAATGTTTCAAAGTTTGGGGTGCAAAGACTTGGGAGAAAGAAGACGAGCTGCTCAACTACGTGGAATATTCCGAGCTGTCAGCGGAGAGATGATGTGGAATAACATTAGTAGACGAATAAGTTTGACTGTTGTCTTTAAAAGTAGGAAAGATCACAATATGAAGATAAAGTTGGAATTCAAAAGGACAAATTGGGGCAAATATTTGTTTATAGGAAAAGGAGTTAAGGATTGGAATAACTTACCAAGGGATATGTTCAATAAATTTTCAATTTCTTTGAAATCATTTAAGAAAAGGCTAGGAAAACAACAGAGAGGGAATCTGCCACCTGGGTGACTGTCCTAAATGCAGATCAATATTGATTGATTACCATGATGCTGTTGAGCAGAGCCATTCAATATGACAACCTTGTTGTCATAAGAGTAATACTGTTTTCTTAACATGGCATGAGCTAGAGCATTGCAGCTAAGCTTGTAGTTCTAGAATTGGTCCCTTCAGGACTCTTAAGAACCCATAATTCATTGCGATCTTCTGAACTACCAGTAACTAAATTCATTGTTAAGTTCCATACCTTATGGCTTTCTCAACATAATATAAGTCTGGAGATGTAAAGATGTAGAAGTGTTGGGTTGTAAGTAGAAATAATGGGTCATGTGCTAGGATATTGCTCTAAAGGAGAACTAATAAGGAACACTTGGCACCAAAAGGTTTGAACAAACATCACGTCAGCATTCCGGAAAGCAAAATTAGAACTGTACAAATAAGTGCCTACATTGCTTGGCAGCAGATTGAAGTACCAGATGTGGAGATATCATAATAATTAATAGGCCAGCAAAGATAGCTATTGTATTATTTTGGACCCAACGATTCACTTTGGAAGAGAGTTCAGCAGGTACAGGAAGTGGGTGATGAGTAGAGCCCTGCACGGATTTATCCGCAGATATCTGTGAAGTTAGTGTCTTGGTGGATACAAACTGTATTGCAGTGCGGATAATATTGCTGATAATTTCTAAATAATGACGTTTATTGATTTTCACTCAGGTATACTCTTGTTTTTGCTTGTGGTTAGGTGACCCGTGACACTAGTATGGGAGAATAGTGATATATACGGAGCATTAAGACTATAAAGCCAAAAATCTGATATAAGCCTATCTGGCTCCTGTCCTCAGTTAATGGAAGTAAGCAACAAAGGTCAATACATCGGTAGTTGTTGCAAGAGAAAGTCCCTCATGAACCTGTGACTGTAGGGATTCTGGTGCCAGGTGTGAGGCCTATTGTATTATATTAACAGATCAATCCGTTTGAATATCTTGGGTGTAATATATCGTAGTTAAATATTTACAATATCCATGGATAACCATTCGCAGATGCGGATGAAGGAAGTGCGGATGCGAATATTATTTTGTATATCTGCGCAGGGCTCTAGTGATGAGAAGCAGGCCTTGTATTTTCCATGTATTCCTCACTTAACTGAGAGATATAATGCAGGTGAGTTTACATGAGAGGTACACAGCCTTCTCTGTGGTGCTCAAGGGATGTCATTCAAGTGGACAAAGGCTCAATTGAAAGTCTGGGAATGAGAGATCAACAGTACTATGATATTATCACAGGGGTTTTTAAAGATTCTGTACAAATTCTAAGTAACCCTTTTATAATAGCCCCTACTTGAATTGTTATCCTAGACCTCCATGGTTTTAGTACACTATGCCTTCTGGTATGGTCTAATGTTAAAAACTTCATATTTGGTCTGTATTGAAAGGAGATTAACACACAACAGAAGAGAGTATAAATGATCCACCTTATATCAATACAAATTATGTTGTTAAATCCGTTTGAATATCTGGTATGGGCTAGAGCAATTTTGTTACTTCCATTAACCTGTCTCAGTCTCATCCATGGCTTTGACAACATGAAAGTGACCAAGGTATGAGTGATACTTATACAGCCAGTCCCTGTCATGGACAGTGTGAAAATCTTGCTCATAGGGTCAGTTGGTGCGTTCATTTTAGTGGGCTTGGCTGACTGATATATAATAACAACTTCTGGCTCAGTGAGGAAAGCGACAGGAAACCACCTCACTTCTCATTTCCCTAGTACGCCTCTCCAGTGATGCCTAGGCCACCTATGACAGCTGACGGTGGAAATGTTGAGGATCAAACCAGCCTCCAGGCTGAGCACTTAACATACATACAATACAATCCATTCTTTTTGAATAAATTACAACACTTTTACTTTATAGTTATGATCTGATAGATCTTCAATGATGTTGAAACAACTGTCTGAGTTATCTCCATCCACATGGACATCATAGATCATTTATCATGCCACTCTCTCTATTGCTCCACATTAAGCCAGGAAGAACATTGGATACTCCAGGTTTTTGTAATCTCTTATTATTATAATTGTCTTATTGATGAGGGTTTATGCACTAAAAATCCATGGGCAAATGTTTAATACAGTCGAAACCATTTATAGTGACATCGCTTTTAATGACGTATTGGGTATAACGGCAAAATTTAACGGTCCTGTCTAAATCCTATATAAACACTGTATTTAAAAAATAGCCTAGTACGACATCACTTATTATGGCATATCATATAAAACGACTTATTCTCATCACAATTTCAGAGAAATGTATCGGCTATAACGTCGGCTATATGTATTTTGGGGATTGCCCACAACAATGTAATGCTTATTATTGTAGACTTCAAATCATTCAGTCTGTTAAATGGTCAAGGCGAGCATCACTGTAAAAATGATGCAAAAGGAAAGGGAAGTGTTTAATACTGAAAAAATTCACACATAATATGGCGATTAGAAAATTGGGAAACAAATGTAAGGCAGAGCAAAGGAATTATGTGTATCACACTGAACGATTTCTACAATTTGGAAGGACAGAGAAGAAATATGGTCTCTTTTCGAATGAAATTCTTTAAAAGTCAAGCGGGCCAGAATATCTGAGCACAAAGATAAATTGAAGAATCTTTACTTAGATGTTTTAAGGAGCAAAGAACAAATAATGTGCTGATCAATGTACCTATTCTTCAAGCGAAAGCCAAAGAAATTCCTTGTGGTCCCACTCCACAAATAAAATACTTATTTTAGATACTTTTTTGAAGTTTTAATTACATTTTGTTAATTAACCATGTAAGTGTGCTGACTAAAACTTACAGATATGACATTTTTAGTAAAAACAAAAAAACAAAAACTGGTTTGTGCGACTATCGGCTATAACGACTGCTGACTGGCGGTCCCTTTGAAGTCGTTATAACCGATTTTGACTGTAGTTCAGTAATAATATTTTTCCAATTTGAGGTAGTACCATCCTAATGAAAGCTGCTTATTATGAAACTTATGAAGCCAGCCTTTCTGTGGTTTGTTATCTGAAATACACAGTGGTAGAGGAAAGGGTGCAAATTCTTCCAGAATAATGGTTGCTTCAGTATCTGACCTCCTCTCTTTACATCTTGCACTAGATGACTGCACAAAATGCCTAAAACAACCAGCAATTTTGTTCAATCAGAAGAGCTCTCTGCAAGCAAATTTGAAGCCACTCCTACATTAAACAGTATGGCATTCATCCCTTTCTTGCAGACCTTAAATGTGATTTCAATCAGTAGTTTTCCTTATAATCATGCCCTTTGTTCGAAAATGACATTTTACTGCCAACATTACAGTGCAATGCAATTTTTAAACCCTTTATAGTGTTTTCCTTAACACAAGAGATATATCTCTCTTTTCATTGATTTGTTAAGTATCTTGGGCTGAATCACAAACCTATGAAAGTCCAGTATCTTCCCTGAGCAGTCTTGAAGTAACAGCTGTGCATGAGTTGTTATTTCCCTTAAACGAAGTAAATTTCTCTCATTTCATGCACCAAAATATTTCCGATTGTTGTTTTGTGATGGCTGACACTTTACTGTTATTTGTTGTTAGTTTTATATTGGACAGACACAAACAGGTCTTATGGCAACGTTGGGACGGGACGGGACAGGACAGGGCTAGGATTGGGAATAAATTGACTGTGGCCTTAATTAAGGTGCAAAACTGATATGCCTGATATGAAGATGGGAAATCATGGAAAACCATCTTCAGGGTTGCCCTCAGTGGGGTTTGAACCCACCATTTCCCAAATAGGAGCTCACAGCTATATGATCTGAACCATAGAGTTAACTTGTTCAATTTTATCTTCACATTCGAATGAAAAATTTCATTTGCAATACATAAACCATTATTCACCTTTCTGCTACACAATTCAGGACTTCACATATAAATTTCTGAACTCTTACTCATTTTTAGAGGTTTTTCTCAACAAATCTGTCCATTTCCTTCAAAATCTTATTAGAATTGGTTCGACTTTACACTCAATGCATGTTTGATAACAGACATCTCTGCATATATTGTTACAGATTCTATGTACAATTACACTTCTGGGTTAGGAATGAGATTGTTCTCCAGTACCACATAGCTCCATAGACAAACTCTCAGAGACAGAGCGGGGGCAATGGAGAACAGTAAAGTTCTTACAGACTGAATGCACCTTACCCTCTATGTCTACCATCACTCTCAGCAGTGTCTATGCACTTTGCTTTGCTTGGGTCATGCCTTGGCTGCTTTCAAGTTTCGTTACCTGCAATCTGTGGTGTGTCTTTTCTTAAATTTTATTTTTACAAGTTGCTTTATGTCGCGTCGAGACAGATAGGCGTTACGGCGACAATGAGATAAGAAACGGCTAGGAGTGGGAAGGAAGCGGCTGTGGGCTTAATTAAGGAACAGCCCCAGCATTTAACTGGTGTAAAAATGGGAAACCATGGAAAACCATCTTCAGGGTTTCAGACAGTGGGGTTCGAACCCATCATCTCCTGATTGCAAGCTCGCAGCTGCATGCCCCTAACCGTATGGCCAACTCGCTCAGTGTGGTGGTTGTTATTGTTGTTGTTATCCTAAGGGGCCTAGCATGTAAGTCAAACCTCTTTACTGCTAAAGTGTGGGAGCTATGCACTCCCAAGAGATGGCCGAGGACCTTGAAGTATATTTTTTATAATTACTATCTTACTGCCTCAGCTACTGTGGTGCAGACCTCCTAAAATGGTGCAATCTAGGTTGCCTATTTACCAATTTTGACATTATGATTGTGCTGGAATTCTACTGGAATGGATATAATGGTTGAGTTAATTTTTTCAGGTAATACTGATTGCACTACCAAAACCAAACCCCATGGCACTAGAGCCCTTGAAGGGCCTTGGCCTACCAAGCGACCGCTGCTCAGCCCGAAGGCCTGCAGATTACAAGGTGTTGTGTGGCCAGCATGACGAATCTTCTCGGTCGTTATTCTTGGCTTTCTAGACCGGGGCCGCTATCTCACCATCAGATAGCTCCTCAATTCTCATCACGTAGGCTGAGTGGACCTCGAACCAGCCCTCAGGTCCAGCTAAAAATCCCTGACGTAGCTGGGAATCGAACCCGGGGCCTCCGGGTGAGAGGCAGGCACACTACTCTACACCATGGGCCCGGCGATTGCACTACCAGAGATCTTTAAGACAATGAACTCTGGAATATCTGTAAGCTATCAACTGTCATATAGCTTTTTGGTCACATTTTGAGGCTTTATAACTTCCATAAGTTTTGAGCTAAATGAATTATTCCTTTTCTATCTGAAACTGTAATTATCTGTCTAAACACTAGATTGATTTGTTATTTTTATTACTGACGGAACATTACAAAAAGAGGGCAATATATTTGTCTAACAGATTCTTTTTTCATTTATTTTAAATCATGTAATTTTTTCACATTCACATCTATTATTGTTAAATTAGTATACAGTATATATATATGACAATTATGAACAAGATGCTAAGAACATTCAACAATTCCTTCAAAAAAATTTAAATTAAAAATAAATATAAAGAAAACAAAATTCATGATAGTAGACAAAAAGATGCCTACAGGTACAAAACACTTAAAATTAAATAACACACCAATAGAACAAGTCACAGAATTTTCCTATTTGAGTAGTGTAATTACCTCTGATAACCGATCCCTTTCAGAAATCAAGAAAAGAACAGTGGTAGCAAAACAAGCCTTCCAAAATAAGAAAAACTTATTGCTAAACAACCATCTCAGTTTGGAGACCAGAAATAATCATTTCTCAAGACCTTTGTTTGGAGTGTTCTTCTGTATGGATGCGAAACCTGGACATTAGGGAAACATGAAGAAACAAAACCTGAAGCTGCAGAAATGTGGTTTTGGAGAAGAATTACAAAAACAAGTTGGATGGATAAAAAACAAGTGACCTTGTTTTAAAGAACATAAAAGAGAATCGATGTTTATTAAATACGATATTGAATAGGAAGTTCTCTGGACATGTACTGAGACATGACTCTCTTCCCCAAACCATCATTGAAGGTAAAGTACTGGAAAAGAGGCCCAGGGGACGACCAAGGATGTCATACATCAGGAACTTAGTTGGTGAACTGGCATGTGGTTCATATGGCAACATGAAGAAGCCAGCAGAAGATCGTCACATGTGGCTAAAGCGACAAGGCATTGCCTTTAGTAGATGATGATATATATATATATTTTTTTTTTTTACTTGCTTTACGGAGCACCGACACAGATAGGCCTTATGGCGATGATGCGACAGGAAACGCCCAGGAGTTGGAAGGAAGCGGCCGTGGCCTTAATTAAGGTACATCTGCATGATGATATATTATTGAGTGAGTTGGTTATGTGGTTTGGTCAACTTAGCTTGAGAGGTAACATTTGGGAGAGGGTTCAAACCCCACCGTTGGCAGCTCTGTAGATGGTTTTTCTGCAGTTTCCCATTTTCACACCAGGCAAATGCTTGGACGGTACCTTTATTATTATTATTATCATTACTACTATCATCGTCATCATCATACTGCCTCAAGGACCATGGTCACTTTCTGTCTGTGATGGTGCAATATAAAGCAAAATAGTATACACAAGCTATCTAAAAGAAAAATGTGAACGGTAGGGGTAATAAATTTTCTACAGTCCCAATTAGGAAAATTATGATTTTGCATGATAAAGATCAAATATTTCTTTTCTTTCAGTGACTTTGGCCCTTGTTTGGAGCCATTTCTGATAAGCTTTCTTTTTACGTTTACAAGCTGCTCTCACTTCATCATTCCACCAAGATGTTCGCCTTTTCCCATCTTTACACACAGTTGTTCCTAGGCATTCCTTTGCTGTTTCTACTAAAGCATCCCTGTATGCCACCCATTCACTTTCTATATCCTGAACCTGCTTACCGTCTACTGTTCGAAACTTCTCACAAATCATATCCATGTACTTCTGTCTAATTTCCTCGTCCTGGAGATGTTCTACCCTTATTCGTTTGCAGACAGATTTCACTTTCTCTACCCTAGGCCTAGATATACTTAGTTCACTACAGATCATATAGTGGTCTGTATCATCGAAATATCCGCGAAAAACTCGTACATTCCTCACAGATTTCCTGAATTCGAAGTCTGTTAAGATATAGTCCATTATGGATCTGGTACCCCTAGCCTCCCATGTGTAGCGGTGAATAGCCTTATGCTTGAAGAATGTATTCGTAATAGCTAAACCCATACTAGCACAGAAGTCCAGCAAACGCTTCCCATTCCCATTAGCTTCCATATCTTCCCCACATTTACCAATCAACTTTTTGTATCCTTCAGTTCTGTTCCTAACTCTCGCATTGAAATCGCCCATTAGCACTATTCTATCCTTGCTGTTGACCCTGACCACTATGTTACTCAATGCTTCATAAAACTTGTCAACTTCATCCTCATCTGCACCCTCACATGGTGAATACACGGACACAATTCTAGTCCCAATTCCTCCAACTGACAAATCTACCCACATCATTCGCTCATTTATGTGCCTACCAGAAACTATGTTGCGTGTAATGGTATTCCTGATAAAGAGCCCTACCCCAAATTGCCCTTCACTTTCTAACACCCGTCAGGTACACTTTATAATCTCCTATCCCTTCCTCGTTATCTCCCCTTACCCAAATATCACTTACTCCTAGCACATCCAGGTGCATCGCCTTTGCTGACTCAGCTAGTTCTACTTTCTTTCTTCCATAAGCCCCATTAATATTGATAGCTCCCCATGGAATTCCATTTCGTTTGCCAAGTTGTTTCCAAGAAGTCCCTTGCCTGTCAAATGGGAGTGGGACTCCGTTACTCCCATAGGTCCGAGGCTTGCTTAAAATGTTCTGAGCTCGGTAAACTCATGAAGCAGGATGCTACCCTACTTACACATAGTCCAAGTGAGGATCTCTCCTCTAACGGATTATGGACCACCGGTGAATTGTATAGTCCTAGCCGCCTGAGCACAAGGAGGGCTATGACTCAGAACATGTCCGAGATGCCCACTCCCATTCCATAGCAACTGGTATTCTGACTCTCAGGACCACTTACTAGGCCTCTCAGCCATTGCCCATGGTTCACGAACTAGGACGTCACTACAGTAACCCACACCATGAAAAATTTCAGAGGATGTGGGGAGTGAGGAGGGAGTAATTAAAAAAAGTTACACGAAAATTATTTTTCTCCTTGCCAAATAAGCAGACTTTTTAGCTTATCATAAAACATTTGGTTTGAAGTGGAATGTATCAATATTCATTCCCAATAGATATTGTCTTAATGATACTGTAAATCTTCCATACTTTCCTTTTGTCTACTTACGGGAATCAAAAATGCCAAAGTTTTCCCACTTCCAGTTTTAGCTGCTCCTAAAATATCCAACCCACGAAGACCCAGGCAAATACTTTCTCTCTGAATTTCTGTTGGAACAGTAAAACCATTTTCACTCAATCCTTTCAGGGTCCTTCTTGATAAGGGTAGATCTTGAAAACTTGCAATATTTGAACTATCAACCTGGAACAATGAAGCAATATTATATAAATATATATGTAGAGTCATTAACACAGTAGCTTAGATGCTGGTCTTAAATTCTGCCAAAATGAGCTGCAGAGGGAGTGTTAATATGTTGGGAAATAAATTAAAATATTTGGGCTATATTCTTCTTTCTGTCAGATTTTGCATGGGAACTAATCTATGTGCAGGCAACATACTGGGTACTGGTAGCCATTCACACATCATCAGTCCTGGTTTACTGAATGTAAAGCTTTCTTACAGGATTAACACGGAACGATACTGGAAATAAATTTTTATTACCATTAATGCTTTCACGGCCTGTATTAACAGACATGACCTAGGCTTTTGGGCTTATGCCGTGTCAAGAAAATAAGGTAAAATTCTTTACATTTCGCAGAGAATTTTGCTCTGCATCTTCAGAAGAAAATCTTGACTGTTTTCAAGGAAGACTTCTCCGAGAATGAAGTTTGAATTCAGGCATTAATAAGACAATTGGAAGTCATACGTTCATTCGTCACCAGATGGCCCACAGTACGCGGTACAACGCTAGCGTTCGAAAAGGAAGCTGACGGAATCATCAGAATCAGTCCGAGAAGGAGTCACATAACATACCAGGTGTACACACATATAAAAGTATGACACTGACACAAGCCTGGAATGAAACATCTGATGACGAAGAACGTATGCATTTGAACCACATATTACTTAATTGATAACCAGTGTCCCTGTTGAAATTGTTAGGATTTATACGTATTTCCTCAGCTTCCTGTATAATCCTGGGCATGTAGTGTCTAGTGTAGGTAAGAGCTCGAGCATCTTGGAACACGCTTTTTTTTTTCTTAGTGGCTTTACGTCACACCGACACAGATAGGTCTTAATTAAGGTACAGCCCCAGAATTTGCCTGGTGTGAAAATGGGAAACCATTGAAAACCATCTTCAGGGCTGCCGACAGTGGGATTCGAACCCACTATCTCCCAGAAGCAAGCTGACAGCCGCACTCCGCTAACCGCACGGCCAACCCGCTCAGTCTTGGAACATGAGATCATGACCCGATGATAGGGCGTGCTCAGCTATTGCTGATTTGTCTGGCTGGTTGAGACTAATATTTCATTCATGTTTCTTGATATGAGTAAGCCTACCAATGGACCGGCATGTTTGGCCAATGTATACCTTGCTGCAAGTACAGGGAATTTTGTATATCCCAGGACGTAAAAGTGGAGACAATTTGTCCTTGGTTTTACCCAGACTGTGAGCAATTTTAGTAATAGTGCCAAACATGGTTTTTATATTGTGTTTGCAGAGGACCTTGGCAATTCGAACTGTGGTGTTGTGAATGTAAGGGAGGTAGGCAGTTCCCTTCACTGCTTCCTTCTGTGAGCTTTGTTTGGTCATTTCTCTGGGATGCAGGTCTCTATGAATCTGCACATCGCTGTAACCATTACCCTTGAATGTGACTTTGAGTATGTCCTGGATATTTGATGGCTCACAAATTCGTATCGCCCTCTTGGTGAGTTTATATCTATTAAAGAAACTATTTAAAATAGTTTACGTTGGGCCCACCTTGTCAATACACTTTTAATGATCGAGAATTATTTATTCTATCATAATCTATAAGCTTCATTTCCGTATTGATTGTAGCTACAACATAAGAATAATATGAAGCCTCCACCTTATCAATACATTTATTTATATACTATTAGTTACAGTAATCACAGTACCGATTTCGACCCCTCGAGGGTCATCCTCAGCTGTCATATACAAATATAGTTATTAAAACATCACATAAGAAGGTGTTGTACATACATGAAAATTGACCAATTTGACAGGTCGTTTAAAATAAATTATATGTTAAAATGGTAAAATGAGTCCTTTCTTCTTCAATTAATAAAGATTACGTAATGTAAAAGACAAGTCTTTATAATGTTCTTGTTGATTTGATAAGCGTAAATTGAGATTTGTACTACGGTGTATGCACTAATGTTCTTAAAGCAGAGGTGCCAACCTTTTAAGTGGATTATCAGTAATCGCCCTCCACCGCCAAGAAGAATTTTGAGTCAAGTCCAAAGCATGCTCCTTCCTTGTCACTAATGACACCCCCTTTGCCCTTCCCTCTAGCAATCTATTTGAAAGTATACCATATTACACAGTAACATTTGCACACAACCTGTCAGTTCTGTGATAAAACATTACTTGAAGCTTGTTTCTCACGCAGCAGCTGCTTTTCAGTGTAGTTTTTCTTGAAGCATCCTTCCCACTGTGATGGCATTTTCGTCCTCTGAACCATAAGCGATTCCAGTGCTGATGTGCTTAATGTAGGCCTTACTTCTTTCCAGGTAAACTTAACACAGCAAATACAACATTACTGAAGGATTTATAGTGGAGAAGGGCAGCACCTGAGCTCCTTCATTCACAATGAATTTTACAGCGCTTGTGGGTAGCAAAGGAAGTAACGATCGAATAAGTATCATTGCCAACTCACAAGCACTGAAACGAGGACGATTTAGGAGAAAGGCTCGAAAATATTTCCTTCTTTTTTTTAATTTTTACCGTTCAAAATTATTTTTTCATGATAATGTCTGCTTTTCCATAATAATTTCCCCTTTGACCGTAATTATGTAATCGTGAGGTGAAATCTGTAATTATTACGGACAATCCGTAATAGTTGGCACCTCTGTTAAAGTAATCACTATTTTACGTTAAATCTTATAATTAATTGTTAAAAACATTTCGAAATTTTATTCTTCTGGCAATTATGTTGCTTATTTCACGATGTCCTTCAGTTGGTAGTATGTGTATCTTGAAGTGATCTGGATACTTTCTATGACGAAATAGGTCGTAGTTTAATGTTCGGTTCGATGCATTGTCTATGTACTATGTTCATAGTAGGCCTATATACTAAATGCTGAGTTAATAGTAATGCATATTGTAAGTATAAAAATTTGTTTAGTTTGCGACGTGCACCTTAATATGACGTTATACACTATGTCAAGTGTCAAATGGTTTACATACAGTATTTTAGTCTTAAATGATAGCGTGTGGGCTTCTTTCTATATGTTGTAGGCTGTGATATCTGTAAGTAGAAATGAAATGTATAAGAAACGGCGTTTAATGGATTTGTAAAGAGTAAAGTTGTGTGTATTGTACTTACTCTGGGTGTTGACACTATGTGCGTTGCATGGCAGCACGTCGAGTTCTGTTACGTGTTAGTCTGTGGCTGCTGCTCGCGGCTGTAGAGGGGAAGTTAGGAGGGGTAGGAGGAGTGGCTGTTGGGGGAGTGGGATTAGAGTGGGAGGTGTCTTTGGGCAGATCTTTTATATGTATCGGATGTTGTTTCTTAACTCTTTTTAGATAATTACTTTTTAGGAGGGGAATAACTGCATCAAAAAGAATGTTGGTTTTTTCTGTAATTTCATTCAAGTTAAAATTTTGATTGACGTATTTGCATGTCATTTTCAATATTTGTGAATTTGTGTTTATGGTCTTCGATATGTTGTCCTATGGCTGAAAAACGTCTATGTTTTATTGCATTTATGTGTTCGTTGTATCGTATTTGGAAGTTCCTCCCAGTATGTCCTAACTGGCCTCGCAGTCGTTACATTTCATGCGTTAGACTCCTGAGTGGTTGTATCGATTTATATTGTTAACAGATTTAGAATTATGTAAGATAGTGGCATTGTTGCGTGTGGTTTTATAAGCTATTTTTAGCCTCGTTTTTTTAAAGATGTTCGTTATGGGATGTATATAGCTGTTGTTATAGGTGAACATTACGTAGTCCTTTTTGGTTTTTTCAGTTCTGATTAATTTGGATTTGGGTTGATTTTTTATTTTGTATATGATCTCTTTTTTATATCCATTCTGTCTGGCTATTTCATGGATTAAATTAAGTTCTTTATTTAGTTCTTTTTTTGTTAGTGGTATGTTGTAAGCTCTATATATCATACTATAATAGGCAGCTTTCTTGTGTGTGTTAGGGTGGGTAGAGTCTATTTTTATTGTATTGGATGTGTGAGTGGGCTTTCTATATATTTTATATGTTAAATGGTCATGGTGCCTGGTTATAGATATGTCTAAATAGTAATTGGTGTAATTGTTTTCTGTTTCCATTATGAATTTTATATGGGGATCTATTCCACTTAATTGTTCTAAAATTTTGGTTTCATTAGTGTGTCTATTGTCTATTATAACAAATACATCATCTACAAATCTGCACCAGAAGAGGATATTATCTCGTTTTTGGATTTCTTGGTGTTCCATGTGATCTATATAGATTTCAGCTAATATACCTGATGTTGGGGATCCTATTGGTAAGCCTTTTTGGTGATATGTAGTGTCATGAAATTTAAAATAGTTGTTGTTGATAGCAAAGTGAAGTAATTTTATGAACTCTTCTAGAGTACTAAGTTTGCTGTAGTTTTCAAGATTAGATTCTATAATTTTTATGGTTTTTTGTGTAAGTATGTTGGGGTACATGTTTATTATGTCATATGATGCTAGTCTATGGTGTTGTTCTATTTTTATTTTTTTAGTGATATTGCAGAACTCTATTTTCTTTTTCTTTTTTGGCTAAAAATACGTAATGTTTTTTGAGAAATGTTTGATTAAATTGTGAAAATTTGTAAGTAGGACTTGGTTTATAGTTTATTATGGGCCTCATTAGAATGTTGTCTTTATGAATCTTTGGGTATGCTTTAGCAGTGGGTAGTCCTGGGTTCATTGTGATGAGTTTCATAGTTTCTTGTTCGTTTAAAAGAAAATGGGTGTTTTTTAGTAAAGTTTTTAGATTTCTTTGGATGCTGTTAGTAGGGTCTTTGTTTTTGACTTGAAAAATTTCATCTTGGAAACAAGTTTTGGTTTTGGTTATGTAGCCTATTCATCTTTATCCATGATGACAGTTGTATTGCCTTTATCTGCTTTAGTTATTAGTAAATTGTTCTGTTTGATTTTGTTTTTGAGTTTTTTAAGTTGTGTATAGTTTTTGGTATCTTGGTTGTTGTTCTCCTTACTGATACTATTGATGTACAGTGGTAATCTTTTCTTAATTTCATATCTGATTATGTCGCGTTGTTCATGGGGTATTTTGTTTATGGCGTTCTCGGTTTCAGTAATGATAGTAGTGATATTTTGAAATACTGAATCATTTCCCCAATTATGTTTGGGTCTCTTACTCAGTATAATGGATTCTGTTTCATTAAATGTTGTGTTTGTTAGATTTTTCATTGGTGGATGAAATACATGTTGATCGTTATCGTTAGGTTTGGTCAAATGTTGTCTGTTGAGTGCATTATTCTGTGTGTCCTGGATATGTGATTGTTTTAATGCATTTAACTTCTTATTTAATGTGTTCTCCTTTTGGATGGCTATATTAGTTATTTTTTCATTACTTATTTGCTGGAAGTTGTCCCAATAACTGTCTGGTAGGTCATGAGAGGCTTTCAGATGTGTTTCGTAAAGTTGTGTATTGAGGTGTTAAAATATCAAAATTTAAAAATCAAAATCACAAATGTAGTCAAAAGCATCACTTTTTTAAAAGAATGCCTATTAAACGATCTAATACCAAAATTTCTCAAAAAATACAACAACAAACACAGGAACACTAACCAAACCCGTAACACACAGTAAAAGACAAACCAAATGTGGCTAAAAGAAGAAATCAAATTCTTGTGCAAGGAAAAACAACACCTCAATACACAACTTTACGAAACACATCTGAAAGCCTCTCATGACCTACCAAACAGTTATTGGGACAACTTCCAGCAAATAACTAATGAAAAAATAACTAATATAGCCATCTAAAAGGAGAACACATTAAATAAGAAGTTAAATGCATTAAAACAATCACATATCCAGGACACACAGAATAATGCACTCAACAGACAACATTTGACCAAACCTAACGATAACGATCAACATGTATTTCATCCACCAATGAAAAATCTAACAAACACAACATTTAATGAAACAGAATCCATTATACTGAGTAAGAGACCCAAACATAATTGGGGAAATGATTCAGTATTTCAAAATATCACTACTATCATTACTGAAACCGAGAACGCCATAAACAAAATACCCCATGAACAACGCGACATAATCAGATATGAAATTAAGAAAAGATTACCACTGTACATCAATAGTATCAGTAAGGAGAACAACAACCAAGATACCAAAAACTATACACAACTTAAAAAACTCAAAAACAAAATCAAACAGAACAATTTACTAATAACTAAAGCAGATAAAGGCAATACAACTGTCATCATGGATAAAGATGAATAGGCTACATAACCAAAACCAAAACTTGTTTCCAAGATGAAATTTTTCAAGTCAAAAACAAAGACCCTACTAACAGCATCCAAAGAAATCTAAAAACTTTACTAAAAAACACCCATTTTCTTTTAAACGAACAAGAAACTATGAAACTCATCACAATGAACCCAGGACTACCCACTGCTAAAGCATACCCAAAGATTCATAAAGACAACATTCTAATGAGGCCCATAATAAACTATAAACCAAGTCCTACTTACAAATTTTCACAATTTAATCAAACATTTCTCAAAAAACATTACGTATTTTTAGCCAAAAAAGAAAAAGAAAATAGAGTTCTGCAATATCACTAAAAAAATAAAAATAGAACAACACCATAGACTAGCATCATATGGCATAATAAACATGTACCCCAACATACCTACACAAAAAACCATAAAAATTATAGAATCTAATCTTGAAAACTACAGCAAACTTAGTACTCTAGAAGAGTTCATAAAATTACTTCACTTTGCTATCAACAACAACTATTTTAAATTTCATGACACTACATATCACCAAAAAGGCTTACCAATAGGATCCCCAACATCAGGTATATTAGCTGAAATCTATATAGATCACATGGAACACCAAGAAATCCAAAAACGAGATAATATCCTCTTCTGGAGCAGATTTGTAGATGATGTATTTGTTATAATAGACAATAGACACACTAATGAAACCAAAATTTTAAACAATTAAATGGAATAGATCCCCATATAAAATTCATAATGGAAACAGAAAACAATTACACCAATTACTATCTAGACATATCTATAACCAGGCACCATGACCATTTAACATATAAAATATATAGAAAGCCCACTCACACATCCAATACAATAAAAATAGACTCTACCCACCCTAACACACACAAGAAAGCTGCCTATTATAGTATGATATATAGAGCTTACAACATACCACTAACAAAAAAAAGAACTAAATAAAGAACTTAATTTAATCCATGAAATAGCCAGACAGAATGGATATAAAAAAGAGATCATATACAAAATAAAAAATCAACCCAAATCCAAATTAATCAGAACTGAAAAAACCAAAAAGGACTACGTAATGTTCACCTATAACAACAGCTATATACATCCCATAACAAATTTTAAAAACCGAGGCCATAAATAGCTTATAAAACCACACGCAACAATGCCAATATCTTACATAATTCTAAATCTGTTAACAATATAAATCGATACAACGACTCAGGAGTCTATCGCATGAAATGTAACGACAGCGAGGCCAGTTACATAGGACATACTGGGAGGAACTTCCAAATACGATACAATGAACACATAAATGCAATAAAACATAGACATTTTTCAGCCATAGGACAACATATCGAAGACCATAAACACAAATTTACAAATATTGAAAATGACATGCAAGTCCTAAGTACCAACCCCAAGAGGCCCTTGCTCAGTATCATGGAAGAATTTTACATAAACCTAGACCAATACGTCAATCCAAATTTTAACTTGAATGAAATTACAGAAAAAACCAACATTCTTTTTGATGCAGTTATTCCCCTCCTAAAAAGTAATTATCTAAAAAGAGTTAAGAAACAACATCCGATACATATAAAAGATCTGCCCAAAGACACCTCCCACTCTAATCCCACTCCCCCAACAGCCACTCCTCCTACCCCTCCTAACTTCCCCTCTACAGCCGCGAGCAGCAGCCACAGACTAACACGTAACAGAACTCGACGTGCTGCCATGCAACGCACATAGTGTCAACACCCAGAGTAAGTACAATACACACAACTTTACTCTTTACAAATCCATTAAACGCCGTTTCTTATACATTTCATTTCTACTTACAGATATCACAGCCTACAACATATAGAAAGAAGCCCACACGCTATCATTTAAGACTAAAATACTGTATGTAAACCATTTGACACTTGACATAGTGTATAACGTCATATTAAGGCGCACGTCGCAAACTAAACAAATTTTTATACTTACAATATGCATTACTATTAACTCAGCATTTAGTATATAGGCCTACTATGAACATAGTACATAGACAATGCATCGAACCGAACATTAAACTACGACCTATTTCGTCATAGAAAGTATCCAGATCACTTCAAGATACACATACTACCATCTGAAGGACATCGTGAAATAAGCAACATAATTGCCAGAAGAATAAAATTTCGAAATGTTTTTAACAATTAATTATAAGATTTAACGTAAAATAGTGATTACTTTAAGAACATTAGTGCATACACAATAGTACAAATCTTAATTTACGCTTATCAAATCAACAAGAACATTATAAGGACTTGTCTTTTACATTACGTAATCTTTAATAATTGAAGAAGAAAGGACTCATTTTACCATTTTAACATATAATTTATTTTAAACGACCTGTCAAATTGGTCAATTTTCATGTATGTACAACACCTTCTTATGTGATATTTTAATAACTATATTTATATATGACAGCTGAGGATGACCCTCGAGGGGTCGAAACCGGTACTGTGATTACTGTAACTAATAGTATATAAATAAATGTATTGATAAGGTGGAGGCTTCATATTATTCTTATGTTGAAATAATTTATTCTATCATACATGTTTCAGGAACATCATGCATTCCATTAATCAGTGAGTGAGTGTCGTGAGAATGCGTTGTTTTTGTGCTTAATGGTGGTGAGTATCTGCATGAAGATAGCGATTTGTGTGGGTGGACTTACGAGAGAGTGGACGTCCTAAGGAGCCGTTTGGTTTCTTTCTTACAGAGGTGTGTTGATGATAGATTTGTTGTCGCTTTCATTCAAAATCTAAAAACCAATAAGTGTAACACTATTGCACAAAAACAATTCCATTAACTTAAAAAAAATTGACTCTAACAATTTAATTGTTACAAAAGCACACAAACGAAATACTAATAATAATGCTAATTGCTTTACGTCCCACTAACTACTTTTATGGTCTTCGGAGAAACGAAATACTGCAGAGAATCTAAATAAGTCTACTTATGTAACAAATACAGAGGAATTTTTTCAGGAAATACTTTTGCTGAAGTCCAGAAATACCCCCATTTCCAACATCACGGACTTACACAAATTCTTAAACATAGTACTTCTTTATTTACAACCTCAGAAGCACAGAAGTTCATTAACATGAACCCTAAACTACCCAAAGCTAGAACTCTTCCTAAAGACCACTAGGCCGACATGCCCGTGAGACCAACCATAAATTGCAGACCTAGCCTGACCTATACAATCTCTAAATTCATCCAAACATTTCTAAGTAATCATTATCAATTCCTTGCAAACAAAACAGTTAAAAATTCCACCGAATTATGTAATATTCTCAAAGACTTCAAAATTGCTCTGTATCATACGTTACTTTCTTTGACAATACCGATATGTATCCAAGTATTTCCAAAAATCACAGCGTAGGGCTGTACAACAAGGTGAAATACTTAGCACGAGAGTTTATTCCTAATTCAGATTATTAAAGATGACCAAGTGAATATCATCTCAAATGCAGCAGGTATCACCACAGAGTGTGGAGAAAATACTGCATCAAACTGTTCACTGATGACCCACAACCAATGTCAGGCCACCAAAACCCAACAGACATTGAACCAACGATACTTAGAGAAAAAGTGGAACATGCAATAAAATAGCTCTGGAACCAGAAAGCACCAGGCCAAGATAGAATCACTGCTGAAATCCTAAAGAACATGGGTGACCTAGGTGTCAACATCCTCCACAAGTTATGTCAGAAGATATTTATTTATTTATTTATTATGCCTTTGTAGGTGGCGAAGTTAGGGCTCTTGGTCCTCTCTTACACTTAACCACTGTAGTGATATGGACATCTGGAAATTGGCCGGACCAGTGGTGACACTCCATCTTCACACCACTGTTCAAGAAAGGTTCTCCACTTGACTGTGCAAACTACTGAACGATAGCCCTCATCTCCCATGCCAGTAAAATCATGTTCACTGTGCTGAATGAGAGGTTGAAGACCTTCTTACTTCCACAAATATCAGAGGAACAAATCGGGTTTGTTCCTGGCAAAGGAACTTGTGAGCAGATCCTAAACATACGGCAGCTCATAGAGAAGACAAAGGAGTACAAATCACGACATTCCTGTGCTTCGTGGACTACAAGAAAGCCTTCAACAAGGTGAAATGATCAAAGCTCTGGGCTATACTCATTGAGATGGGGACGTCAAGTCATTTAGTGTACCTGATTCAAGAATTGTAGTCTTCAAACACAGCGACAGTGAGAGTTAATAGCAACTTCTCAGACATCTTTTCTACTACTGCTGGAGTGTGACAAGGTTGCATTCTCTCCCCCCTTCTATTTAATGTATACAGTGAGTACATTATGAGGAAGATTCTCGAGGATTGGAATGACGCCATCACAGTTGGTGGCAGGAAAATGAACAATCTCAGATATGTGGATGACACTGTGATTACTGCACTAGATGATCATGAACTAGAAACCATCATGCAGAGGTTAGACGAGCGAAGCAGAGAATATGGTCTTGAAATCAACAATAAAAACCAAAGTGATGATTGTAGATCATTTTAATAACAACAGACCTGCCATAACAAGAATTGGTGATTATGAGGTTGTCAGTCGCTTGGAGTATCTGGGATCTATTGTCACAAATACTGAAGACTGTGAAGCTGAGATCTGTAAGTGCATTGCGATTTCGAGAAATTCAACAGCAAAACTTACTCACATCTGGAAGGACACCTCCATCACTTCCAAGACAAAGCCCACCCTCATTCGAACTCTGATGTTCCCTATCACGACCTATGTAGCAGAAACTTGGACGATGAAGATGGCGGATCGCCATAGGATTGATGCTCTAGAAATGTGGTGCTATACGAGATTACTATCAAAGGGTAGAGAAGGGCCCACCTATTCAATACCATTAGCTTGTATAGTGTCCTATATACAGTAATTGGGATTAGTTGTAACTCCACACCCACTGTGTCATCTTCAGCCACGATCCAATTGGAAAAAAACATATGCTCACACACAACACATAATAAAGTAAACAATCTGGTGTCTCAATTTACAATCCAAATTTAAAACACTGATGAAGTCCGAACAACACATCCCAAATTGAAAGTAAATGACACATCAAAATTGCTGCTGTTGGTGCCGATGTGTTGTTCCAGTATACCTCTTAACCTAATTTCGTTCACATAAGACTCACTATCTGGAAACAAATACTGTGAGAGTTAGACACTCCTAGGGGAGGGAGTTAAATGTAAAGATAATAAAAAATGACCTATATTAGTGTCGAATCCATAGTTATCGGGGTTGCTGAGATGAGCAAGACACTCCAGTTACTGTTTAAGTCAAAGTCAAAGGAAAAGCATGTCCAAAATGGCCAAGATTATGGATGTTTGTATGTTCCAGTGTAACTCTCAACCTAACTTGGCACACATCTGATTTACTATCTATAAGGAAATTACTATGAGATAGGAATTGGAAGGGGATGACATGTAAAAATAATCAAAAATGCCCAATGTTATTTTCAAACCAAAAGTTTTGGGGTTGTTGGGATGAACAGTGACAATCCCGATGGCATGTAAGTACAGTACTATCTGCGCACTTTTTAGCGATAGATTTACACCCTAGTGCTGAAGTGGTAGACCTCGGCAATCTTCGAGATTCGTACTGGCAATCTTTGAAACACAAACTATGAATCGCTTATGCATCGCTGTGTGACGTCTGGCGTACACTTTACATACTAGTACTGTTGTTATTTACACAGCAAAGCCAAACTATAGAATTCACTCTAGGAATAAGATTTGCATCCAGAAATGTTATATAATGTTATATAATGTGTGTGTGACACAGTTGTTGGCTTAAAATAACAAAGGTTTAGAAAATTCATATCGACTGATCATATTATCGATTCAATTCAGATTTCATTTCCATTCAGTTGGCAGTACTAACGGAACCGGAAGTACCTCCTCCTTACTCCTCAAACCAGTACACAAATCTATCACTAAAAAGTGCGCAGATAGTACAATCCCATCAGCATGGGAAACGATAAGTAATGAGACAAAAAACACCCAAAATGATCAAGATTATGTATGTATGTATGTATGTATGTATGTATGTATGTTCCAGCATAGCTCTCAAGCACACTTGGTACCCATGACTTATTTTTCTTTTTCTACCACTTTTCCCACACCTGTGGGGTTGTGGGTGCGAACTGTGTAGCACATGTGGATTTGGCCATGTTTTACGGCCGGATGCCTTTCCTGATGCCAACCTTATATGGAGGAATGTAATCACTATTGCGTATTTCTGTGGTGGTTGGCAGTGTAATGTGTTGTCTGAATATGAAGAGGAAAGTATTGGGACAAACACAAACACCCAGTCCTCAGGCCAAAAGAATTAATAAAAGGCAATTAAAATCCCTGACCCGGCCAGGAATCGAACTAGGGACCCTCTGAATCAAAGGCCTCAACGTTGACCATTCAGCCAAGGAGTCAGAAACACATATGACTTACTATCTGGAAAAAAAAGAAAAAATATACTATGGAGGTGAGGAATTCCTACCTCCGCTAGGGGTGAGAAATGGGAGGGAGTGACATGTAAAAATAATTAAAAATAACCGATATTGTCAAATCCATTGTTTATGTGTCACTGAGATGAACTGTGACGCTCTAGATAACTTTTAAACCCACGTTCAGCCTCCATTGGGACGGGAGCTGAGATGGGGTGAAAAGTAAATAGTCTAAAATGACTTGAGATTAGTGTTGAATTCACAGTTACTGGGGTTGCAAGGCTGATTGGTGACAGTCTTAATGACAGTTGGAATCGGGTACACCATATCTATAGCATGATGGGTAAATACATACAAACTTATTATTTTTTGAAAGGATCAAATATTTCCCAGTCAATTCGGACTTCCACAAGGACAAAGTTTTACTCGAATATGAAATACTCTAAAACTTGAAATCGAACACATATAAATAACTCTAAAAGTACATAATAGATCATAAAATATCAATCAATGTCTCAATAAGGAATTCTACAAAATATATTTCACACATAATTAACAGGCAATACAAATCTTAAAGGAAAATATTCAAAAATTATCTGGGTAATGCTGGGTACTACAGCTAGTAATTCAATAAAAGGAAGTAGAATAACTAGTGAATAACTAAGGAGGACATAAAATGCAGACTGGCAAAAACAAGGAAGGCCTTTCTTCAGAAAAGAAATTTTGCTCACTTTGAACACTGATATAGGAATTAGAAAGATGTCCTGGAGCGTGATGGTGTATGGAAGTGAAACATGGAAAATAATGTTAAATGGTGTTACAGAAGAATGCGCGACGATGAGATGGGTAGATTGAATCACTAATCACCGAACTCGATAGCTGCAGTCGCTTCTTAAGTGCGGCCTGTATCCAGTACTCGGGAGATAGTGGGTTCGAACCCCACTGTGTACAGCCCTGAAG
Source organism: Anabrus simplex (assembly GCF_040414725.1). NCBI lineage: Eukaryota > Metazoa > Arthropoda > Insecta > Orthoptera > Tettigoniidae > Anabrus > Anabrus simplex. Next base: position 1,741,174,171 of record NC_090265.1, on the reverse strand, counting down.
ATGGTTTTCCATGGTTTCCCATTTTCACACCAGGCAAATGCTGGGGCTGTACCTTAATTGAGGCCACGGCCCCTTCCTTTCCACTCCTAGCCCTTTCCTGTCCCATCGTCGCCATAAGACCTGTGTTGGTGCAATGTATGTAAATAAAATTGTAAAAAAAAAAAAAAAAAAATCACCAATGAAGAGATACTGAATCAAATTAGTGAGCAGAAAAATTTGACGAAATCTGTTCAGAAGAAGAGATAGAATGATAAGACATATCTTAAGAGACTCAGGAATGGCTCAGTTGGTTTGTGAGGGAAGTGTAGGCAGTAAGGATGGTAGCTGGTAGACCTACGTGTGAATATGATAAACAGATTAGAGCAGATGTAGGATGTAGAATTTACGTACAGATGGTTATCACAGGATAGAGTGGAATGGAGAGTTGAATCAAATCAGTCTATGGACTGATGACCCAAAGAACATTTCAGAATAGCGCACGAAAGTACACTTAATGGATGTTAGTCACTTTTATTCTACAGTATATTAGTTTTTTCCCCCCTTATAAAATGCAATCTCAGGTGATTAGTCAATTTAAGATCACTAACATACGTGGTTCTGAATACTTAACCTCAAATAAAAAAAGCTTACATTTTCATACGACTTTTGAAGTTCTTGAATTTCTGTCAGCTCATCCCGTTCTTTCTTCTTATTCTTATAAATTTTTACTTTACGTTTAGACGATTTTCCGGTCTTCTTCCCTCGTTCAGAACCTTTGGTACCATGCATGTTTAGGTCTTGTGTTTATACGAAGGTATTCAAACACATGGGCGAATGGGTGCCACCATGTTTCTCACCGCCTGCAATATAATACTTCTGAATGTCTATGTAAGATGTATCTTAGTTAATTTTGTATATACTGTAGCTGCTTCAAAGGCTGTGAAAATGCATAATACTCTTTGATGCATAAAAGTATACAATCGATGTCCATTCCCATGGAAGTAAATCAGCTGATTTAAGTCAATATGCGTTTGTTTTGTTACGGACGAAAGTTTGTATACCTAAAATGAAACAACATACTTTGCCCGGATACGTAGAAAAATAGATATATTTTACTATAGAAAGATCAGAAAGTTATTTTAATAAACGTAAAATAATGTTTTGCATCACCGTATCTGTCCGTGAGACAAGTAAAAAAAAAATCATTGTTGACATGGTGTGCTTTTTCTGATTGAAGGTAGGCGGTCATTCACTTTCTTGCTTGAATATCGTAAATATTTAACATGTTTGGGTTTTGTTGGTCACTCGTTATAATGTGAGAAAGTAACTTTCCTTCATTGATTGCATCACTCAACTTTCAGGATTCATCCAGAATGTGGGACGGTAGTGTACCCAAGCTGCTTCTTGTGTTATGATACAATTTATTACCATTGCTACGAGGAGTAAGAAATTTTCAACCAAAGAAGATGAATAGAAAACATAAAGCAGTTGGAAATAACATTGTGCGCTTGATGCGACAGAGAGAAATAAAAGTAAGTAGTTTTATTTTCCAACCTTAGCGCTGTATTTTCGATTACATTTTGACACTTTGGAAGTATTTATTATGTTACAGACTGGGTTTCACTTGTACCTTTATTCCCGAATTGTGACTCTTAACCTCTAGTGCCAGTTAACAGTCCATGTGCCGTAAGATGTATCGTTGCCCGAGAAATAATAGTTGCTTATTTCATACCATCTTGTTTATGCGTTTTATTCATTAGACAAGGAAAATAAAAATTGATCTTTCTACGTCATTTATCTTCTGGTGCTGTATGCCGATATAGTGATACTTAATTTTCTTATCCTTTAATTTAAAAAAAAAATTCTTTCCTCCAATGTTGTGGTGGAGGATCAAACTAGTTTGTGGATGTAGAGGGTCCAAATGCTCTTGCCAGAGGGATTGCATAGGGTTGTGTTAATTTTTTATTTTTTGTGATATGTATCAAATTGCAAATAGATCTACTAACAGCCTTACTGGACTATAATGGCCCCCGCCCCCCATTAATTGAGAAACTTGCTCGTTAAGGATACACAAACAAACCAAAATTTTAAAGTACAATTATGATGTAGTAAATTGTAAGCAGTACTATTAGTCCTAAAACTTTGTACAGTTTGTATATTTGCTGGGAGATCTTTAGAAGATAGGTCCAGCAGCCAATGTTGTTGCTTCCTTAGCTCCACCCAGGGGTCACGTGTAGGGCTTTTTAAGGTTTAACCTACGGACGTGAAGCAATATTAAAATATAATGTACTTGCTTTCTTGTTTCTGTATATATGTATATATGCCATACGATAAATAAATAAGTCCTAAAACTGTACTTTATATGTGCTGCATTTGTAAATTGTGTGAAAAGGGATCTGTTTGGTACCATGCTCTCATGTGCACTAAAAGTTTATTGAGATTCACTGAATTTTGTGAATAATAATAAATGTGCCACACGGCAACTCTTCGATATTGTCACAACCATATTATGCTGCACCCTTCTCATTCGAGCATAGGTGATGTAGGTAGTTACTGCAGTTTTATCACTAATTAACTTCATAAATGTAACATTTCTCTGCCATAGGTAAGCTACCTGTAAAATTCCAGTTTAAGTTCAAATTGAATAGACAACCATCAGTATAATAAATATTTTAATTTTATTTAACCCTCCAGTATTGATGTTTGGTTCCTCAGACCAAATGGCAGGGTAATTCCATTTTAGAAATCCACCAAAATGCGGGTACTGTACGCCCGTGTACCTTTCTACAGTAGTAGGATGTTCATTTTTTGTTAAGGGAGTTATTAAGAATTTTGACATAAGAGACTGAGGTCATTAAATCGTATTCTACTGTTTACATTTGTTGTAGTGTTGTAATTTTTTCAGGTAACTAAGTAAACATTGTGTTTTTCGTGATTGGTTCTATTCTCATATATTTATTAACAAGTAGAAATTTAAGCTTGGCATATATTTAAAATGTCTACTAAAAAACCCAGCTTTTTTCTAATCCGCCCAGCCGTTCTACTGGACCACTCTGCTTCATTTTTGTTTTATTCTCTCTGGAATTACCTGTCGGTGAATCATCAGACATTGATAGGTCTCTAAGTTCAATCAGCTTTGAGTATTCCTGAAATCAAATCATTAAATGACACCACTCCAGTAATTGCAGGCAAAGGCTTACCCTAACCTGCAATACATTCTGTATTATTACTATTATTGGTGTATGGCAACAAGTTAGATACATATATACAAGTACATAATATTTACAAATATACACAAGACAAGGAACATTTTCCTTGGGAGCGAGATGTAGTTATAGTAGAATGTTCAGTTGGGTGATCCACTGTATGGCTTCCTCTGTTGGTTCAAAAAAGTCACTTGGGCTACCTGTGTACGAACGTTTCACTTACAATATGGGGGATCATCTGCCGTCTAAAGCTGGAATTCAAGAGGACAAATTGGGACAAATATTCGTTTATAGGAAGGGGAGTTAGGGGTTGGAATAATTTACCAAGGGAGTTGTTCAATAAATTTCCAATTTCTTTGTAATAATTTAAGAAAAGGCTAGGGAAACAACAGATAGGGATTCTGCCACCTGGGCGACTGCCCTAAATGCATTACATAAAATTAGCTTCATGGTCCATATCGCACTTTAACAGATTCACAACTAAGTATTTTTTTTATTTCCACCTTGTCGATACATTAGTTGCTTATGGCAACTTATTGGTTAAAAGTGGTACATTCTTCATATATTATTAACATCTTCAGCCACATAACACTGTTTAGATGAAAAATTCACATATTGACAAAGTATCAAAGCATTGAGTATTCCTGAAATCAAATCACCAAATGACACCACTCCAGTGCTTGTAGGGAGTGTTGTAAAAGTAATTGGAAACAACCAATGTGAGTGTCTAATACATACTTTTCAGAATCACTGATATGAATAGTGAAGAGATGTGCTAGGGAAATGAAATTATAGTTTTCATTCTTGCTTTGGGATTATCATTTGTGAATACATTGAGCGGAAGTGTTTGAATACTTTTATCAGGATTTAGGATATCTCAAAAACTTGTAACAATCGAATTCTTCAACATTTTGGTCTCGAATGCTGCTCCCATCACTAATTTTGGATATAGTGGTGGTGATCTTCAAAATTCATACTTCATACTTAAATATGTTTCAAATGTGAATGATGAAATAAGCCTATAAAGTTCAAATATGACATAACCATCCCTAAATAAATATAAATAAAACAAGTTCAATCAATCATTCAATACTGATTAGCATTTAGGGCAGTCGCCCAGGTGGCAGATTCCCTATCTGTTGTTTCCCTAGCCTTTTCTTAAATGATTTCAAAGACATTGGAAATTTATTGAACATCTCCCTTGATAAGTTATTCCAATCCCTAACTCCTCCCCTTCATATAAACAAATATTTGCTCCTGTTTGTTTGGCCTCTTGAATTCCAACTTTATTTTCGTATTGTGATCTTTCGTACTCTTAAAGACACCACTCAAACTTATTCGTCTACTAAGGTCATTCCACGCCATTATTATAATTTAACATTGCTAACATCTATAATATCAATTACATTGATAATACTGTTTTTGAAATTTTAGTCAAAATCACTGTATTTTTATTTTCAAAATCTTCCTCCACTCGGAGGCTGCCTAAGACAAAGAATACACATACAATTTCATTCAAAAAATATAAAAAAATAAGTAATTAATGTCTCAGTCTGGCGAATACAAGTGGTGTCTGAGTATCAAAAGAGAACCCCTGAGTGCTTTCAGCCCCCAGTCGATGAACTCCTTGGTACTGATGTTGAAGACCTTCATCAGCTCTATCGTCTTCTTAGGGACTGTCCCTCTCGCACCGGTCATGAGACCCCTCACTTCTACATCGTCCAGTTCGTATTTATTCTTATAGTACGGCACTGTAGGCTGATAGATAGACTTCTTTTCTTGGTTCACTTCGTCTGGTTGGTCGGAGTGTGTTTCGAATCTTACTGTGGGGTCTAATATATATCCTTTCTTCCCTTTAATGGCAATCATGTCTATACTTCTTGTGCTGCCATTTACTCCAATGCCATGGACTTCCTCATGCACTTGAAATCCTTTCTCACGGAGCGTCTGTGCTATGGATGACCTGATGTTGTGATGTCTGGTGTTTCGAAGAGCTTCACCGAAGGCACAGGAACCCAAGAAACTGTGCATTAAATTTAATAAGAAAACATTTCACTTCAAATGTATTACAGGCAAGTGAACAGAAAGTTTGGGAGATGCATATGTGTATGTTCTGTCCTCAGCCTGAAGGCTGGTTGGATCCTCAATAGCTCCTCAATTAGCTGTCATAGATGGCCTAGGCATCACTGAAAAGGTGTACTAGGGAGTGAGGGAGATTCCCGTTGCTTTCTTCACTGAGCCAGAAGCTCTTACACATCAGTCTGCCAAGCCCACTGAAATGCATGCACCAACCGACCTTATGAGCAACATTTTCACACCATTCATAGCAGGGACTGGCTGCATAAGGAATGGCATCACTAGCATCGCTCATATCTCGGTCATTTTCATATTGTCAAAGCCAAGTTTATGACTGTGACAGATCAATGAAAGTAACAAAATTGTTCTAGCCCATACTGGAAGACATAGTGCACTGTAAACACCAGGCCTTGCCAGCAAATATATATAGCTCAGATAGGCAAATTTTGCTGCGTTTTGCATTCTACTCATGATATTGGGAAATAATTTACTGTAATGACAAATCTAACTTACTATATTACATTTGTATCCTTATGAAAAGTTAAAATCTTATATTGTAATTCCAAAGCGAACACGTTTTTGTAATACACAATTTTAACATGATAGTTTAGTGTAACTTAAAAGCTTTCAGTCTGTCGAACATACAAGTTTAATATAATATTGCACTGTAGCATAGTCATTAAAATAGCACATTATTAAACAAGGAATGAAAATACACACTGTTAAATAAAATGTGTGTTCTGTCAGTTGGTAGTGTTACTGAGTTCATGTAACATGAAAGTGACACACTTGGATCCCACCTTGGCAACACTGAAGATGGTTTTCCAGGGTTCCCCCATTTTCACATCAGGCAAATGTTGAAGGGCTATGGCTGCCACCTTCCCATCCTAGCCCTTTCACATCCTTGCATCACCAAAAGCTGTTATATATTAGTGCATCATTAAACCACTAGCCAGAAAGAAAGAAAAACCTAGGCTCACAAATACATAGAACTGAACTGTTTAAAAAATGTCCTAAGCCCCTAATATAGGGGATAAGAAAAGAAACAAGCAAATACTGCCATTTTAGTATGAAATGGTAGGTTTATGGAATGGATTTTTCAGTACATATTAGAAATAATATCAAATTATTAAAATGTTGTGAATTATAAAGGAATTTATCAGTTAAATACAGTGCCAGCATGATCAGTTGCTTACAGTTTAAGTTTCCCAGGTGCTGTTCATAAGCCTCTTCTGCACTCCTCTTTTCATAAATGTTCTGTTCTTCAAGACATCATCCCGTGTTTTTTCCCTAGATGCAGTGACTGTCGCTATCTTATCCTTCCATCAGGTTTTATGTCTTCTATCCTGGCATTTTCCTCCTCTCTCTCTTTCCGACTGTACTCGGGCTGTTCTCATAGACTCTATCCTCATCAATGTCTGAATCATCATAATCTGAATATACGGAGTCTTGTCTATTAGAAAAGTCTTAATCCCAGCTTCCTGCCTCACCTTGTTACGTCTTAACGTGTCCATCCCGGTCTTCTGGATAGTGGACCTCAGGAATTTCATCTCGGTTGCCTGCAGTCTTGACAAGTGTCTCTTCTTGAGGGTGCATGTTTTGATACCATAAGTCAATATTGAACATTGCCAATTTTGTTTTCTTTGCAACCTTAATTTCCTAAGGAAGGATCGTCACTTGTTGGTCAAATAGGGAACTCCTTTTGCACCCTATTGGTGATCTCTCTTGTGGCTAAGTGGTCTCTGGAGACTTATACCCCTGTGGGTGGGGGCGGTAGAATAACACCCAAGGTATCCCCTGCCTGTCGTAAGAGGCGACTAAAAGGGGCCCCAGGGGCTCTGAACTTTGGAGCGTGGGTTGGCGACCACGGGGCCCTCAGCTGAGTCCTGACATTGCTTCCACTTACTTGTGCCAGGCTCCTCAGTTTCATCTATCCTATCTGACCCTCCTTGGTCAACTCTTGTTCTTTTCCAACCCCGACACTATTAGGTTTGCGAGGGCTAGGGAGTCTTTCATTTTCACGCCCTTCGTGGCCCTTGTCTTTCTTTGGCCGATACCTTCATTTTTTGAAGTGTCGGACCCTTTCCATATTTTCCCACTGATTAGAGTTATATAGAGGATGGTTGCCTAGTTGTACTTCCTCTTAAAACAATAATCACCACCACCACCATCTCTGGAGACTATACTGCCAAGTTTGGGCAAACTGCCCACACTCTCTAACTGATAATCTGTTAGTTTGATGCTAACTGGTCGGCCATCTCTGTTCACAGTCATCATCACCATCACATCACCACCATCATAGTTTACCGTATCTTGAGGTTGAACTCCGGAAACTTGGACTTCAGGAGTCGAATCTTCTGTTTTCTCTGCAAATCATGATGTTATCAGCAAAGGCAACTGCGTTGAGTTCACCCTATGTTTTCTTAATGCTTTTCATTATATCGCGCTGGGCTGAATGGCTCAGACGGTTGAAGCACTGGCCTCCTGACCCCAACTTGGCAGCTTCGATCCTGGCTCAGTCCGGTGGTATTTGAAGGTGCTCAAATACGTCAGCCTACTGTCGGTATATTTACTGGCTCGTAAAAGAACTCCCGCGGGACTAAATTCCGGCACCTCGGCGTCTCCAAAAACCGCAAGATTAGTTACTGGGACGTAAAGCCAATAACATTATTATTATTATTAATATCATCATCATCATTATTATTATCATCATCATTATATCATTATATCTGTAACTGTAAGGAACAGAAGTGGCGTAAATCATGATGAGAGCACTTTTCCAACTCGCACACAGCTGGTACAGTCTTTTTAAAACATTTGTACTTTCCTCAGGCACCTTTGTCTTTTGCAGACACTGCCAGATCATTTCTCTAACGACATTGTTGTATACCATAATCAAGTTCTTGTCTTTGTCCTAGTACTTACCCATCAGCATTCTGGCACTTAAGATAAGATCTATGGTTGACCTATTAGTTTTGAAATCATACTGCTCCTCATTAACTGTGGTTCTATGATGGTTTGCAGCCTCTGCTGTCTGATCTTGAGAATTTTCAGCTCCTGCGTCAGCCTACTGTCGGTATATTTACTGGCTCGTAAAAGTTTGTGGATTTTTGTCTATTCTTTTTCTTGAATAGAGAATGTTAACTCCCTTGTTCCAATCTACAGCAACCCTTTTGTCCATCTACATTGCATATAGCACTCTTTGTAGCTATTACTGACCCTGTACCCCTGCTGCTTTGATCTGCATTCACAGTCCAGGATTTTTTTTAAAGTACCATCTCTGGTATCAGACACAAATATAATATAAAAATCCTGTACAAATTAGAATGAAGAAGTTTAAAAGGAAAGAAGAACATAGCTAGATAAGTGATATGAGAAGTGCAGGAAAAGAAGAAAGCTAGATAAAAATATGGGAAAAGAGAAGAGGTTTATAGAGGTGGAGGCAGACTTGGAGGATGGGACAGAGGAGGAGGAGGAGGAGGAGTCTACTAAGTCAGTATAAGTAATAGAAAAGGGACCCATAATCAAATGTAGACAGATGAGAATCAAGGATAAACACAACAACAGATCAGAATGGGAAGAGAGCAACAGAATGCAGAGATGAGGATAAATATGAACACAGTAAAGGATAGGGACAAACTCCATGCCTTCATCATACACACTACCATCTTCGCATAAATGGGGTTTCTGCTCGTTCTCATTTACGCTTCCTGACTTCATCAGGGGTTGCAGCATCAGTATTTGAGGGACCATTTAGACAAATCTTCAGTGTTGATGTATTGAGTGTATTTAGAGTTGAAAACTGGATAACATAGGAAAAGGGGTAAGACAAAAAGATAAGGGTTATGTAACTTTTATAAGGGTTGTTTAACTGAAACAAGGATTGGTGACTAAACATTTACACTTTATGTATTAGACATGATTGCATACTGATTGATAGTTTGAGAAAGTCTACAGATCTTTACCCCCACTGTTCGGGCAGCTGTACTAATACTGAACAAGTTTCTGTATACCCTCCACAGAACTTCCAACAGCATCAGAAACCACTTGATTGTTGGTGGTGAGATTCTTACTCTTCAGGGCTTTCTTCAGCAGACCAGAGACATGACTGTTTGAATAAGAGAGAGAGAGAGAGAGATCTTAGCTGTAAGGCATAAGACCATAATATAAACAGCGCCAACAGCCCGATGCCGCGTTGTTGATGTGTGTTACCGTTAGAGAATAAGTATGCTTCATGACAGTTTTCCTAGTCAAAGCACCTTCTTTGCTCCAGAACTGAATCATGCCATGTTGTATTCGTTTGGATGTACAGTAATCAGTAAACACGAATGTTGCCTCAACTTTTTCCTGTATTTAGTGGACGTGTGTGCCAGTCTAAGAATTTTCCAAGCTTTTACTGAAGAAACCAAACTATTCAATGCTGCCACCTATTGGTTGTCTCATCAGTTATTTTCAGTGTTGCCAATTATGTCTATGTTTCAGGTGAACAACCATTATATCATTCATATCTTTTTATATTTTATTTATCACTTATTTGTTTCATTTCTTTTACCTTATCTGTTTTCAGTTCTGTTGTACAATATTTATAAGTCCATTGGCTGAATGCTCAGCGTACTGGCCTTCGGTTCAGAGGATCCTGGGTTTGATTCCCGGCCGGGTCGGGGATTTTAATCACTTCTGATTAATTCTTCTGATTTGGGGACTGAGTGTATGTGTCCGTCTTAACACTCTCCTCATCATATTCAGACAACATACCACTCTACCTACCACCACAGAAACACGCAATAGTGATTACATCCCTCCATATCGAGTTGGCGTCAAAAAGGGCATCCAGCTGTATAACAGGGCCAAATCCACATGTGCGACGCAGTTCGCACCGGTGACCCCACAGGTGTGGGAAAAAGCGGTAGCGAAAGAAGAGAGAGAAAGTCTTGTTTTGAAGAAGAGGAGGAGGGAATATCTTCTATTTTCATTGATTGTGTCAACGTGTGTGTTTCAGGATACAATAAACTACAGCCTGCAACAGAAACTACATGTAACAGAAGATTTTGTCAATCGGCTGGGTTTAGAGACTGAACTTGTAGGACATAATGGTTGTGTTAATTGCCTGGAGTGGAATGAATCCGGAACGTAAGTGTTAAATATATAAAATGTACTCTGTGTATTGTGTTTTCTTTATTAATAATAATGCTTTACAGCAAATGGGTTTTAATTTTAAAAGTCTAGTACAAACAGCATTTATGAACAGATTGAACTGGCATGTGATGCAAGTCCTTTTCAAGCACCATAAATCAGGATTTGAACACTGTGGACAATAATAGCGAACAGTCCAAAAGTTACTTTACTCTGATCAATCTCTCTGTCATGTTTCATCTCTATTCTCAGGCCTTATATGAATTTACTTGTCAGTTCCTGTAGCCAGGGCACATTACTCGTACTTCTTACAGATTAGGCAGTGTATTCTCTTTTACAGGTTACATTTCCTTTGACTTGCTTCATGTTTTCTTTCATCACCCCCGCCTTCCATCTGAAATATTTTCTCACTGAGTGAAAAAGTGTAACGATAGTTAAATTTCTTCCGTGAATGGATATCAATAACAATTTTGTTCCTAAACCACCGGACACACCATATTTGATGTGTGAGCCCTCGGGGCCATAGGCTGGAAATGCTTCTTTACCATGTAAAAGCTCAGTTATCTTACAAGATGTTAAACGTTAGGAAGAAAATGAACATGAACAATTTTGTAGGAAATTCAGTTCTAAATCATGCATATATGTCCCCTTTTCTTTGTTGTACTTTATGTTATGTCTGTTTATATTGAATAAATCATATGCCAAAATTCAAAAAGAAAGAGAAAGTTGTTAGTGTTGGGAAGAAAGTGCACATTAACTTTTCTTTTGTAGAAAATTGAATTGTCCTGCGGTCTAGAGGTAGTGTGTCTGCCTTTCACCCTGAGGCCCCGGGGTCAATTCCTGTCCTGGTTGGATTTTTACATGATCTGCGGTATGGTTCAAGGTCCATTCAGCCTGCATGATTACAGTTGAGGAGCTATCTGATGGTAAGATGGCAAATCCAGTCTAGTGTGCCAAGAATAATGGCCAAGAGGACTTTAGAATCAAAGATACAGGTAGGGTTTTCCACCTGTTCAATACTACAAAATAGTGAAATTATTAAAAAATCACATTTTTATTTAATGTCATTTCTGGTACCAGATTCGGCAGCTTAATTTGCCATCATCAGCCTAGGAGATTGTTGCAGGACATTTTCAATAGCTACGTTAAAATAAACAGGACCTTCTAAACTAAGTTTTGTGTTATTTACAATTGCGTGTATACAGTTCATGCAGAATAGGCCTATTCAATTTTGAGGGTCCCAGATTTGCAGCATTTTTGACTTGCTCTACTTTTTTTAAAGAAACTACCTGTTCTTCTGATAAGCTACTGTGTGTATCCAACTCTAGTCCCATTTCTCTACAGGGTCGGGTATGAAGAAATTAGCTTTCTAACATTCAAAGAATTACTGAAATTTGCTGAGTGGTTCCCAGGATTATCATGTGTTTACTAACAAAACTCATAGTATTTCTCTCTTTATATAATACTGTATTTTAGTATAGATTATGAAATGCTAATAAGTAAAAAGTAAGTCCATACAGTATTATACAGGATTGCTGAAATTTATTTCTTATTGTTCCTGTTCCCGTCTGACAAAAATACACGCAATTGTAAATTACACAAAACTTAGTATAGAAAGTCCTGTTTATTTTAATGTAGCTATCAAAAATGTCCTGCAACAATCTCCTAGGCTAATGATGGCAAATTAAGCTGCCGAAACCGGTACCAGAAATGACATTAAATAAAAATGTGATGTTTTAATAATTTCACTATTTTATAGTATTGAACAGGTGGAAAACCCTACCCTAATCTTTGATTGTAAATTTTGATTCAATACGGACCAAAAATGAAATTCTTGACATTAAATAAGAAGGCCTACCAGGCAAAAAATAAACAAGAGGACTTGTTACACTGACTGTGTGTCACCTCATAATCTGATAGCCTTCAGACTGAGCAGTGGTCGCTTTGTAGACTAAGGCTCATCAGAGCTGTAGTGTCATGGGGCTTTTTATTTGAATTGTAAGTAGACTTGGTGGGTTCCATTTTTTAATTGGACAAACAGTTCATGCAGAGTAGGCCTATTCAATTTTGAGGGTCCAAGATTTGCAGTATTTTTGACTTGCTCTACTTTAAAAAAAAAAAAAAAAACTACCTGTTCTTCTGATAAGCTACTGTGTGTATCCAACTCTAGTTCCATTTCTCTACAAGGCGGGGTATGAAGTGAGATGAATCTTCATAGCTAGTTTTTACGACCAGATGTCCTTCCTGGCGTCTACCCCATCTGAGTAGTTAATAAGATGAAATGAATGAATGAATGAATCGGTCAATCAGTCTGCGATCATTGATCTACATTTACGCCTGTTGCCCACGTTGCAGATTCTCTATCGGTTGTTTACCTAGTCTTCTCTTAAATATTAAAAAGTCAGAAATTTATCAAGCGTCTCCCTTGGTAATTTATTCCAGTCCCTAATTTCTCTTCCTATAAACTGATATATGATATTAGTAAGGGAGAAGGTGAAACCCAGTGTCAAATAGCACCAAGTGATCTGCTCAGGGCGTAACATCCACGTCTGATGGGCGAATCACTCAGCAGCATCATATGCCTCACTCTATATGAACACTGCAAAGAGGTTTGGAATTGAATCCAGGCTTTTAGCACACAATCTAGTGATCAGAAATTATAAACCACCACCTCTCCTACTGTGCTGGACCTATGTTCTGGTGGTGAAATTTTTTTCGACTAACAGTACTTGAACTGGCTTACCATGGTGTCAGACCATGTAGACTTTATGCCTTAATGTTCATGGCCATCAGGCAGGCAAGTTATTCCCATTTGAGCTGTTTTATCATTGTAAACAGTTTCATCTGAAAACTTGCTTCCCTATGACGAAGATTCAGTATTGTAGTCTTTCAAGGCACTTTGAAATACTCTTCTCGATGACTCTGGTGGATGTCAATCTTCCTGTAATTGTTTCTATTGTAAGTGTTCCTTTTAAAAAGCTCTTGAAACTATTTGGAGTAAATTAGTTATATAGCCTAATAATCTGGAAGAAATTAGCTTTCTAACATTGAAAGAATTACTGAAATTTGCTGAGTGGTTCCCAAGATTATCATGTGTTTACCAACAAAACTTATAGTATTTCTCTCTTTATATAATATTGTATTTTAGTATAGATGATGAAATGCTAATAAGTGAACAGTAAGTCCATACAGTATTATCAGGATTGCTGAAATTTAGTTCTTATTGTTCCTGTTTCCATCTGACAAAAATCTGATTGTCAGTGAGTGTTCCAAAAACTGCCATAGACAATAGCTTGATTCCTCTTCCGTTAACCCATTGGAACCTTAATAAATTATTTCCATGCAGACCCAGAAGTCTGGTATTCACTTCTTTGAAAATTAGGTAACATAATATATAAGTAATAAATCAAAATATGGCATTGAGGCCAAAAATGAGAGTAAATGATGAAATTACAAATGTACTGGAAGCATTTGATCATTTCATCGCCACAGTTTCTGCTTCTTTGTCATCCTCACCAACATAGTTGGCATTTACGCCTCTTTTTGTCACTGAAGTTATTCCCATTTGAGCTGTTTTATCATTGTAAACAGTTTCATCTGAAAACTTGCTTTCCTATGACGAAGATTCAATATTGTAGTCTTTCAAGGCACTTTGAAATACTCTTCTCGATGACTCTGGTGGATGTCAATCTTCCTGTAATTGTTTCTATTGTAAGTGTTCCTTTTAAAAAGCTCTTGAAACTATTTGGAGTAAATTAGACGTGGTGCAGGACCTATCTCTTGCCCATAATGCACACTATGTACATTTCAGAAGTCATAACTGAATAGTTCCATTTACTTAAATACAAGTTACACCTACGCGTCCAAATTTAACTTCTTCTTTTATCACTTTTTCCACACCAGTGGGGTCATGGGTGCGAACTATGTCACACATGTTGACTTGGCTCTGTTGTACGGCCAGATGCCCTTCCTGATGCCAACCCTATGTGAAGGGATGAATTCACTATTAAGTTATATGTTTCTTTGGTGGTTGGTAGTGTGATGTGTTGTCTAAATATGAAGAGGATTGTATTGGAACAAACATAACAGCCAGTTCCGAAGCTAGAGGAATGAATCAATCGTTATTAAAATCCCCGACCCGGCCAGTAATCAAACCCAGAACCCCTCGGATCAAAGGCCATTTAGCCATGGGCCGGACACATTTCTAAATTTAACAATAAATGCAAAATACTGTCTTTTTCTTCTTCTTTTCCTACCGCTTTTCACACTCCTGTGGGATCGCGAGTGCGAACTGCGTCGCACATGTGGATTTGGCCCTGTTTTACGGCCAGATGCCTTTCCTGACGCCAACCCTATATGGAGGGATGTAATCACTATTGTGTGTTTCTGTGGTGGTTGGCAGTGTGGTATGTTGTCTGAACATGATGAGGAGTGTGTTGAGACGGACACATACACCCAGTCCCTGAGCCAGAAGAATTCATCAGAAGCGATTAAATTCCCCGACGCGACCGGGAATCGAACCCGGGACCCTCTGAACCGAAGGCCAGTACAGTGACCATTCAGCCAACGAGTCGGACTAAATGCAAACACAGTCTATACAATATAAATTTGACCTCGGGTAGAGTACTGCACATAATTTCCAGCGGCGGCTGGTGCAGAAAATCAGTTGTGCACTGTAACCCATCCCCTCTCCAAAAATTAACAATATTTAGGAGCATATGCGCTTTTCAAGAGGCTCTCCACTGAGTTTTCCATACTGAACAAACACGCAAACCACCCCAACACATATACAAATTCCTCATACAAAAGTAATTAAACACACAATAACACCTGCAATGATAAAACATTCACAAAGTCAGAAACAGTTGGTGTGAGCATGCAAACAAGAAAACTTATCAATTTTACCAAAGTCATTGAAATAAAACCAGCAACGTTGCAATGCAGAATTACATGTTATGTTGTTATAGTGAAATTTATAAACTAGACATTTGGTAATTAGAGAAAATCACAATATCATGTCCTAATTTTGACAACATTAAAGGTATAATTTTTATAGTTCATTGATTTACACATGTGGCTATGGAATAGGCAGGTTGGGAGTATTAAAGGACTTGGCAAGAATGGCTGTTGGCTTCCTCTACAGTATTTTGTTTCCCGTTTGGTTTGAGCCATCCCCTCTTAATACTACTGCTGAGTCAAGATTATGCCACCTGCCATGCTCTCATTTTGGTCGAAATGCAAGTGTGACCAGTGCTGCCTCTCTCTGATTGAACGAAGACTCGCTGTGAAGTGATGTCTTGGCTGTTGTGTCCACAGCATATTGGAAAAGTTCGGCACACATGTACAAAAGTTGGAGTTCCTGCTTTCTGGCAAAAAACTAAGAAATTCTCGCTGAGCTGTGATCTACACAGCACCCGGCTTGGAGGGCATGACTAGGTATGTGGTTGTGTGGGGAGTTGAATGATTTCCTATGCTTTGGCTGACGTCTTTTTTGATTGTAGATAATATTATTTAAGAAATTTATTTTTCAAATAGACAGTGCCCTGCAGCACTTCAGTACATAACGTACTGATCATTTCAGTTAATGAAGACATCTGTCAGTTTCATTTGATTCAGCTTTGATTGTCACTTATGTGTTGCATGGTCTCATGGACACTTGATCATCATGAGTTCAGTTGGTGCAATGTCAGTTTGCTCTTCTAAGTGTAATAAGATATTTTCAAGGATTGTTGTTGCTTGATGTGACTGAAACTTTCATCTTTTGTCTCCAAGTCTGCATCGTCGTCAGAATTACCATCACTTTCCATATTATCGTTCGTTGAACAAGCTGCAATAACATCTTTGTCAGTTAAAAGCCTACATTATTAGAATTAAAGAAATTTGTTTTGTCAGTTAAATCCTCTTAAATTTAGAAGATTGTTCATTTTAGATTTAAAATGATAATTTTCAAGATTTTAATGTAGATACAGTATATTATCTGTATAATCATTCCAAATAAACTGAATATCTGGCTTAACAGGGTTCCACCACATATTGGGGATATCTTTGTCGGTTAAGTGCTTTGTATTTGTATGCCATTTTGGGACTGGCATGCTTATTTATTTTTTGTTTGTGTGTTTCAGAATATTAGCATCTGCTTCAGATGATGTTCAAGTTATTCTCTGGGATCCTTTTCTTCATAAGAAGTTGCATACAGTTCAGACTGATCATCATGGAAATATATTTTCCGTTAAGGTATGCATAAATTTTACTTCCGATTTTTTCAAACACCTTGAGTTAGAGTTGCTGTGAAGTTTGCTTATAAAGGCCTACAAAGAGAAGTCCCTTTGACAGAGCACTGGAAAACTGTGAGGGTTCGTAAGGACCTAAATAACTGGGAAACATGAGGTACATACATACATACATACATACATACATACATACATACATACATACATACATACATACATGTTCAGTATAGACTGTTATGCCTTTCAGCGTTCAGTTTGCAAGTTCTGTGAATTTACTAAACACTGCCATAATCCTCTGTTTGTTACTACTTCTGTGTTGTTTGTCCAACCCTTGTCCCGTTTCCCTACGGGGTCAGGTATGAGGTGAGATGAATCTGTCGTGGCGGGTTTTTTAAATGACCAGATGCCCTTCGTGACGTCAACCTCATCAGAGGAGTTAATGAGATGAAATGAATGACGTGATATATGATAGTAGGGAGAGGGTGAAACCCGGTGCTGGCACATAGCCTACTCCTGTCGAATAGCACCAAGGAGTCTGCTCAAGGCTTAACGTCTCCATCCGACGGACGAATCACCATCAACAGCGTCATACCCTCATTCCATATGAGCACTGCGGAGAGGTTTGGAATTTAATCCAGGCTTTTGGCACGCAATCTAGTGATTAGAAATTGTATACCACCAACATTCTGATGGTGAAATTTTTTTCAACCATTGGGACTTGAACCAGCTAACCTCGGTGTCAGACCGTTCAGACTTCAGTGCCTCAACGATCATGGCCACCAGGCGGGCCTTTGTTACTACTTATATGGCCTTGTTTAATTCTATACCTCTTATCCTTCTTGGTCTCCCTCTACTTCTCTTACCCTTCATAACCTAGTACATTATTCTCCTAGGTAAACTATCCTCCTCCATTCACCTCACATTACCCCATCACCAAAGCTGGTTTATGCGTACAGTTTAATCACTTGAGTTCATTCCTAACTTAGGCTTCATCTCCTTATTCTGAGTACCCTCCTGCTATTGTTCCCACCTGTTTGTACCAGCGATCATTCTCGCTGCTTTCATGTCTGTTACTTCTAACCTACCCAGCTTTTACTCCCATAAAGTGAAGTTGGACTGAAAGCAGACCAGTGTAAAGATACTTTTATTAGAGAGTTTACTTCCTTCTTACCAAATACTGTTGATTGCAGCTGTGAACTCACTGCAATAGCTTTGATTCAATCTCACTTGCTGTACTATAATCCTATGAGAATACACATCCTAAATACTTGAAATTATCTGCCCATTGCAGCTTTGTACTCCCATTCAATACATTCAATTCTCTTAGATTTCTTACCTACTGACCTCACTTTAGTCCTGGAAAAGCTAATTTTCATAGTATGCTTATTACACTTATTTTCACGTTCCAACAATTATACGACAGGCTTTCAGCACAATCTGCCATTAAGACCAAGTTGTCAGCATAGGCCAAGCTGCTTACTACATTTCCACCTAACTGATTTCCTCCCTGCCACTTTATATCTTTAAATAGATGATCCATGTAAACTACGAACAACAAAGATGGCAGATTACAGCCTTGTCTTACCCCTGTAAGTACTTTGAACCAAGAACTCATTCTACCATCAATTCTTACCACAGCCCAATTCGTCAACATAAATGCCTTTGCTTCAGTTTAATAATCTGCCCGTAATCCCATAGTCCCCCAATATGGCGGACATCTTTTCCCTTGGTACTCTGTCTTATGCCTTCTCTAGATCTACGAAACATAACTGTCTCTTCCCCTCATAGTATTTTTCAGTTACCTTGTACATATTGAAAATTTGATCCTGACAGCCCCTCTGTGGTTTGAAACCATACTGGTTTTCATCCTACCAGGCGAGTTGGCCATGCGGTTAGGGGCGCGCAGCTGTGAGCTTGCATCTGGGCGACAGTGGGTTCGAACCCCACTGTCGGTAGCCCTGAAGATGGTTTTCTGTGGCTGTACCGTAATTAAGGCCATGGTCGCTTCCTTCCCACTCTTAGGCCTTCCCTATCCCATCATTGCCATAAGACCTATCTGTGTCTGTGCGACGTAAAACAAATTGTAAAAAATTTTTTAAAAAAATCATCGAGCTTTTTTGCCGTCCTTTCTGTTTCCTTGCTTACAGATAGGTGCAATTACCTCTTTCATCCAATAATAATAATTAATAATTTTGGTGTGGCTATTTGTAGCTGAGTGCAGCCCTTGTAAGGCATACCCTCCAATGAGGGTGGGCGGCATCTGCTGTACGTAGGTAACTAACTGCGTGTGATTGTGGTGGAGGATAGTGTTATCCAATGAGAAGGTACCTTACTAACATTCCACGCTAATCTCATTACTCTGTGAAGCCATTTCATCCCTCCCTTCCCACTATATTTCACCATTTCAGGTCTAATTTAATCCATTCCTGCTGCTTTATGACAGTGGTGTAAATTTACCAACCTTTCCATTTCCTAAAGCTTAATTTCACCAACGTATATTTCCTGCTTCCCATGAATTTGGTTGTTTGTGTCATCACCAGAAAGATGTTTCCTTTTAAATTGAGAAGATTTTCAAAATATTCCATCCACCTGTCTAGTGATTCCCTAAGATCTACTATGAGTTCACCTAATTTACCCAAAACACTATTCATTTCCTTTTTCATCCCTTTCTCACTGTCCAGAAAGTTTTTCTGAAAAATAATCAGTGATATCATTAAAAACCTGGGGAAGGGTGTGAAATTTTTATATCTTGGAAGAGAAAATATTGCACATCCTTCTCATCAAATGATATTTATTCATTAAGTTGTACCTGTTGTTGACAGAACTATCACTTACCATCTGTGTGATTGCATTTCTGTCAATCTTTCATGTTGTTGCTGAGATTTTGAATCACGTAAGTGGACAGTCCCTCCCTTTCAGTCCAATGTACTTATTCCCTGGCTGTCTGTCTGGCCTTGTGCAGTTTCATCTTTTTCTTTTATTTTTTTTCACATTTGAGCTCTCCCTTCCATTGTAAACAACCAAGTATCAGGTGAATGTTCAAAAAGTACAGAGAAATGTACAGAGCATTTAACACATTGACTCCCGTACGCACCTTTAGGTGGATAACATTTCGCCAGTGTGTTCTGCTGTATCCGCCGTAAGGCGGATATGAACTTGTGCGAAAATTTCAAGTTAAAAACCATGCTTCAGATCGTAGTTCCTTCATTCTTTCATAGATGGTAGTTAGATGAACATTCTGACCTTCATTAACATATGTCAAAACAGTAATTCCCGCCAAAAATCACCCAGCAAAAAAATTTCTTTCCCAGCACATTCCAAGCCCGCGTTCTTGCCTCCAGTGTTGTTCTGTTAGTGTCACTAGCAAGACACAGTATGGCGAACAGTAAGTTTATATCTGTTGAAGAGGCAGTTGAAATGATTTATAATGATGATTCTGGGGATAAAGTCATCCCAGATTTAGAAAGTGAAAGTGATGAGGACAAAACAACAGTGCGCGATAATGTTGAAATACCAGACAGTGTTCCTCTAACTGACATCTCTCCGAACTATTCTCTCCCGTTACCTGAGTTTTTAGGAAATGTAGGCCTAAATGTAGAGGTAACAGACAGTGAAGATATTATGTCTTTTGTAAATATATTTATCAGTGACTGTTTTTTTGCGTATGTTTGTGAATAGACTAATTTATATGCACAGCAGGTTATCAGTAGTGCACTGCGACCATTCACTAAATATTCAATCTATCAAACTTGGAAACCTGTATCAATGATCGAAATGAAACAGTTTATCGGTTTGATGTTAGTTACTGGAATTATACAGAAGCCGGATCTAAAAATGTACTGGACTGAAGATCCTGTGTTTTCAATGCCTGTATTTTCCAAGACACTGTCTAGGAACAGATTCAAAAGTATCATGATATTTTTACATTTTAGCGATAGCGGCAACTATGTAAACAGTTCAGACAGGCTCTATAAAATCAGGACAATATTAGAAAAACTTTCTGATCAGTTTTCAGTGGTTTACAGTTCTGACCGAAAGATCACTTTAGATGAGAGCATGCTTGCTTGCAGAGGCAGGTTACGTTTTCGAGTTTACAATCCATCTAAAATAACTAAGTATGGCATTATGGTTAGGATGGTGCGTGAATAAAAAACTGGGTGTATTTGCAAATTGCTTATTTATGATGCAAGTGGAATGGCCTTAAATAGTACTGTCCTCAAACTTCTCAGTCCATATTTAGGCCTACAGTATTCTGTTTACATGGATAATTATTACAACTGTGTTGCTCTTGCAGAAACCCTTCATGAACAGAACACTACCATTTTGTGGGACAATTAGGCAAAACAGGGGAGTACACAAGGACCATAAAGACCAACAAAAATCGTTGAAAAGAGGGTAAATGACATTCAAACGTGATGCAGAAATTCTTCTTGTCTCTTGGATGGACAAGAAAATAATCAAAATGATTTAATTCATGCATTCTGCTGAAATGGTTGAAGTGACTTCAAAGTTCGGCAGAAAAACAATGAAGCCAGTATCCATTGCAGATTACAATCAGCACATGCATGGAACAGACACAGCTGACCAATACCTTGCTCTATATCCCTTCATGAGCAAAATTTGTAAATGGCCAAAACAGGTTTTCTTCTATTTACTGCAGTGCACCCTCTTCAATTCTTTCCGTCTCTTCCAGAAGTCGAATACCCAGACAAAAATTACCTATCTACAGTTCATGACAGTTTCCAGATACTATCTTGAAGGTCATAATCCTCCTGCCACTGTGCCAGTCTCAGCCCCGACCCAAGTCAGAACAGCCTCTCCAGCTCTCTCTGACACGTCATCATTAGCATCCACCCCACCACATTCCATTCACCAGCCCCCCCCCCCCCAACGAAGAGCACCAGCTAAAGATCCCCCATCACATCTGGATGGAAAAGTGAATGAATGTTCTGCTCAAGTTTCCACCACTGAAAACTGACCCTTACCTGACAAGAAGATGTAGAGTTTAATATTATCATTTAGACTTTCACGGCCCACGTAACTATTCATGAGTTATATTTTTTGGGCTTATGCCGTGTAAATAATTGTAAACACGCTCAACGTTTCAAAAAGAACCTTGCCTTTCTTCATCAGGAGACAAAAGAGAAAAGAAACGACGTATTGATGCTTGCTGGGAGAAAGCAACAAGGAAGCTTCAAATTGTGCCCAAAGATGTAAAGGGGACGCCATTTTAGCCCAATGCTAGAGACAATGAATAGTAACAGCAAAGCATTACTCTCTAATGGTTCTGATTATAGGTAGCCATGATTCACTGAGGTTGTAACCTGTATCGCGGTTGAAATTATCTGGGTGTTTACGTATTTCAACCGCCTCCCTGATAATTCTTGGGCGATATTGCTTTATGTGGGCAAGAACATCCACTTCTTGGAACAAGACATCATGGCCAGGTGTTAAGGCATGATCAGCAACAGCTGATTAATCAGGTTGGTTGAGTCTGATACATCTGGTATGTTCTTTGATACAAGTACACACCGTTCTCGAAGTCTGCCCAGTATAAACCTTACCACAAGTACAGGGAACTCTGTAGATACCAGGTTGTTGTAATTTAGGCAAACTATCCTTAGTTGGTCACAGGAGTTGCCTAATCTTAATTGATGTTCCAAAAACAGTTCGTACATGGTACCTACGTAAGATTTTAGCAATATGATCCGTCGTGTTATGTATGTAAGGTAGGTAAGCAGTTCCTTTTACATCTTTTTTCTTAACAGACGTCCGATTATGTGCCGATTTCAGAACCCTTGAGATCAAAGCTCTGCTGTAACCGTTGCTCTCAAAGGTGGTTCTCAAGGTGTTAATTTCCTCTTGTAGATCTGACGCTTCACAAATCCTCCTGGTCCTGGTAGTCAGAGTTGTAAGGATACCATGTTTCTGGGCAGGGTGATGGTGAGAATCTGCGTGGAGATATCTATTGGTGTGTGTAGGCTTACGATACTACCATCACTACAGTCTTAGTCATGCTGATCTTGAGGTTGAATACTTCGAACTTGGCTTCCCAAACATTTAATTTTGATTGAACCTCCACTTTTGACTCTCCCCAGATTACATTATCATCTGCCAAGGCCATGGCTTTTAATTCACCTAATGATGTTTCTGTGATGGATTTCATTATTTCATCCATCACAGTGATGAACAGTAGTGGTGACAGTGCACTTTCCTGTTGTACTCCACTCTTGGTCTGGAACCAAGATGAATAACCACTGCCAACCCTCACACAGCTTGTACAGTCCTCATATAACATCCAAATTTTCCTCACTAATCCTTCAGGCACATTTGTCTTTCTTAGATATTCCCAGATCTTTTCTCTTGTCACACTGTCATATGCTTTCTCGACATCCAAGGAAACCATGGAGAGATCCTTGCCTTTCTCCCAGTGTTTTTCTATCAGCATTCAGATGCTGAAAATTAGGTCCATTGTTGACCTATTAGCTCTGAAGCCACATTGCTCTTCTTCTAGTTGCTCCCCTAAAATGATTCTGCATTCGATGACTTTTTCCAGGATTTTCAGCCCATGTGATGGGAGAGTTATTCCTCTGTAGTTCGTGCATTGTAGCCTTTTCCCTTTCTTGAATAGTGGAATGACTACACCTTTGTTCCAGTTTGCAGGTATCATACTGTCATGCCAGACTGCACCGAGTACTCTATGCAACCACTGGTAGACCTTGTATCTCTGCCACTTTGATCATATCAGCGCTAACATTGTCATATCCTGGTGATTTTCCAGTGGGCATTTTCTTCAAGGCTGTTTCTGTTTCCATCCATGTTATCGGAGGTTCTTTGGTGTATTCTGCCTGTAGTAATTGCCTTAATTTTTAAGAGTCAGAATACAAAATTCTTGTGAACTAATGAATTCCTCACTTCTGTTGGTTGTGCTATATCTGGCAACTTTTTCTGTTCTGGGCTTCTGTGACATTCTGTATAGAAGCACACAGTGCAGTGATATTGATAAAAACCTGTCCTTTCCTGGCTCCAGGATGGTTAGAGTCTACTGGAATGTGACCTTAGCTCCAGGCTTGTTTTAAAACCCTATCGCCCCCTACCGGGCGAGTTGGCCGTGCGCGTAGAGGCGCGCGGCTGTGAAGCTTGCATCCGGGAGATAGTAGGTTCGAATCCCACTATCGGCAGCCCTGAAAATGGTTTTCCGTGGTTTCCCATTTTCACACCAGGCAAATGCTGGGGCTGTACCTTAATTAAGGCCACGGCCGCTTCCTTCCAACTCCTAGGCCTTTCCTATCCCATCGTCGCCATAAGACCTATCTGTGTCGGTGCGACGTAAAGCCCATAGCAAAAAAAAAAAAAAAAAAAAAAACCTATCCCTCCTCCCTGCCGCCTCACAGCCACAGACTTGTTAGGTTGCTTTGGTTCATACTGTACCTTTCTTCTCGCATCCAGTTTTTTAAAATCTTAAGTGCATACTGTGAAAACTTAAATGACTACTGGTAATTGCAGAATGAGTTTGCATTGAAAAATAGCTTAAGGGTGGCATCTCATGAATTTAACGTACAGCTTAAAATGGTTTGGTATTGGAATGATCATAAGAATCAACTAAAGACAGTGAAGAAGGACTGTTAAGAAGGAAAGTACAAAGCAGCTTGTGAAAAGGTGTTAGAGTGGATTGTTGAAACAAGAAACAGTGGTCTTGCTGTGACACATAAAATGACACAATTTAAAGCGCTTGAGATTGTGAAAAATCAAGGGGTCTCAGCTTTAGAATTTAGGCAAGCCATGGTTTAGCAGTAGGATTTATCCATTGAAACAATGTAAGTTTGAGCAGGAGAATAGAGAGATAGAATTTCATAATTTTGTGATAACACTCTGAAATTTATTCTGTCGCAAATTGGCATTGCCAATCAGAAATCAGTTTACTTTGACATGCCAACATGAACAATGATAAACACAGCAGGTGCATCAAGTATTTTAGCGAAAACCGTGAGAGCTGAGAAGCTGCGGTATACAGTTAAGCTAGCTGTAACTGCAGGCGGCAGGAAACTCCTGCCATACTGTATTTTGAAACGAAAAACTCTGCCTAAAGGAGACTTTCCAAAAGGAATTCACATCCGTGTACAGGACGGAGGGTGGATGGTGGGGGATCTGATTAAAGACTGGCTAAAAACTGTATGGGAACGACATCCAGGAACCCTACTTAATATAAGGAAAATCAATGTTTAGAAATTAATATGAGCCGAGGCTGGGCAGTGTAATTTATATGTTGAAACAATTTAAGTTTGAGAAGGAGAATAAATTGATAGAATTTCATAATTTCATAACAGCATTTGTGGCTACTTAGTTAACAGTATTTAAAAAAAAAGGCAATTAACTAATACATATCCAGCTATTGTCCCAGGAGGATTTACATCAGTTTTGCAGCAATTAAACATCTCCATAAACTAGCCCTATAAGGACCATTTAAGGTTTTACACCAAGTGGATGGTGGACAACGAGCACAAAACAAAAGCTTGCAAAATCAATTGGCCTTCACTTCAATGTATATTTAAGTAGATCATGTGTGTTTGGGAAGTGATCACTCCTGAAATTGTTCTACGGAAAGAACACAAAGAAAATGAAGTTCCGGACTCGAGCAGTGATGACGGCATTGAAGACAGCAATGAGGACAGCCTGTGATTCCGACAACAAAAAGGTTGGCCTAATCTTTATATTATTATTATTTTTCCCTTTCTTAGGCCTAAACATTCTTGTGAAGCATGGATTAAAACCAAGAATTTTCGTGTTACGGGTAGCTATTTTGCTGCATGATCTCCTTGTTCTACTGGCCTTGTCCATCCACCACATTATGATAACGTCGTTGGTCTTTGCGGAATTTATCGCTGCACAGGATGTTCGTGGTGAATCATTGTTGATAAAAGATGTAAACTTTGGTTATTTTAATTAAATACTTCATATTAGGTAGCATCAAAATAACATAGCTTATTTTAATCCCCTTCCCATAACAATGGGTTTTTATGAAATTTGCACCTGTAGGACCCTCCCCCAATTTCGGAAGTCAAAATTGATCGATTCTGGTGATTGTATAAATGTATTCTTTTTATAACATTCTTTGTGACTGATTATTTTAACTATCTTTCAATCTTGTTGGTTTCTTGAGTAATGTTTTTGTGAGCAGTACTGCAATGCACACCCGGCTGGAATTGTTGTTGTTATTGACTGACTCCCAGGTTATTTGAGTTAGGAGATAATTATCGGCTCCTGGACTTAAAATTTCAGACGACCGCCACTGATATGTTGCTTATTTTTTACTACACTGGAAAAAGTTAGGATAGAAGATTTCTAAATCTATCTAAATCTATTCTACATCAACTGTTCATGAACAATATTCTTGTAAAACCAACTGTAAGAGATAAATTGAATTTTATGCTTAAGGCCCCCCTCTTGCTCCCTCCTCCTGCTGAATATTTTTGAACAACCCATACCACATTAATATTCGAGAAGTACTGACAGAAAGACTATTTTATATGTGTGGGTATGAAAGAGTTGTATGTTGATGTCTTGAAGTATTTTGTGGTTCTCATATGGTGAAGTGGTTTGTTTCTTTCTTTTAATTAAGTGTTTTTGCATTACTTCTAGTTCCTTCCAAAGTCAAATGACAGTGTGCTGGTGTCGGGTGCTGGAGATTGCCGCATTCGAGTCCATGACATCACCCTCAATGAAACGACACATGTATGTAGCTGTCACACTGGTCGAGTGAAACGTCTTGCTATTGCTCCTAATGTGCCGTATATGTTCTGGAGTGCAGCTGAAGATGGCATCATTATGTAAGCTTCAACAGACTATAGTTTTATGTTATACTAGCTGATGTACCCGTGCTTCACTACGGAATTCTACATTGTATACAGAATGCTTGGTAAGGTAGTGTACATGTTGTGAATAAGATTGTAATAAATTGCATAGCTCTTAACGTTACCCTAGAAACACGACGGGGAAGTCGCCAAACATCTTCTTTTTATGCGAAGACTGGGTTAAGGAATTTTCATTGTAATTGTAGGCCCTCTTGCCTACCATCAGTCAGAATCAAGTTGGGGAATTTTCATTATAATGGCAGGCTCTCGATCTGCCTTTTTACATCCTCAGAAAGACTGCGTTAGTGGTTTTCCGAACTGAAATCAACATAGATCATTAAAATGACGCCAGTAAGAATGTTGCGATTAAAAGCTGTCATATAAAATACTCAATCAAATGAAAAACTACACATTTTAGCACTTTTAACAAACAGTAGTACGCTGTCCATCTAACAGTCCAAAGTTCCAGAGCTGAAATGACCAGACCGCAGACAACCGTTAGCCTTGAACGATCTTTCATTGGGGGGGGGGGGCGAAAAGTGGAGAGTCCTAGGGCAAAAACTATGCCCTCCTACTCTCTGTTTCCTAGGAGTACCCAATGAGTTGTTGAAAAATCTCAATTCACTACACTGGCAGGGGAAAATCTATCTGACTTGGAAGCAAATTTTTCCTCTAAACCTGAGGAGAAACCCCCTCTTGGCTGCTAATTTGGAATAAAATTAATGTAGAATTTAATAAAAGTGTAGAGGAAGAAGCTTTTCTTATGAAACAGCTCATTTCAGGGTTGAATTCTGAGTTATGCAGTGAATTGTGGTGCTATAATTTAGAATAGGCTGAAATTGTAATTCTAGACCAGGTCATAAGTGAGCTTCTGCTATTATTCTGTTAATTGTGCAGACTGATCAATCCAATCAGCATGTCAGAGTAGGGATCGAATAGCTGGAATACTATGATGAACCAGCGTGTTACATACCAGCAGTATCAGAAAACGTATGAACCATAGGAATGATATGCTAGAGAAGGAAGTTATCTAACTCCCCTGCTACTTCCTTCTAATATTCAAGCAGGTTGTTATACTCAGTATGCAGCAGTAATCCCATCTATCAGAGATGAATGGCAGCATAAGAGACAAAGAACATCACAACAAACAGTGGTCAACGTAATGTTATTGTTGATCAATTTTATGAGCTTTCAGTATTGTAGGCCTTCACATTTAGTTTTCTTCCGGCTATCAAATACCACTCTAATCATAGTCGGTACGGTAAAACTGTATAAAACATAAATGATCGGGAATTATATTCTCTTTACATGTAACTAATCTCATGATCAGACCCGTATTGAATTTGCTGTAATATGCTTACAATATTGTGATTTTTTATTCCACCTTTTCAATACAATTGGTTTTATGTTGTTAGATCATAATGGACTTAAAATTTCAGACGACCGCCACTGATATTTTGCTTACTCTTTACTACACTGGAAAAAAGTTAGGATTAAAGGTTTCTAAATCTATCTAAATCTAAATCTATTCTACATCAACTGTTCATGAACAATATTCTTGTAAAACCAACTGTAAGAGATAAATTGAATTTTATGCTTAAGGCTCCCTCTTGCTCCCTTGCACATGTAATGTGATAGCCAACCAGGCAAAAACTAAGACAAAAAGGTATATTAACCTCAAGGTTAAAGTCAGTAAGATTGCTAAAGATATATGGTTTTTGAAAGAATGTTTAAAGTGCAGTATAATATCTAAGTTTTTAAGGTCTACCCAAAGAAAGAACATATCAAGTTCAAAATCTCTTGACACCCAAAACAGAGTAAACAAAATGTGGCTAAAAAATGAAATAAAGTTGCTATATAGAAAGAAATCATTACTAAACTTGCAACTTTACAAAGTACACCTAAGTACGTCCCAATTTACATCCCCATTAGAATGGAGTTCAGTTCAACAGTATACCAACGAAAAACTTTCCAGCATCTTAGACAGAAAGCAAAAAACTCTGAAAAACAAATTAGAACACCTAAAAGAAGCTCAAAAAAGTCAACAGCACACATAAATAGAGGAAAAAGACCCGATTTCTTTAATGAAAAACACCCCCGCGACAATTAATTTATCAGACACCAACTTTTCTGAAAATGAAATGAACATACTTAGTAAAGGAGCTAAATTCAATTGGTCCAATCTGCAAAAAAACAGAAGATTTAACAACCACAGTAGAGGAATCAGAAGTAAATATAGGGAAATTGCTGGCAGAAATACAAAATGATATTAAATTTGAAGTAAAAAAGAAACTCCCAAGTTTAGTAAAAGAAATGAAAACCAACTCCATCCAGACCCTCCTAAAACAAATAAAGGAATTAAAAACAAAAATAAGGGATAACAACGTTATTGTAACCAAGGCGGATAAAGGCAAAAAAATAGTCCTAATAAATAAAAGCGACTACATTAAAAAACCGAAAAGTTCTCTTCTAACGAATCTTACACTATAGTAAATAAAGACCCGGTCTATAGAATTCAATGAAATCTAAACACAATCCTTAAAAATTCTACTTGTTTATTTAATGAGCAAGAACAACAAAAAATGGTTAACATGAATCTGAGAATACCTAAGGCAAAGGCACTACCCAAGATACACAAAACCAACACACCCATTCGTCCAATCATAAACAGCAGGAATAGCCCAACATATAAAATGTCAAAATTTATACATCAGTTTCTTAAAAAACATTATAAGTTCTATAATACTTCCTCAATTAAAAATTCAGTTGAATTTTGCAAAAAACTAAAGAACTTCAAATTACAACCCCACCATGGGATGAGCTCATTTGACATCGCTAATACGTATTCAAACATCCCTATTAAAGAAACAGTGGAAATTATTAATTCAAACCTCTCCAAACATAGTAACCTAAGTAAGCTCAAAATAGATGAATTTATCAAACTACTTAAATTTGTATTAAGTAATAACTATGTCACTTTTAACAACAAAATTTACCACCAGTTGAGTTTAGCTATGGGTGACCCCAGCTCAGGGATATTAGCAGGTATTTATATGTACAACATGGAACATAGAATAATTAAACCGAATATGGAAGGACTCTGCCTTTGGCTAAGATTTGTAGACGACACGTTCGTAACAATAGATAACCGGAAAAATAATAGCGAAAAAATCTTAGATTTTTTAAATAATATTGACAGTTACATAAAATTTACTAAAGAAGACGAAAAAGACAATTAATTAAATTTCCTGGATGTTACCGTAACACGCTTAAATTCTAAATTCGATTTTCAAATATTCAGAAAGCCGACACACACTTCAATAACAGTAAGAAATGATTCACTCCGCCCGAAATCCCACAAACAGGCAACTTTTTTTTAGTATGGTCTAAAGAGCTCACAAAATACCCTTATCACCCGCGAATTTCACGAAGGAGCTAAATTTTATAAAAGAGCTAGCACTAGTCAATGGATACAAAATAGAGATGGTAAATCGAATCATCAATAAAGTAAAACTCAAATTAGCCACAAATCTCGCACCGGAAAAGACTAAAAAATCAAACTACGCAACTTTTACTTACACCAGTCCAACGATTCATCAAATAGCAAACCCACTGAAAAACGGGATATGCAAATAGCCTTCAAAACACACAACACCAATAAAAACTTATTCTTTAATCATCTTTCTTTATTCTTCTTTATTCGTGTCAGAAGTATCAACTTTACTTACGGATATTTAACAAAAAGCAACAAGATATCTACATTCCTACTATAATTCTTTAATCATAACATAGTAAACTCCAACAATAACAAATTTCAAGGCTCCGGAATATACAGACTATCATGCACACAGTGTAAATTTTCATATGTTGGCCAAACTGGCCACAGCTTCCTTACTGGATACATGGAACACTTTAACGCCTTAAAACACAATAAATATTCCGCAATGAGTAACCATATGAAAGAAACCAGCCATCAATATACCTCAATAGACAAAGACCTCACAATAATCAAAAGGATTGGAAAGGGGAAGCTAATGACGGAGGTTTTGTCACTAACAACATTTATTGAGGCAGGCTTTCAAAAACAACTGAAAACCTCTGTGGCATTTATTGATTTGACTGCAGCTTATGACACTGTGTGGAAACAAGGACTTATCTGTAAACTATTACGTGTTTTGCCATGTAAGAAGATTGCACGACTTATTGATAGCATGCTCACCAAGAGGAAGTTTCGTGTAATACTGGGAAATGGCACTAGCAGTGAGAAAACTCTAAACAATGGCCTTCCCCAAGGTTCTGTATTAGCTCCTCTGCTTTTCAACCTGTACATAGCTGATATACCTGAAACTACCTCTAGGAAATTCGGATATGCTGATGATTGGGCTCTGGCAGTACAAGATAAATTCATGGAAAACACTGACGGCTGATCTTACCACCTTGGGACAGTACTTTCGCAAATGGAGATTACAACTGAACCCAAATAAAAGTGAAGTTACATGTTTTCACCTTAGCAACAAAATGGCCAATAGTGAACTGAAGGTTCAGTTTGAGAACACTTGTCTTGCCCACAACAGATATCCACAATATCTAGGGATTACTCTTGACAGAACTCTGTCCTTCAAGAAACATCTTCAGAATACGGCTGCTAAGTTACGATCAAGAAACAACATCTTACAGAAGCTGTGTGGAACCACCTGGGGATCATTAGCATCTACCCTACGGTCTTCAGCTCTTGGTCTTGTATACTCTGCTGCAGAATACTGCTCATCAATATGGCTGAACAGCAGTCACACGAAATTAATTGACACTCAGCTGAATTACACTATGCGTATGATATCAGGGACAATTAGATCTACTCCCACTTTCTGGCTACCTGTTCTATCCCATATTCCACCACCTCACCTCCGCCGAGAAAATGCTCTCCTACGAGATTATAAGAAAATAACTAACAACAGACAGTTGCCAATCCATGGCGACATGAATGATGTTCTTATTAACAGGCTAAAATCAAGACGCCCACCTGTTAGAACAGCTAGAAACCTAGCAGACGCTAACTTTAATCTGCTTCAGGCCTGGAAGCAAGTATGGATATCCAGTGCTCCATCAGAATATCACTATCTACCATGGCTGAAAAACAAACCAGAGGGTTTTGATCTTCCACGGAAGACCTGGACAACTATCAACAGGATTCGCACTGGCCATGGCAGATGTGGCGACTCCCTCCATAAATGGGGAATACTTAATTCGGCAGCGTGCAGTTGTGGTGCTGTGAAGCAAACAGTTCGGCACATTGTGGAGCAGTGTCCTCTCACTGCCTACCAGGGAAACCCAAGAGACTTTTTTCTGCTCTCACCCTTGTGTGTTGAATATGTAAATAATTTGAACCTGTAAATACTTCAAATTGTAAATATTATTTATTATTATTGTATCTATAATGTGATGTGTTAGCCATACGCTAAATAAATAAATAAGGAAAAAAACCTGAATGATGCGGTCGATATAAAAAGTCCGTTAATACAGCAATTGCCAATATTATTACAAACTTTCAAATCAGATAACAGTAAATTCTTTGAGATATTTAATCTGAGGACTCCCACCACAGAAACTGCTTCGACAACACATAAAGATTCCCCTCCACACAACACGCCAAGGCCCAACACCCCGCCTACAGTCTCCTCCCCTACCCCCACCTCGACAACAGATAAGGACTCCTCACCACATGATATGCCAATGTCTAACAGCCCGCCTAATATTTCTTCCCCTAAATCCCCTACCCGCCCTTCACAACAGCTTTTCTATACATATAACACAAGGAGTAGAACCACAACAGATAACAGTCACCGTAATGTAACAAAGTCCACAAGGTTTTGTAGTAGCAGTCAAAGGGGTAAGTGAATACATACCATCAGGTCACTGTAAAAGCACAATAACACCAACATTACTCACCTAAATTTCCTATGTTACAGATGCACCATCATTCAAATATTATGAAAGAAAGAAATCAACTCCTCAAGATTTTGGAATGACGTCCCTTTTGACTAAAACCCTCATAAATACAAACTACTACCAATTGAAAATCTGATCTTAAAAACAAGACTAGTTCGATGAAACTAATTCAACATTTTACTGTTCAAAACTATTAAATTACAGTAGCAAGGCTCAAAATTAAAACTTGAAGCTGAATTCCAACGTATCCAAGATTTTAATCTTCAGACACCAATAAGTTTTAACTATAATTACGATACCAATATAATGGTCCGTTATTGGACATTATAAATTTTCCAGCTAACTCATTCTTGGTTGCCTGCGTTTCGCCCTCATGTGCTAAGTTAGGCTCGTCAGTTGGGACTTAGCACACTACCCAAGACGCTGGAAAATTTATAATTCCCTATGGGGAATCAACATCTACTTCACTATAATTACGACTCAAATTTTAACATAGAAGTCAAATTACAATTGTTTTTAATAAACTAGAACTTTGGGAAAACAATTTTAGCCAAATTTTCAACATTTGAAGATACTGTGTTTTGGACGTCAATATCTTTAGAATTAACGGTTATTCCAGTTTTAGTATAGTCATTCATATTGTTAAACTATTAATGTGTTCATAAATTCCTATGTTTATATATTTTATTACTTAATTTTAGAATTATAATTAAGCACAAATTTGTGAAAAATTTGAGATGATTATATAGGCTGAGGATGCTTGAAATTCAAGCGAAACATGTCCCTATAAAATAGTGTTGTAGCATTATGATCTAACAACATAAAACCAATTGTATTGAAAAGGTGGAATAAAAATCACAATATTGTAAGCAAATTATATTCTCTGTAAATTCTGTTATGTAGCACTTTTCGATAGGACCAATAACATAGGTACGATATTTAAGAATTGAATTTTAGGCGCCTTCCCCTAAACTACCATTTCATCCAGGATGAATAACATTGTTTATAGCTTAGACTGTAGTTTCTTATTCCCCGACTCTATATACCGATTTTCACTAAATTCTGTTTACCCATTTTCTCATGGCTCAGCGTTGATATGGACTTAGAAACAAAAATACAAATTCATTAATATCATAGCGAGTGGCTCATTCCCCGACTTTACATACAGATTTTTCATTAAATTCCCTTCAGCGGTTTTCTCGTGATGCATACAGACAGACAGACAGACAGAAATTACAGAAAAGTAAAACTTGCATTTCCTTATTACTGTGTACACGACTGATACAGAAATACCATTCTTTTTAAATTCTGAGCAATGTAAAGATGAAACTCTTAATTTTATATACTGTAGAAGTCCGCTATAGCGAGTACGGCATATAACGAGAAATCCGCTATAGCGACAATTGTTTTCTGTCCCTTCAATATTCCTATATTAAACTGTGTATCATCCTTCGGTTACAGCGAGAGTCCCATCACTGACGCATCCGTTATTACGAGCGATTAAGCGCGCACGATTTTTCTGTTACTGATATTTATGCACCTCAGCGATGATATTGTATGCAATCGATTACCTTCGGTATCGTTTCCTCGCTATGTGCACTAGCGAGTTCTCTCGTCGACATTCGAAGGCGATGTCGGAGTCGATTAGTAATACCCAGAGATTGCTGTTCCGTAAAGAAAATTCGAAATGAAAGAGAACATATTTTCGTAATAAATGCGTAAATAATGTATCCGATAACGGTTGTTAACTCGTTAAAAATTAAGGCTGACTAAACGACTGCTTAATTTTGAGGCTAAATACTGCAATTAAGTAAGAATGGGATACACCTCGAGATATGGCAGAGTGCTTAGTTGATTTCAGGTGTTAGTTTATATTTTCTCGCATCTGGTTAAATTACGGAAAGGCTGTCCGACTTGTTGGCTGAATGGTCAGCGTACTGGCCTTCGGTTCAGAGGGTCCCGGGTTCGATTCCCGGCCGGGTCGAGGATTTTAACCTTCATTGGTTAATTCCAATGGCCCGGGGACTGGGTGTTTGTGCTGTCCCCAACATCCCTGCAACTCTCACACCACACATAACACTATCCTCCACCACAATAACACGTAGTTACTTACACGTGGCAGATGCCGCCCACCCTCATCGGAGGGTCTGTCTTACAAGGGCTACACTCGGCTAGAAATAGCCACACGAAATTATATATTATACGGAATGGCTATTATGAAAATGTATAGCGAGGAAGTTATCATTTCTCTACTGGCACTTGAAGTGTGTTTTCATCATACGTATAGTACGGTTAAGTTTGGATAGGTAACGCCATTTGAATAAGAAAACTGAAACGTTTGCAACAAAATGCAATCGATCATCTTCGGTACGGTATAGTTTTCTCACTTTGTGCATTTGCGAGCTCTCTCGTCGACATTCGAAGGCGATGTTGAAATTGATTACTAATACCCGTCGACTGCTGTTCTCTAAAGAAAATTCGAAATGAAAGAGGATAACACATTTTCGTAATAAATGCGTAAATAACGTGGCCGATAGCAGTTGTTAATTATTATTATTATTATTATTATTATTATTATTATTATTATTATTATTATTATTATTATTATTATTATTATTATTATTATTATTATTATTATTTATAAGTTTCATATTCCGTATTGATTGGATTCAATGTAATAGACAAGAAAAATGTTCCACCGATCAATACATTTATTGTGAATTAATTATTGCACTAGTACCGGTTTCGGCCTATCTTGGCCATCATCAGCTAGCACACAATTTTACAGTCATTAGACAAAATTACAAAGCTGTTACATAAGAGCATCCGGATGTCTAATGAAAAATGGAAGTAAAATATATTGCAGTATGTTGCGTTAAAACATCTCTGATTAAAAGTGGTGATGGTTGGAATAAACTAGAACCTATTGATTGAGCATGGACATGAGTACATGAACACATTAAAATATATATGCCACATCATAAGACACTAAAAAATATAGCACATTAAACACATTAAAACATGGTACATTTTAAAAACGTCTATTAAAATTTGAGTTCATGTTGCGTTGCATTCATTCTTCAATCCTCTTGTAGTTCTTGTGTTGATTAAGTTGTATTAGGTGAATATCGAGAATGTCCTATGGCTGATATACTTTGTATTAGTATGTTATAAGAACTCTTGTCATTAAAATTTGAAAATTGAGTACTGTGCAATTCAACTGTTGATGTAGTCAGGTAAGATTTATATATACAGCAAGATAGGGTTTAATTTTAGAGCAGTTGGTGGTGACACTTCTCTCGTCTATGCACGTTATATGGTTGTTATCTGTAAAGAAAAGCTAATATGAGTATAGCGTATGTATGAAGGAATGCCTGGATGTATGTGTGAAATGAAAAGAGTACTTACTGTTGTTGCTGTGGAGGTTGTGTACCGATAGGTTTGGAGATTTGTTGTGTTCTGCTACGAGTACGTCTGGGGCTCATGTTAGCTGTGTGGAGGGATGTTGGTGGAGGGGATGGAGGTGTGGCTATTGTGAAGGTATGGACGGGGTTAGGTTTGTGATTCGTCGGTTTGTTATGACCTGTGTTTACTAATTTGAGATAGTCATTTTTTATTGCAGGAATGACTTTGTCAAAGATGATACTGGTTTTCTCTGTAATATCGTTAATGTTATGATTGGGGTTAGCGTATTGATCCAAAGAAATATAGAAATCTTCGGTTATGTTGAGCAGGGGGCCCTTAGAGTTTATGTTTAATATCATCATGTCATTATTGATGTCTGTGAAGTTGTGCTTAGATTCTTCTACATGTTGGCCTATTGATGAGAAATGGTTTTGCTTTACTGCATTTATATGTTCATTATAACGGACGCTGAAGTTTCTGCCTGTACGTCCAATGTAGCTTGTGTCACAGTTGTTACATTTGATGCGGTAGACACCTGATTGGTTGTATTTATTATTATTATTGACTGTTTTGGTGTTGTGTATAGTGTTGGTGCTGTTGTGTGTGGTTTTGAATGCTATTTTCAGGTTGTGCTTCTTAAAGATATTAGTTATAGTATATATATTGTTGAAGGTAAATAGGACATAATCTTTTTTCGGTTTGGCTGTTTTGATTAATTTAGTTTTAGCAAAGAAATGGTCAACAAAATCATCCATAAAATAAAATCCCAATGTAAAACTACCTTCTGTGGCCGAGTCTGTTGTTCTCCTAGGTAACCCTCCTCCAGCAAAGCTGGTTCATATGCGCAGCGCCATCCATCAGGTTGATTCTTAATAGCCTTATCTCCTCATTACAAGTTTCTTTCTACCATTCTACCTGTTAGCATTTGCAGTGTTTTCATCTGTTATGTTTTGGGTAGAAGCAGGTAGCAAGCAGGAGCTGGAGAGGGATAGGTGGTGGTGGTGGTGGTGGTGATGATGATGATGATGATGATGATGATGATGATTGGCTAGTATACATAATGTGCATGCTAAACAAGTGTTTAAGAAAGTGCTAAAATGATATAACACCTAGGATCAAATCAGAAATTCAGGGTTTATTTGCAGTATATATTCCATACTCAGTGGTATTGAGGAACATTTTAGTAATATGAATTTAAATCTCATTAACAGGCAATTTGATCTGCGTACTCCACACTCGTGCCCCCGGGAGGTGAATAATGTCTTGATCAATCTGCTGAACCACATGGGTCGCTATGCAGAGGCCAAGTGCCTTGCCATTAACCCTCAACGTCCAGAATTACTTGCTGTTGGAGCAAATGATCCTTATATACGGCTTTATGACCGTAGAATGATAAAGCCAACCACTATAGAGGTAAGCACTTATCAAATATAAATTGAAGTTATATTTTATTGTGTACTTAAGAGTAAAAAGAGACTGTATCCACGAGTTTTGTTTGACACTGACTTTTCAAGGAAATGGAAGTAAAGGAGGAAGAAGAGTGCCTCTTCGGCATTCATTTCCGCAGTACCTCCAGCCAAAGAGAGTAAAACAATTGGAGGAAAGTAGTAAATCAAGATCAATCTGAACAATATTTACGTCATACATGCATGCTTACTTTATACATATAATGAAAAGAAAAAGAAAGAGGTAGATTTAAAGAAATGCGATGGTATAGATGATTGTGCATTCACTTTATTATCTCAAAAAACATTTGCAATTACGGGACAAAATCGTATGTAAGGAATCTTACTTATGTGCAACATTGTTAAATATTAAGTATATAAAGTCCATCAAAATGACAGAGATGGAATAACAGACGATGTAATACTAGACAGAACAACTTTCAGAAGGTTGATACAAAATTTTAAGGGTTTCCAGGAGAAGGAAAAGAGGAAAGGTAATAATAACACCTGGACACAAGAGAGGAGGAAACAGCAAAGTGAAAGGATGAAGAACTTTTGGAAGTCAAGAAAATGAGACTTATGATGATGATGATTATGCTTGTTGTTTTAAGGGGCCTAACATCAAAGGTCTTCGGCCCCCAAAAGAAGAATTAAGATGAATGCACAGGGTTGCTTTCCATGGTCCTTAGAGGGTCAAAATCGAAGAAAGAAGATCTCCTAGAAACTTTTTTTTCTTTTTTTTTTCCTTGTGATTCTAAGCATTGGTGACTTGGGTTTAATTCTAGGTTAAGTTAAAGATAATCAGATTGACCTGAAATTAATTAAATACCTCTTTCTATCTGTAGTTAATCAGCAATATTTACAATTATATTACAACATACAATAGTCACCTCCTAAATGTAACCGAGTTTGAGGGAAGTTGTGAATTCTCAAAAACTTCATGAATTAACAAAGTCTTTCAGTTCCCTTTTTAAATCTCTTGAACCATAATAATTAGAAAACCTTAAGTGCATGAAATACAGTTAATACTTAGCTTAGAGGACATCTTTCTTCTCTTTTCTCTCTTCTGTACTGGAACTCGGGTTGACTTTCAAGAAGAATAATGCAGACCCACAAACTCGAACTCTCAACCTCTCCAAGACTAAACTTCAAGTTTAAAGGTTGAAGACTGTCTTTTATTTAAGATCCTTTTTCCACTGAGTCTATTCCTGCTTATAAATTGAGCACCGTAGTGGTTCTTACACCACCTCTGATGTTCTCAAACTTGAAGAATATTGCTACTCTTTGGACTGTCTTTGCCTGCAAACGCTCTCTCAAAATTCCCTGTCTCAACTGCCGTTTGTGGCCCTGCTGAATTATAACAGAATATTTTCTCGCAAAGATTTGTGCTGGACAAAGCGGAGGCGGGACAGGTTTTTCTCCGGGTAATCCGGTTTTCCCTGTCACGTTTTATTCCAGCAACACTCTCCATTATCATTTCATAGCATTTGTCAGTCATTAATAATCACCTTGGGAGTGGCGACCCCCATTGTAATAATAGCCTATATATAGTTCATCTATTACAACCCTGACCTGGTCAAGGACTGGAAAAACAGATTGTAGGTTTTCATTTTCATTCTCTCGCGACCCTTACTAGCTTTCTGGCATGGTTTTAACTCTGACACTTCTTGTGGAGAATCCCCTGTGCAGACTTCATTCTCTCACCAAAGATCTCGAAATTTCCATGCGTGCCCCAAAACTTGAGTTTTTGTGCGAGTATCCATCACTTCTTGAAGTTACCACCATTCTTCGGAAATAACTATCCTGCTCTTACGTATGACTGGTGTACAGAGATCTGCTTGGACCTTGTGGTTCTTCCTCTGTCTAAGGGTGTGGTTTGTTCTAGAAGCCTATTGAACAAATCATGTTTCTACGGCGCCATAATATTGCATTTTTACTCATGGTTCTACGTGACGAAGTCGACCCTGCCTACAAGTTGGCATCTGCTACATGCTGTCACAATACTTCACCATGTTTCACACAACACTGGACTTCTGTTTCTACTGAGGCTTTGTTTTATGCTCAATTTTTATGCATTAAATAATGCTCTGTTATACTCCAACAAGATTGCCACAAACTTGCTCACTACACCAACACTTGAGGCACGGTGTTTTATTATTTAATTACAATTTGCAAGACCTTTCTCTCTCGGAGGTCGTGGGTTCGAAGCTTGCTCGAGCCGGTTCGTTCTGCAATAAAGGATGGAAGGTCGCGTTTTGACTCGCGGTCATGACACCTCCCCTACCAGTAAAGAAGCGTGTGTGTCCTTTTGATGCAGACACCTCTGTTATACTCTTTCCCTGTTGAATGATTTAGGGTATATTAACAGTATTTGCTTTGAAAATCTACACATTACTCTTGTCTCTTTTCTATTCATTGTGGGGTGTTTTAATTCTTAGTGGAAAAATCTAGTTTCTAATTTTATCTTGTTGCGTGATCTTACACTATGGGGTGCTTGCACTCCATCCCTTTTGGTAATCTCTGATATGTCATCAAGAAAATCTATCTTGTGAAAACTGACTCGACTCTCGATTGTTTGAGTCCTCTCAAAATGTACTACTAAATCATCATCTCATAACTTTGCTTCAGCTTTACTGTCACTTACTATATTTTATTTAAAATAAATCTTTGTACAGCAACCAGTAGCATGATCCCAATACTTCTTTTATACAACCCAGGAAAACTAGGATAACATTTACAATATGTCAGTATGGCCAATATAGCCACTAAGGCTACTACTGTCCACACAATCACTTAATGTATATTGAAATTAGAGTACATTTGATTAGTATGTATTTCATTTTCCTTATCTATTATCAAGTTCTACTCTCTTTCCTGCATGTTTAAAATCATCTACATGAGTGAGGAGACTATGCAGTGTGTTCTCTTTTAAATTTAAATCCTGCAGTATGACTTTAGTATTAAGGTATTCACAACATTCATATTCCAGTACACCTTTAGGAGCTTTGTCTTTTTTAAAGTAGTACTGATTCTCCTTGTAGATCTGACTTTAGTATCTGGCCCGTAGGCTGTACGTTGCTCATAAAATGTTAGGATTCCTGTATCGTTTTATTTTTACATACCACTGCTACCTTTGGAGACTCAGGAGCTGAATACAAATATTTATTTGTCTATATGGGTAACCATATTAATTGCTTTATTTACCTAATATCTTTGTTACAATTTTCTGGTCTTACACTTGCTCCTTTTTTAAACCAGTTACACATTTTTTTTGTCCTTGTTCTAATTTCAAAACAGATTCTGTTCTACATACAGTGGAACTTCGATTCTCCATTTTTGGAGGAACCATTAAAATAAAACGTACAACACGGGAAAACAGAAAATCCAGGAATGAACAAAAGCCATTAACAATTTGGCTAAACATCACAAAAATGAAATATGTATAACTATAATCTTACAACACTCCTAAACCAAACCAAACTACAGCCCCAATGGGCCTTTCCCTGCCAAACGACCGCTGCTCAGCTCGAAGGCCTGCAAATTACGAAGTGACGCATGGCCAGTGTGACTAATCCTCTCGGCCATTATTCCTGGCCCTCTAGACCGGGGTCGCCATCTCACCATTAGATAGCTCCTCAATTAAAGGTAATCATGCAGGCTGAGTGGACCTGGAACCAGCCCTTATATCCAGGTAAAAATGCCTGACCTGGCCGGGAATCGAACCCGGGCCCTCCAGATAAGAGGCAGGGAAGTTAGATCACGAAACTAGCATCAAACAGTAATTACAGGTACGCAAGTTCAAAATCTATATTTATATTCAGTTTTACAGGGAAAACTTTGTCAGTTTCCCGTGAAAACTTCTTTCTGTTCAGCAACTTAGTTTAGCCAAACTCTTCGAAAAATCTAATAACGTCAAGCCAAACGACAATCGACCACAAGTAGTTTTTAATTCTTTCATCTAATAAAATAAAGCACATTAGATGTAAAAGCGCCCAGCATGATGACAAAATCCCTTCTTTTCTTAATCTTCCATTATAATTTGGTTGACTTTTAAAGGTTATGTTGAATTCGAAAACATGGTTTCGAAGGTAGTATAGATTCTCAGAAGTTCTCGAATGCATTATATTCAATTCTGCTCATCGCTAATCCAATCAAATTGGAAAGAGAAAAGAATATCATCAAAACTTCAGAAATTATGGTTATTCATGACCTTGGGCTCAGCTGGAAAGCACGCTCGCTGCACATGTCAGTACAAGTTGGAAACGATACAAACCATTTACATTTAAAGTGCGCAAATAAAATGACTGCGGTTTTTTGACTTTTAACATGAAAATGTAAAATTCCCAGTGTTATATTAGGACCAAAACAGTAACAGGCAATCCCAAGACCTCCCATGGCTTTTTTTATGTAAGGTGCAACATCTGTTGTGGTCTTGATAACATAATTGT
This sequence comes from Anabrus simplex, assembly GCF_040414725.1. NCBI lineage: Eukaryota > Metazoa > Arthropoda > Insecta > Orthoptera > Tettigoniidae > Anabrus > Anabrus simplex. The sequence continues at coordinate 1,741,132,452 of NC_090265.1, read as the reverse complement.
ATACGATATTAAAATACTAAATTTATGCAAGATTTGTGTTAAGAAGGAGCAGTTTCGATTCCTGCTATACAGTGCCCTGAGGAAAGTGCCGAAAACCTGTTCGGCAATACAACCGAAAAAAGTAAAAATATAAACATCTAACGCTGGACATAATGTGGGCAATTTATAAGTGCAAACATTTGACAAAACTCGTTCCATCTTCAAGTAGAGCTCTCAAAATGCTCTGTATCTCCTTACAATTATTGTGCTCACTCTCTGCATTATAATTTCCGAGATTCTCTAAACAGCACCACCCGAATTCGATGCTAAAATGGTCCCTTATGCAAGTTCACTGCCGATCGTTTTTCCATTATCGCAATGATGGGGCGTTAACACCAAGATCCATAAACATGCCATAGTCGTCCTTTCATGAGATGCAGTTTATTGAAAAACGCTTGATCGAGGATGTAGCGTTGATGGGACTGAAATTTCTGGGCGGTTGATCCGGGAAATCATTTCTTCAAGGAGCGGATAATGTGGGATTTTTACAATGTGATTTAATTACAATGCTCGTGGGACCACGTAATTTGAACGCATGATCCACAAAAACATAGGTTCTGGGAACGGATAATCGAGGTTCCACTGTACTTTGAGTCTCATCTATTTGTTTACATTCGTTAAGCTGCTCTCTGCTTCCATAAGAGTACAATTCTTGCTCTAAGTCAATAAATTCCTTTTCTATTCTAATAATATTCACATATACTCCTTCACTACTTATAATTGGTATCGGATTCAATATGTTTTATTGATGGTGCTTGCTATTTTGTAAAGTAAAAAATAAATGTTTTTGAGTCATTCCCAGTTCAGATGGTAAGGTCATTCCATGAGGAAATTGATCTTGTGATCTTATAAGGATCTAACGGTCTTGACAGGGCTCAAAATTTGCATATGAATAATCCCATTTAAGCATACATTATTCCTGTAGCTGTTAATTGATATTGTTCATATAATTGTGAAATAAGATTCTCTATTTCAATCAAATGTCTATTAATTGCAATTTCAATGTCTAACTATGTGAATGCTTGTCTTAATTGGCCTGTTTCATTTGCTCCAAGAACCCTTTTCTTTCCTCTAATTTCTTACTCAATTTTAGTTAATTGCCCATTATGTCATAAATCGTACTATTCATTGATTGTAGGGTGGATTTTACTACTGTCATCTGCTTCTTTGCTATTTTCAACATTGATAGTTGTTCCTTTTCTAAATCTGATATTTTCCATTGATAGAAATTTGCACCTTCCTGATCTAATGTACCGAATAACAATTTTGATATAGTTCCAGTGAAATTAAATAAGCTTCGCTTCTCTCATCTACCCCTATCTTTAATAAATTGTTTTATTACATCCCATAATTCCTTTGTCTTTTGTAAATGGCTGGCTTCTAATTGTATTTCTTGCTGACAGGTGTGATTTAATTCATGCGGTAATTGATAACATAATGTTTGAGTCTTTTTCATGTTCTTTCGTATAATAAATGCGTTATTTAACTTACTAAAATTTATGCAAGTAACTAGTTTCCATTCTACCACGTATAACTGTAGGTCTCCCTGATCCTTGTTGTTTTCTCACACGGCATGATCTGAAAATCTAATCCTTTCCCAAGTCATCATCATCATACTCATTTTCCTTTATCCAGCTATAACCAGGTAGGGGCAAATAGGGTTCCTCTCCACTATCTTCGGTCTTTCCACCACTCCTCCTCCAACACTGTGTCCCAGTCCAGGTTTCCTTTTATAATACTGCGTTGGATTGTGTCCTTCAATCTCAATCGTGGTCATCCATGGCCTCTCCTTACTTGCATTTGCTTTTCCGTCATTTTTTTTGCATTCTTTCATTGCTCATTCGCTTTGTATCCAAACCATCTTAGTCGGCTCTTCTCTATTCTATCATTCTTTTTTTTTCCACTCCAGTTTCTTCCCGGATTCTCTCATTCCTTATTTTGTCTCTTCTACTCTTCTGTATCATACTCCTCAAGAACTTCATTTTAGCTGCCTGTATTTGACTCTCATCTTTCTTTGTCATTGACCAAGGTTATGCTCCGTAAGTTTTTATGGGTACTAATACATCTTGTACATATTTTCCTTTGCTTTCTTTGGCACATCTTTGTCCCATAACATATTTCTTACACTATGATAGAAACAGCTTCCAGCTTGAACCCTCGTACTAATTTCAGCATCCAGTCGAGCATTCTCCATTAATTCACTCCCCATGTATTTGAACGTCTCCACTACTTCCAGTGGCTTATCTCCAAGTCTAATCTGACCTTTCCCTTCTTTCTCCCCTCTAGTCATAACAAGAATTCTACTCTTTTCTATACTTATTTTCAATCCACATTCTTCCATCTTCCCATTCACCACATCCAACTGTTTTTGAACCTTCATGTCCTCTTCTCCTCAAATCACAATATTGTCTGCAAATAACATGATGTTCATTTCTCTTCTTCCATATGTTGCTTTTGCTGTTCTCATGATGTCATCCATTACTATTGTAAACAGGATTGGTGATAGAAGACTTCCCTGTCTCAGTCCACCAGTGATTTTGAACCAGCTTGTCCTGCCAACTTGTGTTTGCACGCAACTACAACATTCCTTGTACATTGCCATGATCATTTTTATCAATCCCTGTCCAATTCCTTTTTGCACCAGACTGTCCCAAACTTTAGCCCTGGGGACACTGTCATATGCCTTTTCAATGTCAATGAATGGCATCACCATATCATTCCCAATTTCTTAAATAGTTTTAAATGTTAGCATTATAATTTTCTTCTTTTTCTCCTTCCTGATACGTTTCTGCTTATGCAGGTCGTTCATTAGCATTATAATAACAATGGATATTATCCAAACTATCTTCAATATGGGATTCCTCATCTTGCTCATCAATAGAATAACCTATAAATGAAAAACACTCTCGCTGTAGCTGCTTCCCCTGTAAGCAGCACACTAACTAATCAATCAACAAATTCTAATGTCTTAGGATGGCATCATCCTAAAGTACAAACACTACAATACCAATTAAAGCTATCTTCACTGTGAGGCATCCATTCTCACAAATTAATTCATTGAGGCTCAGTTTCATCAACATGGGTTAAATGTACTCTAAACTTAGGGTTAATATTTTAACTCATTCTTACGAGTCACGCATTTCACCAAGCTATTTCGGCAGAAAGTTTACTAACACCGTATTAACCCTCCCCGGAAACAGCTGCCGTACCGATCCAGGAGGCAGTGACTAAAAATCATAGATTATGAACACACTTCTAGCGTGGTTCTTTTGTTTATTTCTTGTGGGGTATTTTGTTTCCTTCCTCAGTTCCGTGGTAAATATTATTCTTTCATGATTGTGATAGAAGTAATTGCAGTGATCAAAAAATAGAAGTAGTTGAGAAGAGAAATAGGGGCACAAATTTTTCCAGCTTTAGAAAAAAACATTACTTATTGAATTAGCCACGAAGTACTAAAGCATTATAGAATGCAAGAAGACTGACGGTGTAAAATTAAAAGAAAAGGAGAACACATGGGGAAAAAATAACTGGGGAATTTAATAGCGTTGCCAATGTTACAGGCCATCTTGCAACTATATAACGAATTTTGAGGTTAGAATCACTGATTACTTGACAGTTATAAGCTATAAATTTCATTTTTCTTTACCAAATAAATTTAACAGATTATGTGATAACTAAAACACATATAACAGACAAAGACAATGTTGCTGGAATAATTATTACACTAAATTACATATAATAACAAAATTTATGGTTATGATCTTCTTAATACCAATATAAATGGTCCATTATTGGACATTATAAATTTTCCAGCTAACTCATTCTTGGTTGCCTGCGTTTCGCCCTCGTGTGTTAAGTTAGGCTCGTCAGCTGGGACTTGGGTGGTGTGCTAAGTCCCAGCTGACGAGCCTAACTTAGCATACGAGGGCGAAACGCAGGCAACCAAGAATGAGTTAGCTGGAAAATTTATAATGTCCAATAACGGACCATTTATATTGGTATTATAAATTTACTCATTCGGGACAAATATTTTAGGTTTCCTATGGGAATCTACATCTACATCATATGATCTTCTTGTCATGATATGATTTCTTAAAATTCACTTAGGATTTACTTCTTTGCCTGAGGTCCTCCTATTTTTTTTAATGTCACCGTGATGTTCGGTTCTTGTGGCGATGTGCAAATGTCCTTACGGTCCTTAAGCTGAATTTGATGGTAAGCTTTTATGTCACGCATTCATGACGGAATCTCTTTTCTTAAATTTCCCATTAATTTTTATAGCTCTTTCTTTCCAGACCTTGTCTTTTTTTTAAAGGAATATTCATAAGATTTAAGCCATGAATATGGTGGTCATGCAGCACTGATCTTTGCCATACGGCAGGCTATCTCAAAAGGCTTCAGATTTCTTCTACCAGAATAGCTTCTTTTTGAAAGAAATCTCCATACGAATTAAAGTTTTTAAATGTTCTGATGTGGATTTGGTCCCAACCTATTCTGAGGCCAGAATTTCAACCACCCTCGGTCAACACACTGAAACTACCTGATACCAAAACTGCTTGTAACATTTTCAAGTAAGGTCATTCAAATTTAACATTGAAGAAAGATTGTTTGCAAGAAGTGTTAAACTACTTTATTAAATAATGTGTATATTTTGTCTTCAGTGTTTTCTCAACGGTTCATAAGCAACTTCCATTTTAAATTACTGGACAGCAACAATGAACATTGTATTCCGTTACGGAGTGTTATGGCTGGCACGTCATATTTCAAGTTATATTTCTAATTTTAACATTGAAGGTAACAAGTTTCTGAAAGAAGTGAGGACAATTTGTGTAAATAATATATTGTACCGGGAACACCGCTACGACAGAAGTTCGAAGTATGTTTGTTGAACTTCGCGCGAGATGGAAGGTAGGCAGCCCGCCGAACGCAGTGACGTACCCAGCGAGTGACGTGGCCGCCGTAAGCCAGCTCTCCGCTACCATATATGGTAATGATCCAGCTCGTCCTCAAAAGTACATCTTTGAGCTAATTTATCGCTATTTTGACACTGCCATCTTAAAGGCCCTTACAATAGACATCATCTGTTCAGATTTCAAGAAAATCCACCGAGTATTATAGAAGTTATAAGGGTAGTTATTGCCCGAGTTCTAGACACTTCCATGCGAACGTGTATAAAAGGAAGACCACCCGACCTACGAATTCAGTGTCTGTCACTCCGCCGTCTCTGTGACACGGGTGACAAGAGAAGTCTTGTGTGTGTCGAACTTCTAGTCGACAGTCTGCGATATCCAAGTTCGGTATTTCTCTAAGTGTTGTATCAGGACTTTGCCATATTCTTGAAGTGCCTGAATGGGACTTCGTTTTCTGCGAGCATCGTATTGGAACTTTGTCATATTGACACATTGGGACTTTGTTTTTTTTGTCGTGTGTCGTGATTGGACTTTGATATTTTCTTAAAGTGCCATATAATAACTTTGTTTTTTTTCTGAAGCGTCTCATTGGAACTTAGTTATTTTCGCCAAGTGTCGCGATAAGACTTTATTATTTTCTTAAGGTGACATACTGGAACATTGTCATCGAAACTTTATTTTCTTCGAGTGTCGTGTTGGGACTTTAACATTTCGACACGTTGGAACTTTATTTTCTTCGAGTGTCGTGTTGGGACTTTAACATTTCGACACGTTGGAACTTTATTTTCTTCGAGTGTCGTGTTGGGACTTTAACATTTCGGCACATTGGAACTTTGTTATTTTTATACATTGGAACTTTGTTTTTTTTGAAGTGCCACATAAGGACTTACTTATTCGACGACGATTGAATTTTCACGTGTGTTGTGTATCACATTGAACTTACGCGAACTTATATTTTTGAATCAATTTCTGGAACATTGAACTTAGGGGACATTAAACATTGCGTTTAATTGTGAAATATGCAATGCTTTCCAAGTGCTGCACAGGGACTTATGTTTTGATTCTTAAAGACTGTGATAATTCGGAATACGCATATCGCATTTCCCTAAAGCCTAGAACTTTCCAGTATTTTGAGTGATCCATAATTTATGAAGTCAGACTTTTCTTTCAAATATTATTTTCTTTAATGGCTATTCACTTCGCTTATTAATGCAACAGGACAGTTTCCGAGTGCTACTTCTTCAGTTCATTGCCAATATGTTTTAAACCTTCAGAACTATGCATTTGGGACTGCAGTAACAGTAATCCTCTAGAACATCCTGACTTACAGTGAGCTTGCCTTATGAACTTGCATTTCTACCAGTACTTGTTCTTCGAGTGATTATTCTAGAACGTTTTTGCAGTAATCATAATTAAAAAAGTCATATCTGTTCAGACAGTGCCCTGAATGTGTGGAGTGCCGTACAGGAAATTCAGGTGTGAATTACGTCTCGAATCGAACCCAGGAACGCGTACCAATCTTCGAGACATTCCAGAACGTCGAGACTTCCAGAACGTCGAGACACTTCCAGAACCTCCAGACGTTCCAGAACTCCTCATCCGAGCAGGTGTGGTCCCTGCCCAGTCGATGTCCAGCACCATCCCAGGACTTGGAGGTACCAACCAGCCACGACATTTCCACGCTGCTGTATGAAGGTGATATGAACTTGCTTTTGATGATCAATAAACTCAATTTATCAAAATAATCTCTCAATTTGATAACTATACCTCTCTCTGTACCAGCTCCAATGATAAAGCCACAACCGAGATTAAGCCTCATGCTCGTTCATTTAATATCAAGCGCCTTAAAGATATGAACACATTTTTACGGGTACAATATATATTATATCTTTAGCGTATCTCAAATAGTTCTTAGAAAGGCATTGGGTTCTTCCATTTTTTTTCAAATCTGAACAATGAGTTTTATAATCTACCACGTGATTTTATGGCTGAAGAAGTCTCAAATAGAGACGAAACATGTCTCAAAAATATATTTAATATGTTTTTATATTAAATAGTTTTTACTTGTGAAGTGATGTGTATTGTTTGGGTGGACCATAAACCTAACATTCTAAGCTCTCACAAATTTCATTGATGACTCTACTGATAACAGTTTTTGACGGTCTATACCTCTTCAGAAATTGTTCCTCAGATAGTTTTTTTAAGTCATTCCTTCTTATTTTGGACTAATTCTGTTAGGAACACCATAAATAAAGGAACTCTGCATGAAATGCATGATTTATAGTGGCCATATTGCTTTTAACCTCATGTTAACAATTTAACCCAGGTGAAAGGAGAGGTTAACTTAACTACGGCCTTAACCTAGAGTTAAAATTAACCCTCCTTGAAGAAACAGAATGAATAATCAAATTCAGAGTCAAAACTGTATAACTCAGGGTTAAGATTTAACCCATGTTGATGAAACCGGCCCTAAGTTGCTTCATTGATCCGGTATACACGTGTGTGAGGTCACATCACCCTATGAGGAGTGAAAACCCCATTCACAAAGACTCAAGTCTTTGGATTAATCATCATCATCATCATCATCATCATCATCATCATCATCATCATCATCATCATCATCATCATCATCATCAAGGCCTGCTACATTGAACCACTGACTATCAGGTTTAGGATACTTCATCTTCAAAGTTCCATCACTTGCCTTCAGATTCCTGCAATATTCTACAAAACTCAAATTCTTCTTCTTAAACTGACAAATATTCAAATATATTTCTCTACTGAAGCAACTCACTATCTCAAAATATTATCTTCTACCAGTTTCACACTGAGTAAGAAATACTACAAAAGCATTGTCGTACCAACTATATCTACTTCCTTACAAGGGTGCAGCATTGAGACATCTGACTGTAGGGGGCGTGGACTCAGCTCACTGGTTGAATGCCTTTTGCCTTCGTTTTCCTAACAATCTGATTGTCAACAGCTGTTGGCTTTCGCCTTCACTCATTCATAAGCATGTGGTCATTCATTTAGGCCTAGAGTTATGTGGTCAACACTCATTGCCGACTGTTAGGTTCCCTCGGTTATAATTAAAATTTTTGACGGTTGCTTCTCTTAATGTGAGGTAATATGTTTGCAGTTTACTTAAGGTATTCTTTCCTCCTAATGGACTTAGGAAAGATTGGAGATTGGGTTCCATGGCTCCAATCTCCCAAATTTGTGAGGGTTCAGCTAGACTATGGCCTCACACCTCACAGCTTTAGTGTGCATTGCGTTACCAAACCTTTTACAGCTTCGGGACATTCAGAAGTCAAGTAGTGGCAGTATTGATAAAACGCAATACAGGGTTGTCCAAAAAGTCGTTACAACTTATATGGGATTGACTTTTATGTGAATAACATTACAACACACTATGTACACAATTTCAAATAAAGCTAGTACACTCCTTCAACTTGTACTCCTTTGTTCTCAGTGTATGTGCAAAGTATTTGCACCATACGGTCCATAGCTTGTTCACACATTGCCATAGGTATAGAAAGGATAACTGTCGTTATGCATTCTTTAACGTCATTAATGTCAGTAGGTCTTGTAGCATACACACGTTTCTTCACCATTCCCCATAGCCAGAAATCACATGGCATTAAATCTGGTGACCTTGCTGGCCAAGCCACAGGTCCACCTCTTCCAATCCATTGTTTGCCAAATGTTTCACCTAGGAAATGTTGAACCGTTAAGGTAAAATGTGGTGGTGCACCATCTTGCTAGAAGTAACCTGTTGTTAAGATCCAGAGGGGAAGATTATCAACAACATACTGGCGCTACATATCTAGGTAAGCACATCCTGTTACGATCTGATCCTTAAAAAAATATGGACCAAGCACTCCAAACTTTGAAATACTTTGCACCATACATTAACCATACATTTTGGATCAAAATTTTTGTCTTTCATACTACATGGGAATTTTCTGTACTCCAGATGATGCAGTTGTGCATATTCACGTTGCCGCTGATATGAAATGTGGCCTCATCTGACATATAAAATACAACATTAGGGTCTATGTGCATCATCTCTAATAACACCTCTGCAGCTTGTACACGAGCACTTTTATCAGCGTCAGAAAGGTCCTGTATGATCTGAATGTGGTACGGCTTCATTCTCAGATCGTGGTGAAGAATTCTTAAAATGCTTGGCCGTACGATGTCGGTTTCCAATATTAATCTCATAGTTGACTTTCCTGGGCGCCTAATCAGTGTACCTTGAACATTTATGATGTTATCTTCCAAAACAATGAATTAGATTGTACAAGATCCACCTTTTCAATACAAGATGTGTTGTTGATTAAAATTACAACCTCATTTATTTATGGTACCGCTTTCAACATCCATGGACGTCATTATCAGCCAAGTATACTCTCTTGCCCCATTTCCACTATCTGAGTTTTAACTCGTTTTTATCTTTCATACTACAGGCCCGCATTGGATCGAGAACCTTTGCCTTTAACATCTTCAACACACAGTTCTGGCCACACAAGTTCCACTCACTCCAGTATAATACAACATAACATCGTATTTTATGAAGATAGTTTTCATATATATTACCATTTGACTTAGTGTCATTTTTATGCTCACAGAGGAACATTACCTACTCTTTTAACCTATTACCGCATTGCACTCAGCATACTGTTCTCTGCATATGTTGTAGCTACCAGTGCTGCATGAAGGACCCAAATCTATATTAAAATTTTTTTAAGAGTGTCAAAGACTTTGAACTTGTTTTTCTGCGAGGCTCCTCAGCTTCTTTTTTTAATTTTAATTTGTGACTAACAAGTTGTTAAACTTGTACAAATTGTGTATTCAAACCTGGACATTTAGCATTATTATGATTTGTATTTTAACTTGTTATAGACAGTTTTAATTATGAGGGTCAATTTTGTGTGTTTAAACTTTACTATGTGTCTTTGTATAATTACCCTACTTGGCTGATGATGAAGTCTAATGTTGAAACCGGTACCTTAAATAAATGAGGTTGTAATTTGAATCAACAACATATCTTGTGTGGAAAAGGTGGATGTTGTACAATCTATTTCATTGTTTTGTAATCTCTATTCAATGCGGACTAAACATGAAATTCTCGACTTTAAATGTTATCTTCCATTCAAATATTTCATGGACGTCCGTTCTTTCCTTTATAGTCATTGGTCACAAACCAGGTGCATACAAATGTCTCGGGCAGTCGACAGATAGTTAGACGGCTTGGAGGATCCTTCTCAAACCATTTCTTAAATGTTTTTCATACTATTGAGGTTGACCCAAACACTTTCATCCAAGCTGTTACCTTCCTTCTCTCTTCCAAAGTAAGTTGGGTGGGGCCATATCTTGTCTACAACAAAAGAAAAAAAATATAAGATGTAAGGTCATGTAGTACCATATAGGCCTAAGCGGTAATATTTTTTTGGACAACTATTAAGTACGACTGCATTGCATTCTTTCAATGTAGTCTATTACCTTTTGCCAAATGTCGGGAAGCCATCGGGGACGGTTGGCAAGGCGTTTTTTGTTGATGACAACAATGGAGCGCCCTACTGCATGCCAAATCAGGAAATTGATGACCTCGAAGGGGTTCCTTCAATTTTGGAAACAGGTTGAAGTCACAAGGACTCATGTCTGGTGAGTACGGAGGGTGTTCCAAGACCTCAAGACCTCCCAGTGCCAGCGTTGCAATAAGAGCTTGACATTGTTTGCGACATAGCAACCTGCATTGTCATGCAACATAATAGGGTGATTGTCTCGCAATAAATGTGGATGTTGGGGCTGAAAAGCTGGACACAGATGTCGCTCCAAAAATTGGCAGTAGTAGTAACTGTTGACGGTTTGTCCCTCAGGCACAGCATGCGTAAGAGGAACACCCTCATAGTCGTATGCCACAATCAGAATAAACCTCATTCAACTGGCTTCCTGTCAAAATTTCCGTGGACGTGGCGAACCTGGGTGACACCATCCATTTGATCGACTCTTTAATTCAGGCTCGTAGGCTCGTACCCATGTCTCATCAATGGTTGCAATACGCTGCAGAAATGCATCTCCTTCCTTGTGGTATCTGTCCAGGTGGATGCCAGCCTGCATAACAGTGCCATTTCTGTACATCAGTGAGTTGATGTGGAACCAGTGAGATGCAGTTATCCTTACCGTATGTTAAGACATTTTATCATTATGTGCCACACTGTTGGATGACTGAAACCAAACTTTGCACAGATAATTTCCAGGCAGTCCATCGATGGTCTGCAGAAATGAGACCACTCACGATGTCAATCTGATTTTGAGGAATGGGCGGCTGACCTGTGCGGTGCAAATCCGCAGTCTCATTCCGACCCACACGAAACGCCTTGACCCATCCTGCAACAGTTCTGTATAGTAATACATTCTCACCACGGGCTTCGCGTATTCCTCGATAACATTCTGATGCATTTTTGCCATGGGCAACCTCGATTTTAATCCACAAACGCTGATCACCTTTTGAAAACATGCTTTTGAACAATGAAATTAACACTTTTCACTTCAATGCCACACAGCGACAACACTCAAATGCACACTACACATCAACAACAGCGCCACCTGACCGCTCCCATATCCTATTTGCTCATGTCCGATCTTCAGCGAGTGTCTGGACTATGTTGCCACTACTTTATATACAGCCCTTGTATTTTGAAACTAACCTTAACAGCAACCACCGATATTTCTAAACGTCAATCAAGGCGACGGGGCTGTTGAGCCTCTGTGACCGAAAAAGAAAAAAAAAAAAAAAAAAAAAAGGCCAAATCTCTGTCATAATGTGGCCCATTTTAAATGTCTTCAGTCTATTTTTATGCACCTTATTCATTTCTGCCCTTTTGTTAACTTTTAATAGACAGTTTACTCTGTCAATTTTTTTCCATTACATATGGTCCTCAAGTAAGGGGAACTGATTTCCTGGACCTCCCATGCCTTAATGTGTCATCCCTTAACCTGAAGGATTACTTCATGTTGTTGTTTATCATACCTTTGCTTCTCTTTCTCTTTACTGTGAATTAAAGTCTTTCGTGCAATTTCATGGTTTTCTTGTAATCTACGCGTTAATTTCTCAACTACATTCTGATATTCATTGTAGGTCTCCTCTGGGTTTGTTTGTAAAACTCCGGGTATATTTGCCTTATGTGCAAATATTAACTCATACGGAGTGAACCCTGTATTACTGTGTCGTGACGTATTGTACACAAAAGTAGCTGTTGGTAAGTATTCATACCAATCATTTTGATCTTGACATATGTAATCACAAAGATATTCTGTAATTGTTCTTTGTACGTTCTCGATACTCCCACTAGATTGCAGTGAAAATGCTGTTATATGGACTTTTTCTATTATCAGAATTATACACAATTTCTTAAAGGTTGGACTCATAAAATTACTGTCCATATCTGTCAAAATTGTACTTGGAATTAGAAAAATACAAATTATATTCATTACAAACATTTTTGCTACCATGTCAGTTTTCTGAGTAACCATTGGCTGTCAGGTATTTAGACAGTTGATGTTGACAGGTAAGTATATACCTGTGCTCTCTTTATTTGAGTGGTAGTGGACCTACTACATTTAATGCCACCTTTTCAAAGCTGTACTAGGAGTAACTTATTAAATTTCTTTGTAAATGTTCTGGCTGGCTGTCTCTGTATTTGAGGTCTTGGCTACGACCTAAACTCAGTTGGTCATCTAGCTTAAGCCATCATTTGTTGTTAGCTCTGTTAGACAAGATAGCTGTTTCATTCTCTCTTGCTATATCAATAGCCTTTTCTAATGTTTGCATGCTCCAGCTTTTGATCAGGCTTTGGATTATGTCATCTTGTAAGCCTTGCTCAAAACTAGCTTTAACTAGTTTTTGAATGAATCTAGTTTGGTATTCCCTAATTACTGGTACTTCTCCTTGTACCACAGTGTTCCATAAATCTGTGCCCTTTTAGTCAATTCTGGGAGCCCATTGGGCTATAGTTCCACCTACACCCTGCTTAGCGAGAAAAAACTCTCAAGCGTAAAAATCTACAGTACGCTTTTCACTGTAATGCTTTTCCAGTGCCCCTTTCATTTCATCTCATGTCCCTTTTATCTTGTCATACCAAAAGCTTACTATGTTCTTCTTTTGTGATTTTAATTAAAATTAACTTATAGGATAAGTTGTATTTGTCCAGTATGACTAGCTCAAGCACAGTTTCTATTTTCACAAAATTTGCGCAATCTACCAGGGGGTGCGAATTGCCAAACTCCACATCTATTAATCTGAGAGCCTCTGTCACAGACAAATAATGGTCTGCATGCACTGCTTGTACATCCTCTTCAACCTGACTAGGAACAGGGCTATCACTCCTAGTTGACCCTTCCATAATGAACTGAGAGTCAGCTTGCCCAACTTGATGACCACTGGACTCTCGAACTGGGTCCAACTCGGCTTTAATACTTGATTGGGATTCGCCTCAAATCTCTTGTCTCTCTCTGCAACGAAAATCAGAAATAATTGATAATCAATCACCCAATACGTCTGATCACCAAGAATGTTATTTTGATGATCTTAAATTAAGTTTACCTATTTAAAAGTAATTCTGTATCACCCCACAATCTGCACGCCAAAACTTGTAAGTCTACCTCTCATGATCCTAAGGATTGGACAGGCTGGGGACTTGGATTCAATTGACCTGACACCAGTTAAATACCACTTTTTATTTATAGTTAATCAGCAATATTTACAATTATAATACAACATACAACAGTGTTGAAACCCAATAGAGGCAGTGCTGCTGTAGTAATGAACACTGTTGACTATAATAGCAAGATGAGGAACTTCTCAGTGTTCCCACTTATGAGGTGCTAAAGAATAATCCTACCATCATCATTGATAAGAGAACAGTGTCTCTTCTTAAAACTACCTCAATTCTGAGTGATGTTTCTTGTGGTTTGCGACTGCAGGTTTCTGCAGTTCCCCATCTTTCTAGTCTTCCTGAGATTCATAAAGACAGAGTTCCCCTTCGACCTTTTGTCAGTAGTATAGGCTCCCCTACATACAACCTGGCTAAATACCTTGGAGAACTTCTCAAGCCGTACATAGATAATGGAGCATCCATCAGGAATTTATCGCAGTTTATTGGCATTTTATCCAATCGGTATGTCTCTCCTGGTGATATTCTAGTCAGTTTTGATGTTGTGTCTCTGTTTACTAGCGTTCCAATCATGGACACCTTGTTTCTATTGGATAAAATCTTTCCTGGTGATATTGTTCATCTGTTTCACCTTGTCCTTACCACCACATATTTCAGTTTTCATGATACAGTGTATGAACAAATGGATGGTTTGGCCATGGGATTGCCATTGGCACCAGTCATTGCTAATTTCTATATGCAAGATTTTTCAATCTTTCATGCCCAAGTCTTCCTTCTGATTGAGATATGTCACTGACACACTTGTTATCTGGTCCCATGATGAAAATGAATTATCCATATTGTTTGATCACTTGTACAGCATACATAAAAACATTAAATTTACCATGGAGACTGAATGTGGAGGGTGGTTGCTGTTTTTGGATGTTTTTGTTTCTAGGAACTTTAGGTCATTCAGTTTACTGTAAACCCACCCATACTAATAGACATCTTCATGGGTTATCTCATCACCATCCTTGCCAAAAGCGTGCTTTATTTAACACCCTTATTAGCCAACCAAGAGAGGTTTGTGAGGAGGATAAATTAAACGGTGAACTTGAGTTCCTAACCAGAACATTCCTGAGCAGTGGCTACTCAAGGAAACAGATTGACGAAGTACTACATCCTAAGTCAAAAGACAGGATAGGAATGGCAATATTCTTAGAAAACACAACATGAAGAACATTTTTAAGCCTAATATCATCATAGGCAATTGCTTGTGATCAATTAAAGATCCTATTGGTTTATACTGTGTTGGAATATATACATGATTCCTTGCTCCTGTGGATCTGTTTATGTTGGCCAAACATGTAGGAAGGTACCAACGAGGGCTAAGGAACTTTGCAGGCACTGTGGCAGAGCATGCCATACATAATGACCATCAAATCATTTTTGATGCTACTTTTGTCATTTATACAGAAACATTTTTTACCTAGAATCATTCGTGAGGGGTTAGAAATTGCTAAACACCCAAATACAGTACACTATAGTGAGTACAGCATATTGTCCCTTGAAAATCCATGTATTAAACTGTGTACTATCCTTCGATTATTGCAAGAACCCAATCACTGATGCATCCGTTGTTATGAGTGATTAAGCGTGCATGATATATCCGTTATTGATATTTATGCACTCAAGCGATTTTATTGAATGCAGTCGATCATACTTTGGTTAGTTTTCTCGCTTTGTGCATTAGCGAGCTCTTTCGTCGGGGATCGAATTCGTAGGCGATGCTGGAGTCGATTAGTAATACTCGTCAACTAGTGTTCTGTAAACACAATTTGAAATGAAAAAGAACATGTTTCCGTAATAAGTATGTAAATAACGTGGCTGATAGCACTAGTTAACTCGTTAGAAGCAAAGGTTGAAATAAACAATAGTGTAATTTTAATGCTATGTATTGAAATTAAGTAAGAATGTGATACACCTCAAAATACGCCGCAGAGTGGGTGACTGATTTCAGATGTTAGTTCATTCAGTAAAACCTCACTGGGATGTTTCTGCAGAGGAAAGAGAATGTGTTAAGAGAGAAAACGTACTGTTGAATACGAATAAAAACTATCCAACAGTTATATGTAAACACTTGATATGTTTTTTTTTTGACATGCGTGCATTTTATGTTGTGTATGTACAGGTATCCACAGTTTCTACAAAGATGAGATGAAAATATTAAAAGATGTGAAAAAGACAAGAATACAAATACCAAAAACCTTTTCCTCTAGTGATCATTAAATAACAACAGGATATTAATAGGTGTGTAAAACACCAGACAACATAAATAAATCTTCATAAAAGGAAAGAAAAATTCCACCTAATCAATACATTTATTTTTCTTGTAAAGTATTACAATCTAGGACCGGTTTCGACCCTTCATGGGTCATCCTCAGCTATATCAGAATCACATTTGCATTTCTATCTTATACCTCTGAAAGACCTTCATAATGTATTGTTTCATAATTTTCAGTGAAAACTTATCTAAAAAACTTTCAAATTTCTAAGCATTGTGTTAAAATTAAAAATTAAAATTACAAAACTTTGTCTATTATACACATGCCCTTGGGCTGACAGAATGCATCCTTGGGTTGATTAAGCATCTATCTTAGGTATTGCTTATTCTGTTGAATCGAAACCCTTTATACTTATGTACAATCGTGAATAGACTATCAGTAAAATTTGATAAATAAAGCTTGCGTGATAATTGTATTAAAATATCATGTTACATCTTTATACCTTATTGCTGGAGTGATATTATTTTAGGCAAAATATAAATGCGTGTTGACCTCTGAAAAATATTTTTACATAAACACACTATTGTACTTTAAAATCTAATCATTGTACTTTAAAGTCTAAAATACTTATTGCTTGGATCTTGCGTTGTTATGTGGTAAAATATTATAACAATTTGTCTTATATAACATCAGATATTGGTAATGTTTAAATATGCCGTGTATGGTTGGCTTTTAAACCTAATGATTAAATGTCAGTTCCTTCTTGCGTAAAATTACAAGTTTCATATTATGTTGATTATGTAATGTATAAAACATAAATGTCTATTAAATTGAATGCTTATCATTTACTACAAAAGTTTTAAAAACACTTGAATGTCTAGTAATATAGTCAGTGTGTTTAGTGACACTGAAACGTGTTGGCCTTGATTCTTGCGTTATATTTCCATAATTTGCCTTTTTTTATATATGTCGAATGTTGATCTTTATAGGTTCCATTTGTAAATAACAGCACATTCCTATAACTGTGAAATGGATCAATATAATCAATATATATGAAGATTGGTAAATGTCAATACGGAAAATGAAATTCATAAATCAAGATGTTAACGCCAACCAGGCAAAGAGTCAAGCATATAAATATAGGAATATCAGAATTAAATTAATGAATACAATTAAGAACATAGCATTTTTGAAAGAATGCCTCGCTCATGACCTAATTCCAAAGTTTTTAACTAAATATAACAACAAACATAGAAACACAAGACAGACACGTGACACTTTAAAGAAAACCAATAAAATCTGGATAAAAACTGAAATAAAATTTTTATCGTAAAAAACAACACTTGAATAATATACTATATCCTTTACATTTGAAAGTATCCCAAGAGCTACCACTTAGCTATTGGGATCACTTCCAACATGTTACGAATGAGAAAATTGAACATCTAGCCATAAAAAAACAGAACACCTTAGACAAGAAATTAGAAACCTTGAAACGAACTCAGAAAGAAAAACAGGTGACTCACCTTACAGAAAATAATAACTTAGCTCAGTCCACAGGAGATAGAATGCACCAATTTTACCCACCATTAAAAAATCTCACGGATACAATATTCAGTAAAGCAGAATATGAAATTTTAAGTAAAGGTCCAAAACATAACTGGAATAACGCCTTGATACTACAGAACGTTACTTCCGCAATAGCAGAAACAGAATTAGCCATACAGAGAATTCCGCATGAAATACGTGAGGAAGTTAGACACGATATTGTAAAAAAAACTCCCGCAGTACATCAACAGAATACAAGAAAACATATCTAATAGCAATAAAATGGACAAAACACACATTAATAGCTTAAAAGAAAAGGTCAAACGTGATAATCTCCTGATAACAAAAGCCGACAAAGGGAACACAACGGTAATTATGAACAAAGATATATACATTCAAAAAACAAAAGAATGTTTCAATAATAACACATTCCGCACAATACGTAAAGACCCCACAATTACAGTACAAAGAAACCTAAAAAACTTGCTTAAGAACACACGTTTTTTACTCACCGAAGCAGAAGCAAATAGCTTAATAATAATGAACCCCCAGTTACCGAATGCTAAAGCTCTTCCCAAAATTCACAAAGAAAATACCCCTATGAGAACCATAGTAAATTATAGATCTAGTCCCACATATAATCTCTCTAAATTTATTCAGAAATTTCTAAAAAATCACTATTCCTTTCAGGCTAATAAGAGCATACGAAATTCCATTGATTTTTGCAACAAAACAAAGAACTTTAAGTTAGATAAATATCATTCCATAGCCTCCTATGATGTAACAAATATGTATCCAAATATCCCCACTGACAAAACCTTAAACATAATCAGAACTAATCTCAAAACCTATAGTAAATTAAGCACATTGGAAATTGAGGAATTTATGATATTACTCAAATTTGCAGTCAATAACAATTTCTTTAAATTTCACGATACAATTTATCAACAAACAGGTCTACCTATGGGATCACCCGCCTCCGGAATAATAGCAGATATATACTTAGACTACTTAGAACATACTGCATTTAGTAAAATTGAAGGAATGTCTTTCTGGTGCAGATTTGTGGATGATGTATTCGTCATCATCGACAACAGAACAACCAACGAAAATGCAATATTGGATAAAATAAATGCCATAGATACATGTATACAATTCACCAAGGAATCTGAGAGTAACGGTCAACTAAATTACCTAGATCTAACGGTTACTAGACACGAAAAACATCTCACCTTCAAAATCTACCGGAAACCTACACATACAATAAACACCATAAAAATAGATTCTAATCACCCTAATCCACATAAAAAAGCAGCATATCAAAGTATGATTTATAGAGCGTTTAATATACCGATGTCAAAAGCAGATCTCAAAGATGAACTACAACTAATTCACGAAATAGCTCAAAAAAATGGTTATAGAAAAGAAATGGTTAATTCCATCATTCGTAAGTTCAAATCACGACCCAACACCACTCTGACGAAAACAGATCAACCCAGAAAAAATTACGCAACTTTCACTTTCAATAATACGGGCGTATATTCACTATTACATGTTATAAACCTCATTTTAGGTCCGTATTGAAAATTTAACAGTTCAACAATGTTAAAGGTGTTTTAATTTATTCCACCTATTCAATACTTATATTATCACGTATAGTTGTTACATAATTAAATTCTTAGTTACATGGGACATGTTTCGCCCTCAATTAAGGGCATCTTCAGCCTAAATACAATAATCAAAAATACAACTAAATTAAAAGTGGACGTTAAATACAATCATCAAAAATACAACTAAAATAAAAAGTGGAAGTTAAAAGTTTAGTCTGTTCTTAAAATTCAGAACAATAAAATTGTGAAAAATGGTAAAATAAAAAGATGCTAATGGAAAACTGTCTTATGATTAAACTATAATCTTGTCAGAGACTAAAACTTCAGTAAAATTCGAATTAAAACAGTTCATATAAAATATTGGAAAATCAAAGTGGTAGTAATAAAAAGCCAACGACATGAGGGCGTGTACACAAGCATAAACTTGATTGTCATGAATACAATCTTTTCAAGGCCGTTGATGAAATTCGTAGTAAGTAAGGCAGAAGCATCTATTGAAAAATTGTAAGAGGCCGTTAGCACCGGTAGGTAATAAAATGGCTGAATCCTTGCCAGAAAATTATGTAAGACTGAATTCTCTCCTTACGTTCAATTTCTTATTTCTTCTTTTCCTTTTCTTACAGAAAACTTATTTCTGCATCTGTTGACATTTTCTGGCAAGGATTCAGCCATTTTATTACCTACCGGTGCTAACGGCCTCTTACAATTTTTCAATAGATGCTTCTGCCTTACTTACTACGAATTTCATCAACGGCCTTGAAAAGATTGTATTCATGACAATCAAGTTTATGCTTGTGTACACGCCCTCATGTCGTTGGCTTTTTATTACTACCACTTTGATTTTCCAATATTTTATATGAACTGTTTTAATTCGAATTTTACTGAAGTTTTAGTCTCTGACAAGATTATAGTTTAATCATAAGACAGTTTTCCATTAGCATCTTTTTATTTTACCATTTTTCACAATTTTATTGTTCTGAATTTTAAGAACAGACTAAACTTTTAACTTCCACTTTTTATTTTAGTTGTATTTTTGATGATTGTATTTAACGTCCACTTTTAATTTAGTTGTATTTTTGATTATTGTATTTAGGCTGAAGATGCCCTTAATTGAGGGCGAAACATGTCCCATGTAACTAAGAATTTAATTATGTAACAACTATACGTGATAATATAAGTATTGAATAGGTGGAATAAATTAAAACACCTTTAACATTGTTGAACTGTATATTCACTAACCAATGTTCTGAGGAAGCATAACATTAAAATAGCATTTAAGACTACACAAAATAATAGGCACGTCATATATAATAGCAAATCAGTAAATAGTAGTAACAAATATCTTCAATCAGGAGTCTACCAAATGGAATGTAACAACTGTTTAACAAGTTATGTGGGGCGTACAGGCAGGAATTTCACGACTAGATATAATGAGCACGTAAACGCAATTAGGCATAATCATTTCTCGGCAATAGGGCAACATATGCAAGAATATAAGCACAATTTTACGGACATAAATAACGATTTAAAAATATTAAATGTAGAACCTAAAGGTCCTTTGCTTAATATAAGTGAAGAATTATATATAACACTAGATCAGTATGCAAATCCTAATTATAACATAAATGAGTTATCTGAAAAAACTAATATTTTGTTCAATAAAATCGTTCCTATCTTAAAAAACGACTACGTCAAAATAGATTCACAATTAAGTATTTATTTATTTTCCACCTAGTCGATACAATGATTGCTTAAGGCAACTTTTAATGGTCAAAAGTGGTACATGTTTCATATATTATCAACATCTTCAGCCACATAACACTGTTTAGATGAAAAATATGTAAAATTGACAAAGTAATGCTTTAGATGAAGTGTCCTTAAAATTAACATAAGATTGACAAGATTAAAACACTTCATCTAAAGCATTACTTTGTCAATTTTATATATTTTTCATCTAAACAGTGTTATGTGGCTGAAGATGTTGATAATATACGAAACATGTACCACTTTCGACCATTAAAAGTTGCCTTAAGCAATCATTGTATCGACTAGGTGGAAAATAAATAAATACTTAATTGTGAATCTATTGAAGTGCGATACGGACCATGAAGCTGATTTTATGTAATACGTCAAAATAGTCAACAGACGACGTCATACACAAGCTACGGCGCAGACAACGAACCTCAGTGACTCCGCCCATACACACGTAACAACCTCCCCTACTTATCCCTCCGCCCCTCTCACAACAGACAACACTAGAACCATCAGTACGAGGTACATTACTCGTCAAACGGCCAAGAAACTTGCATTTCAAACATCCAGCAGTAAGTAAATTAATTCAGGCTTCACAAATTCACACAATATTACACTTCTATTGAAATCTAACTCACTTCATTCATTTTGGCTTACAGACTTTACCAGCCTTAAAAAAGGAAAGGAACCACCACAGTCTTACGGCATTTGATGAGAGAAAACTCCAGAAGTTAGGCCAGAACTGAATCACACATATATTCCATAATTTAACACGTATCAAGCTTATATTGATCCATTTCACAGTTATAGGAATGTGCTGTTATTTACAAATGGAACCTATAAAGATCAACATTCGACATATATAAAAAAAGGCAAATTATGGAAATATAACACAAGAATCAAGGCCAACACATTTCAGTGTCACTAAACACACTGACTATATTACTAGACATTCAAGTGTTTTTAAAACTTTTGTAGTAAATGATAAGCATTCAATTTAATAGACATTTATGTTTTATACATTACATAATCAACATAATATGAAACTTGTAATTTTACGCAAGAAGGAACTGACATTTAATCATTAGGTTTAAAAGCCAACCATACACGGCATATTTAAACATTACCAATATCTGATGTTATATAAGACAAATTGTTATAATATTTTACCACATAACAACGCAAGATCCAAGCAATAAGTATTTTAGACTTTAAAGTACAATGATTAGATTTTAAAGTACAATAGTGTGTTTATGTAAAAATATTTTTTAGAGGTCAACACGCATTTATATTTTGCCTAAAATAATATCACTCCAGCAATAAGGTATAAAGATGTAACATGATATTTTAATATAATTATCACGCAAGCTTTATTTATCAAATTTTACTGATAGTCTATTCACGATTGTACATAAGTATAAAGGGTTTCGATTCAACAGAATAAGCAATACCTAAGATAGATGCTTAATCAACCCAAGGATGCATTCTGTCAGCCCAAGGGCATGTATATAATAGACAAAGTTTTGTAATTTTAATTTTTAATTTTAACACAATGCTTAGAAATTTGAAAGTTTTTTAGATAAGTTTTCACTGAAAATTATGAAACAATACATTATGAAGGTCTTTCAGAGGTATAAGATAGAAATGCAAATGTGATTCTGATATAGCTGAGGATGACCCATGAAGGGTCGAAACCAGTCCTAGATTGTAATACTTTACAAGAAAAATAAATGTATTGATTAGGTGGAATTTTTCTTTCCTTTTATGAAGATTGGTAAATGTCAATACGGAAAATGAAATTCATAAATCAAGAACATAAATAAAAACGCTTGCACTGGGGCTCATAAAAGTATCAGAGCATTATTGCAGATCACACACTCTTTCTAAATCAAATGTCAGCTGAAGCGTCATATTTCAGACCAGTGGGTTATTAAACATTTTTGCTGGCCATCAATTGAACGTTAAAACTCGGCCATGTGCCAGAGAATGACTTTGACCATCAACTTCAGTGTGACAACATTTCGATCGATTAGAGTCGAAACTTGAAGGTGCGAGTTTCAACATATGCGCAACAGTTGAAAGATGCAGATGCGTGTCCAGTTACCTTATTTTAATTTCATCTTCATTAGTCAGCGATTTCACAACTTTTTCAGTATTCATACCACAAGACAAGTATGCACCGCGGTAGTCAAATACACACGATTATGTTCATAATCCGAACGTATGCTATCACGTGATAAACATGCGCTACCCTTCACTGTAAGATGAGACAAAGAATGTTACAATTGTTTATTAATTTCCACCTATTCAATACAAAGTGAGAATTGTAATGTGTAACCCTTCACTGTATCACTCAACAAAGAATAAATTTCTAACTTCTGAATGGAATGAAAAATACAGACACAAACAGGCTCATTGTGTTATTCTGCAGTTTCACTGCTAACTGGCAAGCAAAAATGAGCATTTCTGAGGGTAATGGTTTGCTCCCCAAAGATGCAATTTATCCTATGAAGTTCAAGAGTTCAAGGATTTTTTCCCTTTCACACAACTATGGCGAGGGCTCTTCCTCCAGTTGGACATCACGTTCCTTCCACAAGGGATGACAAATAACATTTTCAATCAATCAATCAATCAATCAATCAATCAATCAATCAATCAATCAATCAATCAGTCAATACTGATCTGCATTTAGGGCAGTTGCCCAGGTGGCAGATTCCCTATCTGTTGCTTTCCTAGCCTTTTCCTAAATGATTTCAAAGAAATTGGAAATTTATTGAACATCTCCTTTGGTAAGTTATTCCAATCCCTAACTCCCCTTCCTATAAATGAATATTTGCCCCAGTTTGTCCTCTTGAATTCCAACTTTATCTTCATATTGTGATCTTTCCTACTTTTATAAACGCCATTCAAACTTATTCGTCTACTAATGTCATTCCACGCCATCTCTCCGCTGACAGCTCGGAACGTACCACTTATTGCAGGTTATAAACTTCATTTTCCTCGTCTGTATTGAAGATCTACTTGTGATACAATTCCTATAGTTTTGCCAATTGCCACCTTTTCAATACAATAAATTGCTGTCTTTGTAAATTGCTCTCATCATCTTTTAAAAAAAAAGTATTTATTTTATTTGTTTATTTGTTTGTTTATTTATTTATTCATTCATTCATTCATTCATTCCCTCTACGGAAGAACTGCTTCTGTCTTGGCATTCAGTGCTAACCACTTCTGAATTATATCCTGCTGCAATTTTATATTTTTTATTGTGCCATTATTGTTTCCTACATCTTTCCAGTACATTATGACATTTGTATGGTATAATTTTCCCCTATCCATATTACTCCCGACGGATTGAACAGATAGAACATATTAAGTTATGTGCGTTTTTTTTTTTTTTTTTCCTAATTAAAAATTTTGACTTCTTCCCTCGCCCTCCCCCCCCACCCCCATCCCTGAATTTCATTTCTTTTGTACCATACCTGTAAAAAGAAATCCTTTTTTTTGTCAGATGTTATAGCATTTATATGAAGGCGGATCAAATATAAACGGGAATTTGAATGTACCGCTGCTGTTAGTAATAATTCTGAGGATGTTTGCCATGATGTTGGTGGGAGTGTCTGGAGAAGGGGTAATGTGCGCAATTGACGGTGGAGAGCTGGTCTGCTTCAGAATGCCATGAGTGGGCAAGAGGTGCCCATGTCTGTTGCGCAATGCATCATTTTCAAATTTCTCGCAAAAGAGGGCACCAAACCTTATGAAATTTTGAGGTGGTTCCGCGCGCAGTTTGCGGAAGAAACACTTTCGCAGATTCAGGTGTATGAGTCGGCTAAAAAATTTGTGGCAGGGAGAGAAGCTGTGGAAAATGAACCTTATGAAAGGAGACCGCGGACAAGTACCACTGCAGACAACATTATTGCCATTTGTGACATTATTGGTGAAGATCGGCGAATAAAAATTTTGCAAATTGTTTTAGCTGTAGGAATGAGTTACGGAAGTATTCATACCATCATCCGAGATGAACTGCATTTCAGAAAATTGTTTGTCGGAGACTCCTGCATTGCTACGAGGAGGAAGGAGAGCATTTCTTGCATTGTATTGTGATTTGTGATAAAACTTTGGTGCATCATTACACCCCAGGGTCAAAGAAAGCAAGCATGGAGTAGCGGCAAAGAGACGAAGCAGGTCCAGTCAAGGCCAAAATATGCTCATCTGCTGGAAAGATGCTTGCAACAGTTTTCTGGAACTCTGCGGGCATTTTGCTGGTGGATTTTCTTCACGAACAAAGGACATTTAATGCAGCCTATTACTGTCACCTTTTGGACGAAGCAATACTGCGTATCGCAACAAGCGATGCCGACAGCTGGTCCGAAACATCATTCTTCTCCATGACAATGCAAGTACGCATACTGTTGCTTTAACGCAAGAAAAACTGGAGGAGATTCACTGGACACCTCTGGAACACCCCCCCCCCCCCGTACAGTCCAGATTTATAGCCTGGCTATTACCCCTTGTTAAGACCACTCAAATAAGACCTAAGAGGGCAGCGGTTCGATGATGATGTAAGTGTAAAAGAGTTTGTGCGCAACTGGCTGCACACGTCTCTCTTCTTTTTATCAGGATGGTATCAAAAACTTATCAATCCAATGGAGAGAATGTGTATTGAAAGCAGGACACTATGTAGAAAAGTGATCTCTATTTTTTTTTTTCTTTTTGGTTGATGCAATAAATTTTAAAAATTAATTCCCGTTTATATTTGATCTGCCCTCTTATTATTAAATACTTCTTTGAAAGTTATGGTGAAGCTTTATATTCTCTTATGACTTCTTGTAGTATCCACCTGAAAACACTCCTCGCTCAACCTGGGAACGCCAGAATTACTTGGCAAGCCGGGCAGGGGAAGGTGAACTGGAAGACAACTTGCCTCAGGGATGTGTGCAATATTTTGTAGCTGGTAAGTCATTAGTTTAGTGATTTACTGCATAAAGTTGCATTTAATTCATTTTTAGCTATTGCTCTAAAGCCACTAAATTCTGCACTCATCTTTACATCAAAGATTTTGTAGTGTGTGAAGTTTGTTTTCAAAATGGTAGGTTTAACTGCTACAGATTATATACTTGTATGGATATTCTGTTTTCAGAATGGGTAAGTCATTCAGGTAGAGATAGCCTGCATGATAGATCACATTTATACCAGCTCTGGGGTAGAAGTGATCACTTGAGCTTACTATTATTATCTCTAATAAACTTGCTATCTCTTGAACGACGTGTTGAAAATTCTGCAAATACATCTACATTTCAAAGGCCCCAGTGATGAAGCCTATAGTGTCTCATTCTTTGAATCAGAGGTCACACAAGGTGTTTTCATTTCAGAAGCATACTGCAGGTCACCCTGACCATGGAATAAAGGCTGAGGTTGAAGTGGCTAGGACACGTTAAGCAGATGCAAGCAACTCGAACTCCAAAGAAGTCTTTTGAAAAGACCGTTCTGGGGTGAAGACCTATTGGACGCTCTAGAAAAAAAAGGTGGTTAGACCATATAAGAGAAGACCTAGAGAAGAGAAAAGAAACATGGGAGAGCAGAAACATACAAAGACCATTATAAATGGAGGCACATCGTTCAAAAACATCCTACCTGACTCACTGGAAGGAATTCATGATGATGGTGATGATGATGAGTTCTTGTGATGCCAGTTCTTTTTTAAATCTTTTATTTCTGGATTCCATTCCTGTGTTAATCATCATCTCCATGTACTTCAAATGAGACACCCTTTTGATGTTTCTGTCGAGGGTGATAACTGTGTTGGTGATTTTCTGCTTGACCCATTTCTGAACTCAGGTTTGTTATCTGAGACCTATGATTCCATTCTAGCCCTTATAATGAGCCTTAAAATTATGGCAGAGCCAGGAACTGAATCTGGACCAGTTGGGCAGCAGGCTACTTATCAGCCCCTAGGCCATAATTGCAGATGCTAATATTTTAACATGACATCATCCTCTGTGTGATTCCTCTTCCCCCCCTCCCCCCCTTCTTTTCCCCTGGTACTGTCAACTGATTAAACTACTTCTTCTTCTTCTTCCATATTTGGGAAAGTAATAATCAGATTTCCTTTCTAAAATTCTGCTGCTGTGAATGGAATTTCGGAGGCTAAATTTGGGTCTTCCTGAGTGCAACCTATCATACAGCACTCAAGCAAATGTTCTGGTGTCTGGATTCCCCAACAGTCACATTTCACATCAGATGCATAACTTTTCTTCACCATCTTACTTCTGGACTTTAACATCTTAGTTGAATACTGCTGACCATACACAGGCTTTTTAGTGGAAGTGAAAGACTATGTCTTGCTTCGCAATTTGTTCCCAAAGAGCTGTGCAACTTAACGCATTGAAGACGGGCCCCGAACGGAGGCTGCTACCCCATGTAGACTGGACAGTTCAAGCCTCCTAAAAGAAATTACACTGGTGCACTCAAACTACTATAACTCGAAAAGTGTTCAAGATATCTACCTCAAACTTGGAACATGTACTCACTATGTTGCTTAGTGGTTTGTACGGTGTTATGTTTTTCAAAGCAGTACCATTTGTGGCTCCATTTACTAGGCTTTCTAAACACAGTGTAGTAGGAATACCCTGTTTGTGCCTTTTGTAGACTTATTGTATTAGATTATACAAGGATGTCTCTTTGCGGTTACTTCCTGTTTAGTGTTAGCCATCAATCATTAGAAATATCGAGTTGACTGTCACTTGGTACTTATGATAACCGGTCTGTATATACAGAAATTAATCACAAATATCAGTATCCATCAGCAACTGAATGTGCCGTGCCTTGTTGACATCCATGCTGGAGCTCCAGGGAATAGTTCGACATATATGATATTATTTTTTTAAATAGTGAAAAAAGATGCAATGATAGTTTATATTCCATTACTACACCGTTTGGAACTCATAATCATCATCACCATCGTTGACCAACTCCAGTTTCCCAGGTGTGGTATACGAGCCCCTTCCATTTTGTTCTGTCCATGAACCATTCTTCATTCACAATCTGCTCCCAATCCTGACCTCTCTCCTCTACATCCTTCTTCACTAAGTCTGTCCATTTTTCTCTAGGTCTGCCCACTGGTCTCTTTCCCCTGATTTCTCTTTCATACTCCTTTCTTGCAGACCTGTTGGCACTCATTCTTTTCACATGACCAAACCACTTCAGTCTTGCCTTTTGGATCTTCTGGAGTAAGGAGTCTTCTAGTCCTACGTCTTCTCTGACTTTTTCATTCCTGATTTTATTCCTCCTGTTCTGGATCATTGTGCGTAGGAACTTCATTTCTGCTGCTTGGAGTTTCGAGTTGTCCTTTCTTGTTAATGTAGCGTTTTCCAGGCTGTATGTGAGGATAGAGGTGTAGTATGATTTATACAGTGTTATCTTGTTTTGAGTGGTACTTGTTTATCCCATAGTAGCTGTCTTACTTGGACGTAAAAATGTATTGCTTTGCTGATTCGACTGTTTACTTCATATTTAGGTATGTTATCCTTGGACATTATACTACCCAGGTACTTAAATTTTGTGACACTGTCCAGCTTAGTGCCATTTAGCATGATTTCTGGCTGATTGTCACCCTTCTGTACCTTCAACACCACCATTTTAGCCTTGTTGATATTGAATCCATATCCCTCAAACTCCTGACTCCACCCCTGCAGTCTCTCTTCTACATCTTTCTCTGAATTACCCCAAATTCCTACATGACCTGCAAATGCTTTTAAGTCTTGTTACCCCTTTTCTTTTAGCACCTTTAATATAGTATCCATTACAGTGGTAAATAATAGCGGCAACAAAGCACTACCTTGTTGTACTCCCCTTTTTGTCTCAAACCAGTCTGACAGTCCAGAACCGACTTGTACACAACTTCTGGTTTTCTCGTAAAGCACCTTAACTTTTGAAATTAGACTGTCTCGAACTTCGAGCTTTCTCAGGCACTCCTAAATAAGCTCCCTTGGTATGCTGTCATAGGCCTTTTCGATGTCAAGGAACAGTAGATATAAAGGCTTCTCTTTTTCCCAATGTTTTTCCATCAGCATCTTGACAGCAAATATCTGTTGTTGATCTTCCAGGCCTAAAGCCATATTGTTCCTCTTCTAAAAGTGGCTCTAAAATTTCTCGTAGTCTATTCTCTATAATTTTTTCCGGAATTATTAGTCCATGAGAGAGTAGAGTGATGCCACGGTAGTTGGTACAATTCCGTCTGCTGCCTTTCTTGAATATAGGTACAATTATACCTTTCTTCCAGTCTTCTGGGATGATATTTTTCTGCCATACTACATTTAGGAGTCTATATAGCCATTGGATTGCTGGGGTTCCTCCTGCTCTTAACATCTCTACACTTAACTCATCTCTTCCTGAAGCTTTCCCTTTCTTCATACTTTGAAGCCTCTTCTCTATCTCCAGCCATGTGATTGGTGGTTCCATATTTTTACTGGGCTCTTCACTTTTTCCAGATTCTTCTCTGTTTTGAATTACATTTGATGCATCTTCATTCAAGAGCTTGTCAAGAAGGTCTTGAATTCTCTCCTGATTCCATCTTCCTCTCGTACTACTGATCCACTGTCCTGCTCTATTACCTTGATGTCTTCTAGATTATTTTGCTTGTTTTTAATTACTCTGTAAAGAAGTTTCTTGTTTCCTCTGCTGTCCTCTTCCAACTTGTCCACAAACTCATTCCATTTTTTCTCTTTCTCTTCTCTTACTATCCTCTTAGCTGTAAGTTTTTTTTGCCCTGTAGAGTTCCTGTAGTTTAGTTATTTTTTGGCCACCTGGATCTTGTGCATCTCTTTGCTTTTCTTTGTCTAACATCTTTTTTGCCCAATTTCTGTCTTTTATAGCCAATCTGATTCTGTCATTCCACCAAGGTGTCTCTTTTTCTTTCATGATCGGCCCTGTTACTCCGCACAGGTCTTCAGCTTCACCCACCAATGTATCCTTAAAAATTTTCCATTCTTTTTCTACTGTATTTATTTCCCCTTTTGGTAAGTGTCTCTGTATCCTTATTTTATATTCTTCCTTCAGCTCGGCTTCTTCTAATTTCCAAGTCTTCACTTTACGTTTTCTTTTTCTTTTCTTCGGGGTTGTGTTAGCCACATGATTTAGGTCTGCCATCAATAATCTATGATCACTGTCCATACTCGCACTGGGAATAACTTTGACATCAGTTACATATTTCCCTCCTCCTTTATTAGTGATGATACAGTCGATGAGAGACTTGTAATCCTGACCGCAATGTATCAGTCATCAAGGAAATACGAAAGCGAGAATTCTTGGAGTCCGTTACCTTCTGTCGACTGTCACCTACTGTCACCTGAGAAACTACGAGAATTCTTAGGGCTTGTCACGCATGTGGCACAACAGATAATGAATCTGCATATACTGCATTTACTTGCATATTAGTGCCCTTTTTCCTCCACTTTTACAGCCAAAATATGTAAGGTGGGGGGGGGGGGGGGTCAATATGTAATAACTTCAAATTTTGTGCAGTGAACACGTGAATTCTAGGCTATAAAGACCTATAAATTGTACATGTAAACATTCTACACTATTCTTTAACAAACCTATGAATATACAGATACTGGCTATTTTCGTTGGAAGGCAGTATTTCTAAATGTAAAAAGACAATAAATGGTGAAAACGACTTTTAGGCCTAAATATAAGTTAAATATAGTCAGTTTTAGTTACTCATCATGTCATTCGTTTCATCTCATTAATTCCTCTGATGAGGTTGACGTCAGGAAGGGTATACAGTCGTAAAAACTCACTACAAATATTCTTCTCACCTCATACTCGACCCCGTAGAGAAGAGGGTTAAGGGTATCGTATTATCATATTATGCAATATTGATACAAAATAACTTAATGACCAGTCATTTGTCTCTGTCAGTTGAGCAGTAGGCCTACCACACAGTAAACCCGATCACTGTTTCATTTGAATTATCGTCTTGTGCCGCCAACTTCTCTGCTACTGGTGCCTCATCATTCCAAGTAACGTCATCTTCACTGCCATCTCGTCAGCCAAGCACTGCAGTCGGGCATTCGAAGTCTCGTCTTTTTGAACCTTTTAAAAATATTTTCGTTCCCGACTATAGAGTCCAGAAAGTGTGAATCTATTCCCAAATGTTTTCTGGAGATAGTCTCTGATATTCCCAGGTGGTGTATGTGTAGCAGAAGCCACTCCTTCCAAATAATGCCGTACTATAGAAACCATGCCAAACCACCAGCTGATTACTGGTGTATATTACTAATGTAATAGTGACTGCAAGCATTCTTTTGATAACTGTGGCTGTTGAAAGCCGGACGCTTATTTTCAAGTATATTTCATGCTTGTTCTCTACATTTATCATATCAGGATTTACCTAAACAGCTGTAAATGAGATAAGAGACACGCATTGTTTAGGTTAGGTATGCTATCGCCAGGATAGTGCCAAAAGTTCCACGATGAAAAGAATAAAAATAAATAACAGGAAAATTGCCCGCATTGATGGATATCTACAGGTGTGGCGGTAATGCATTTTATCATCATAATTTTTAATTTTGTTCATTAGTTATCTCTTTTTTTTTTTTTATTAACGCATACCCTAGCATGTTTTCTTTGGCATCTCTGAAACAAGTCAGTGCAGGCATAAAATCAATATTATTATTATTATTTGTTAGGTACGTTGGCGAGTAACACCATCATCATGATTGGATAGTTTTTATCACATTTTAAACTTGCTTCTCTCCAGAAAATACTTATATTGGACCGAGTTACAAGATATTAAACAATCACTTTGTTAATGATCTCGCCTGTTATAGCTACAACCATGAATATTTCTCAACTAAAGTAAACTCGTTTCCTCATCCCGAGGTGGTGCAGCTCTTTTTAGACACACCCCCCAGTGGAGAGGAATTACATGTACCATTTTTACCGCATATCAACCTTCCTGCCTTTCATAAATCTACGGCACTACGGTACCGGGTATCAAACTCAGACTCCTGAGAATGGCAGCTAATTATGCTAACCATTACGCTTGTGGACATTCTTAACTACAAAACACAGACAAAAGCATCACTGATGCATGTTTGCAATGCACAGGTCGGACATGAAATTCTTCACCTATTTGCACGACGTCCTCGGAGACGCAGTAGGCCTATGCAACGGAGGCGGACATTTCTTAACTATGAAACACAGATGTACGGGATGACTTTGATGCGTGTTTTCATTGCGTGGGTCACACAGACAAAACATTTCACTAATTTTTGTGATGTCATGAGAGCTGCTTCGAAGCGGAATGGTTGTTCTGCTCTGATGAATTACATTGGAGGTTTTGTATGCAAGATTTTTTTTCTTTCTTTATCTCGAAAAGCCACGCAGCACTACAGAGACCTCAGAGGCCAGTCTTCAGTGTGTTAATTCAGGCTGTGTTTCAGGTGGTACAGTTCTGTGAAGGAATATCTTCCTAGACTTCAGTTAAGGTTTAATTATCCTGTGGTTATATAATGTACAGTATACAGTATCTGGTGTCTGATATCTTCTTCTTCATTTCAGTCTATGTAGCAACTTGACACCTGATGATGGGAAGTGCTATACTGACCAAAGTATAGATATTCTGGACAGTGCTGGTCAGAGGCATCCTGTAATCATTCTGACCAATTTGTTAAGAGCAACACTCTCATGCTTAGCATACGCAGAGGGCTCCGCATGGGAGCAACGTACTGTACCGTAGAAAAACTGAGTGCTAGGGCTGTTGTACGTAGCACTTCTGGCTGTGTTCCTCACATTGAGCCCGTCAGTTTGTGAGTGACATTATTTCTAGCACTAATCTTCCCTTTCAGATCTTTACATTGCTTCTTGAAAGACAGTGTATGATCCAACTTGACTCCTAAATAATTTGGCTCAGCGTAGTGTTTCAGCCTTCCACCCCTCCACACCACTTTCAGACATCTCATTTACTTTTATGTTGTGAAGATTAACAGCACAAACTTGAGTTTTTGATGGGTTTGGTTTCAGATTATTTTTGTCGTAACATACCGTGAGTTAATCTAAGGCCTATGTTTACTACTTCTCTACCTCTTCAAAGCATTCCCTTTCAGAAGTAACTACAGTAAATGCCATGTCATCAGCATAGAGTACTATAAGGCAAAAGCTGCTGTAATACTCAGTAATATTAACTGATAGCACTGAGAGAGAGCTGTTTAACATTGTATCATATAGACTGAATTTAAGAGTGTAAATGTCTCATTTTCCAGGTCATCTTCCTCTTAAGCAACATGACTTCCGCAAGAAGTATCGTAATTTGGCCTCCACCTACCTCACTTTCGGAGCTGATGGGAATGAGTTGCTTGTGAATCTCGGAGGAGAGCAGATTTATTTATTTGATATTAATAACAAGCGCAGGCCCAAAACCTTCGACATGCAAGCCTTCTCTCTTGATACTGCTAAATGTAAAGGTAAGTTATCAAAGAAGGAAGTTGGGAAGAGGAGTTAGAATAAACATTTGGGATAAGCATACTGGGGAATTGAAGGGGATGGAGAAAGCAGTAGAAAAAAAGAGTAGAGGAGAAATAAAAATACAAGACCAAAATGCACAGTTCAAACATTGCCATCTTCATAGATGGTCTCTTGCCACATCAGCTTCATTTTGCATTGATTTCTTCTTATTGTAATCCTCAACTTACTCATTTCTGCTGTTTTAAGAAGGTTAGGATACCTACGCTTATTGAGAGGACATCTTCAGCGGGAACTGTTGAATAAGGAGAAAGTTGGATAAATACAGGTAGGCAAGATGATGAAAAAACAAAGAAAATGAGACAATCACAAGAAGTGGAAACAAATTTAATAACTTTTAAGTTTGTTTTTGTTCTTTTGTGTATTGTATATTTGGTTATGCATGTCCTCTCTTTTCTCCCTCTACCTTCATTTGACCAGTCATTATGTGGTTAAAGGCCAGTTAAGATGGAGGGAGCAGCAGAGAAAATGCTATGACAAACAGGTAAACCCAAAAGATGACCATGGAGGTTTAGGAAGACAGAAAAAATGAACAAACAAGTGTTAAATCAATATACTTATATATGGATCAATACATATATATTTATTTTATGATATCTATCTTTATATTTCTATCCTCCTAAGCTTCTTTGACAAAAGAATATTTGATCCGTAGTCAGACGCGTTATCCGTTGCGCCACAGGGCCGCGGTATGTTACCTTTGCTGTTCATTTTCCGTTACTTGTAAAGGTAAGTTCCATTTATTATGCATATTATTATACTAAGATTGAAAGTAATTATTGGAAATTTAATCTTTTTTAAATAATGTAAAACCCTTTTATGTAGATTTCATAATTCATTGTTTACAGTAGGCTACATTTCATTCATAGATTTTAAAATATTCATCTTTGTTTAATTTTGGGCATAGGTTTTATATATATTATGTTATAACTGTATATCTTCCATTAGTCTGTTATTTCTCCATACCATAAAGGTTAAATAGAATTGATAGTAGAAAAATATATATAAACAGAGACTATGATAATTAAGTATTCACAGATTGAAATATTTTAAATAATATATATTTCTAAGTATTTTAAAATATTGTTTGTATATACAGTAAAAACTCGTTAAGACGTTTCTGCAGGGGAAAACAAAACAGAACGTGTTAAGTGAGAAAATGTACTACTGAATATACGAATAAAAATTATCTTACAGGGATATAGAAACACTAGATACATTTTTTTCTGACACGAGGGCCTTTTACGTCGTATCCGCGGGTACAATAAAACTATATCTACAGTTTCTAAAGATGAAAGAGAAGTATTAACCTTTTCTGGTCCAACGTCGAGCTCACCTCGACATTATGTTTCAATCTACATGAGAAGTATTTATTGGAGTTCTTTGACCTGACTGAGGTCGATCAATATCCCTGGAGTTTCTAGAGCAAATTTTTGTGCACAAAAGAAGCCATTCTGTTATCTCCTTCGATATAATACGAGATATATGTAGCCGAGTGTCGTCATGGTTACCCGCGGCCTGTTAGCTGTGTTTACAGTGAGTAGTGCTGCACAAGTGTTGTATTGGGCATATTCAACCAGTAATAATACAAAGCAAAAATTCTTTAATTATAATAGTGTTAATTCCCTAGGAAAAAACAAACATTAGAATCAGGAGTTTACAAATTGAAGTGTCATCAATGTGAAAAAACTTATGTCGGGCAAACAGGGCGCAGTTTTACTGTAAGATACTTAGAGCATGTCAATGCTGAAAGGCATAAAAAAATTTCCGCGATGGGCCAACACATGAGTACAACCGGACGTCAGTTCACAACTACAGAGCAGGATTTACCTATATTACGTAAAATAAACAAAGGAGCACTGCTAAATACATTAGAAAATCTATATATTTATTTAGAACAAGAAGGTAATCAGGACAATAACCGGAATGATACAATTGACAATAGGAACCCTATATTTGAAGGGATATTGTCAAGTCTTGAAACTTTAGGCAAAAGAAACAACACAGACAATAAAAGGATGAATAAGAACGAGCCTCCGTCATTTTGTACATCCACTTCCCCCACCCCTTCTAAAGCTGAAGCCGTGACAATAAGAGATACGCCTCCTCCCCTCTCCGCAGCCTTGCCTCCCCGGAAGGAGGAGCAAACAACTGAACACACACATCATTATTATACAAGACGTAAAGCAACTTCAAATGTAGCCCCTCCAGGGTCACGGTAGAATTGGAGTTTAACAACAGTAAGGTATGAACCATTATATACATTAAGTTATTATGTAAAGACACATGTTTTCATTATAAAAACAAATTCCTATTTTCCTCATTTCATTTCAGAAATTGAGATGAAGCTCCCTTCTAAAAAAGTGAACGGCAATCAGCTTCATAGTTCCGCATTAGACTCAATTTAGGGCACATTAAGCAAGCTCAAAATAAATAACAGCCAACCTGGAAGGAGTGAAAGAAACAAACATTCAACAATAATTAGAACAGTGTCAAGAAGTCAATCAATTTTTTTTTTTAAACTTTTAACTGGAAGACAAACAGATATTTTTAGTGTAACAAAGTTGAAACTTTTAACAACTATTCCAGTGAATAGATATAATTTTTTAAGAAGGCTAACATGTATTCATTCTGTCTCATTTCATCAACCCATTAACCCCCACATACTTTAACATCATTTTAATTTAATTTATATTCAAATAGTTTTTAAGAGGAACAATGTACCTAAAAATAATGTACTCAGAAACTTAGCGATTCACCTAAGCTTAACAATAGCTGAAGATGTTCTCAAGTGAGAATGAAACATGTACTGTTTATAATTAATTAATTTGCTAAAAAGCAAATAAAAAGTATCAAAAAGGTGGAAGATTTTTAATTACTGTAAGTCTCTTGAGCGAGCAGCCCGACTATACGCTGCCTGCCTGCTGGCACGGCTCGACACAGCCCGGCTGTCTCACGTCCGCTGCTTCGCTCCTCCCTACATCTCTGCCACACCCCGATACTCCCGCGGCACTTCTAATTTACGACTATTTGTTCAATGTTGGCGTTCAAACTTGCGCTGGGCACATGCAATTTTCACCTTAGCATGTTACTGCCTCCCATGAATATTCCTACCCAATTTCAGCAGTATCTGAGTGTAACACATGTATGTGTTCCCTTGTTAGATGCTTTCCATGCCATTTTTTTTTTCCTTCACTTTAATCTTTACCCTATCATTCCACCAATGTGTCTCTTTGTCTTTCAAATTTCCTGATGTTCTACCACATACCTTTTCTGCTGCACATCCAACTAGTGCTTCCTTAAATCTTTTCCATTCATCTTCAACATTCCCCATCTCTGTCCTGGGTACCAAGGGTATTATTTTCCTTTGAAATTCTTCTTGTATGTTTTTCTCCTTCAACTTCCATACTTTTAATTCTTTTCTCTCTTCTTAATCGGTTTTTTTTAATCTTTCCCACTTTTAATTTTCCTATCACATCTCTATAATCTCCACCAAAGGCTTCTTCAGGCATGGCTGTGACATCTAAAAGGTTCTTCTGGTGTTCTTTCTCTATTATATAATCAGTCATAATCTTTGTTTCTCTCCCCAACCATACCTTGTAATCTTCTGACTGTTCTTCTTCCTAAACCAGGTGTTTCCAAGAATCATTTGGTTCCTCATGCAAAAATCCACCAACAACTCGCCTTGTGGATTTACATGTCCATATCCAAAGGATCCTACAACATCTTCCTTTCCTTGTCTTTCCATTCCAACTTGTGCATTTAGATCTCCCATCAATAGTACTTCCTTATCTTCTATCTGTCTCTCCATTTCCTCTAAGAAGTCCTCTAGATGTTCATCTGTGCAACCAGTTTGTGGGGCATACAACTGAAATAGATCTTTCATGCCATTTTCAAACTGGAGTCTCATCACCATCATCCTATCACTGACGCATTTTGTATATTCCACATATTCTTGGATTTCTTTTCTAAGTATGATGGCCACTCCATTTTTTGCCTCAGGTCCTCTGCTGTAATACAGCCTGTATCCTTCTTTCAGAGGAATCTCTCCCATACTCTTCTTGGTCTCACACAGTCCAAGTATGGCTATATATTTTTCTTTCATGAAGTAAACCAGTTCTTCTGTCTTTCCCTTGAGTGTCAGGACATTTACTGTCACAATCTTGATGTAGTTTGGTGCTGGTTGCTCACTTCTCACAGTTCCCCCAGCACCTGAGGAGCTGCGCGTAGCTTTTAGCAGGGGACACCCTAACCTTTTCTGAGGCACCATATCTGCTTTATCCATATAGGCTATTGTTACAATGGGATCGCCACACCCAAAGGTATTTTATACCTACTATAATAATTTCGTGTGGCTATTTCTAGCCGAGTGCAGCCCTTGTAAGGCAGACCCTCCGATCAGGGTGGGCGGCATCTGCCAGTTGTAGATAACTGCGTGTTATTGTGGTGGAGGATAGTGTTATGTGTGGTGTGTGAGTTGCAGGGATGTTGGGGACAGCACAAAAACCCAGCCCCTGGGCCATTGGAATTAACCAATGAAGGTTAAAACCCCAACCCAGCCAGGAATCGAACCCGGGACCCTCTGAACCGAAGGCCAGTACGCTGACCATTCAGCCAACGAGTCGGACTTTATACCTACTGCCAGGTTCAAAATTAGGCCGCCCCTAACATGAAGGCGGGCGCCTTTTGTAGCCGCTCCTCTGGAGTACAGACGTTAACAGGTTTGCTCCTTCCACCATACCAAAGTCCACCTTCTCCGCCGCAGATACCGTTGAGGTCTTCACTCGTAACCCTGAGTTGGGACCCATACCAGATGTTACACGCCGGGTCAGTGTGCTGGGGTTATTATTGGGTTATTAAACATTATTTTCTGGTCGCACTCTTAGACATTGAATTGGACCATGTGTGGCCGGGAGGAATGACTAGACACTTTTTAATTTTATCTTCATTAGTAAGCAGTTTCACGACTTTTTCCATACCCAGGTTATCAGGCGACAAATATTTGCTACATTTCACTGCACCACTCATCACAAAGTAAATTTCTAATTTG
The DNA here is from genome assembly GCF_040414725.1 of Anabrus simplex. Classification (NCBI taxonomy): domain Eukaryota; kingdom Metazoa; phylum Arthropoda; class Insecta; order Orthoptera; family Tettigoniidae; genus Anabrus; species Anabrus simplex. Next base: position 1,741,094,079 of record NC_090265.1, on the reverse strand, counting down.
CGAATGGAATGATAAGAATTTCATTTGGTCTATATTGAACTGAGATTACAATGAAAATAAAAATAACTTGTGGTCCCACCTATTCAATACAAGAAAACTTATTAATGCAAGGTTACATTATAAGTCAATCACAATTGGGACTGGTTTCGACCTCTAGTCAGGGTCATCTTTAGCCTGTCTTTCAATTCACTGGCAAATAACAAGAGTGCGTAGAAAACATACACTTTTTTCAACCGACGAAAGTTCAAAATCATAAAAGAATGATGCACTAGGTATTCGAAGGTCTATTAAAGTTTTCAAAAGGTGCAAGGTAAAAAATTCACTAGCAAATAAAAGACGTAGAAAACAAACTTTTTCACAGACGAAAGTTCAGTATCACATAAAAAAGATGCACTGGGTATTCAGAGGTCTCATAAATCTTGATGTGGAGATAAATAATTATCCTCTAGTAGTAGCAACTTCTACAAAATAGTTAAAGACATAATATAGCACAAGAGAATACCAACAAAATGTAAGAGAGTCATATATGAAACCTATTACTTACCAATCCTGACCTATGGTTGCGAAACATGGACTATGAGAAATAAAAATGTCAGTAGAATCCAGGCAGCAGAAATGAGATTTGTCCGTAGCATGATCGGTAAAACACTGTGGGAAAGAGTCCGTACTGAGGAAATTTATTTGTCTTTTGTACGATTTAATTTTGTATTCAAGATTTTTTCCCGTAATCTTTTTTATGTGATATTGAACTTTTGTCTTGTGAAAAAGTTTGTTTTCTACATCTTTTATTTGCTAGTGAACTTTTTACCTTGCACCTTTTGAACGACAGGCTGAAGATGACCCTGACTAGAGGTCAAAACCGGTCCCAATTGTGATTGACTTGTAATGTAACCTTGCATTAATAAGTTTTCTTGTATTGAATAGGTGGAACCAAAATATATTTTATTTTAATTCTGAATGGAATGCAAAATACAAGCACAAATAGGCTCACTGTGTTATTCAGCATTCTTGCTGCTAACTGGCAAGCAAATTGACCATTCCTGAGGCTAACAGCTTGCTTCCCGAAGGTGCAACTTGTCCTGTAAAGTTCAGGAATTCAAGGCCTTTTCCCGTAACCACACAACTGTGGCAACGGCTCTTACCTGAATTGGAAATCAGAAGGGCTGGCAAGTAACATTTTCAGGGCTTAAAAAAAAATGTGATTGTAACAAGCGGTAATAGTGAAAATTTGTGTCATGATAAGTGAGGTATTTTTATATAGATATAATATGATGAGAGTCAGGACTTTGAATTTACGACATGCTATGCGGGAATGAGGAACACACTAACGAGATTTCACCGTATATATCTCTTTTAGGCCTTTGTGGTCGGTCATTTTGGAAATAAAGCTTGGAAACAATGCTTTTATGGTCAATCACAGAGCAGACCTAGGCATATAATTTTACACCCCAAAGTATGTAACACAACAAAAGCTTGATTTTTTCATTTACTAGAAAAGATTCAGTTGTTCACATAAAGAAATCTAATTAATGGAAAAAAACTCTACCGGGCGAGTTGGCTCTGCGGTTAGGGGCGTGCAGCTGTGAACTTGCATCCAGGAGATAGTGGGTTCGAACCCCACTGTCGGCAGCCCTAAAGATGGTTTTCCGTGGTTTCCCATTTTCACACCAGACAAATGCTGGGGCTGTACCTTAATTAAGGCCATGGCCGCTTCCTTCCCGTCGCCATAAGACCTATCTGTGTCGGTGCGACGTAAAACAAATTGAAAAAAAAACTAAATTTGGAAAAAGTGTAATCAGGGCTTTTATTTACTCTCTCTCAAACGGAGACACTCCACAAGTAAACAGATGTACTTACCTGCCGGTAGAAGCTTATGAAAGGTATCTTCATAGTACATCAGGAATGGAAGTCATCCATCATTCATAAAATTACTGGATATGTTGGATGCAAGACATTATTTCACTAGGGGAAATAGGTATTTTCACGTTTTCAGCATAATACATAGCCTGCAGAACTACAGTATATTATACTATGATTGAAAGTAATTTTTTGGATCCTTTTTACGTAGTAATGTATAATTCCTTTGTGACAGTAGTTATTATGAGAGATGATGAGAAACCATGAGTTAAATAATACTAAAGGCTTGCTAGAAAGTTGATCTATTTGTGATCATATTTATGTTTCTGGAGAAATAGAGAATGAGACAATTTCTATACTGTACATCCAGTCCCTAAGGTTGCTCATGGTGGTTTCATCTACATTCCATTGAAGTGCTTTGATTCTCTCCAGATGATTTGAATATCATGAAAATACAAGTAGCAGCTGATTGTTTTCAATCTATTTTCAGAACTTTGTCCAGGTTCTAATGGTTACAGTAATGGATTCCGTACAGGCACCAATGGCTTCTCTACAAACACAAATGGTGTTACTCGGAGTAGTAATGGAGTTACTCCTCGCTATTTCGATTCTAAAAAGCCGCCTTTACCCAGGAGAGTGGAGGCTCTGAAACTCAGTGTAAGTATCATGTTAGTAATGACATTGTTATTATGATAAAGGAGGATTTTTAGAGTAAACCTCTTAAGAGGGGACCCTACTAAATTATTGGCTCAAAATTCACCCCAAAACCAAAAGAAGGACATTGGTGCCACTAGATTCTCCAGAATTTGGGGCAAATGGTAAAATATTTCCTTTCATGTGTAGTCATTTTTAAGGTTCTGCAATTATGTTTAAATCACACCTGTCTGTGGTTTTAAGAGTTTTCATGTTTGTAATACAGGCAAGCCTATAATCTAAGTGAAATGTATTTTAGACATAATGGTTTGAAAATGTCTTAGGGCACAAAAAGTAAAAGAAATGAATGTACTCATTCTGACGCAAGAAACATTGAGGTGAGGCACTTACCTTCAGTGTTGTTAATTCAAAGTCATGAATTAATGGTAGTGCAGGGCCTTAAGTAACTTTCTGGAATTCAAAATGCTAACTGTGAAGCAGTTTTAATTTGCCTTCAAATTTGACTCATATGTGTTCTCGTATCATTCATAATTTGTAACATCCAGTTTAATAATAGTTGGCAATGTTCAGAAATTTGTATAGAAGTATGAAAAAGTAATATTATGATGCATTAAGATCTATTTATTAATAAATATATTGTTAAAAATTTAAGTAATACACTGATAACATAAATGATACGATAACTTATTCCTTTAACTTCTGTAATCTACCATATAACTGAGTTTCTAAGCAATATAGGTGTATAGGGAATAGACACAAGCCAGATATGACCTATGTCGTGTATTGACAAGATATGCTGTACATGGTTTCCATCATCGGATATGCGTAACAGATAAATTCCATGACCCAGACGATAACTGCAAGTGTAAATTATGCAGAGCCTACTGTGACTGATATCATCTGATAGTGTGCAACAAAAGACAAAACTCTTTGACAAGTTTCTGTAAGAACTACATAAATGCACATTGTGCAAAATATATCATATTATTAATATAGGTGTATCAAAATTTTTCAAAAATATCCTTTTTTTAGATCCTGTAGTCTCAGAAATTTTTATTCTATATGGGGAAAGTTTTAAAGATTTATTAATTTATTTATAGAAAAATAAAAACATAAAAATTGGAAATTCCAATCAAAATATAAGTTTTATCTGTTGAGGATTTGCTGATAACCTTGCTCTATTGTCCAACAGTATTCAGGAAATTCTATACCAGATTAAATCACTACAATAAATAGCATGAAAAATAGGTCTTAGAATATCCTTTGAGATCATGTTTACTGATCCACCACTGGTAAATAAAATAACAATTGATGGACAAGAAGAGAAGAAGCTCATCAATAGAAGCAAAATTAAGACATTATTAAACAGTCACACAGCCTCAAGTAACTTATGCTAGTGAATCCATTTTTAAAACTACTGATACAACTGAAATAGACAAAATACTTAAGACAGAGAGAAGAATTAGAACATGCATAAATAAATAGTACCAATGTTGCCTTTGGGCTTATGCTGTGTCAAGAAAATAAGGTGAAATTCTGAATAGTGAAAGGACAGGAAAGGGAACTACCTACGTAAATTCTTAATGGCTGGCAACCCGGTCTTACTTAATTGATAGGCGGCTATTGTTATTTCGTCTCGGTGTTCTCCAGATTCGTTTGTTCCTTGTCGCCAGATGTTTCATTCCAGGCTTGTGTCTATGCCATACACCTGTCAGTGTCATATGTTACGTACACACATTATGTGAACCGCTTAGACTGGTTCTGATGGTTCGGTCAGCTTCCGCTTCGAACACTAGTGTTGTGCTACATCCTGGAAGTGAATGAATGTACCATTTCCACTTCTATTATAATGTCTAAATTCAAAGAGTCATTGTTTAAGAAGCCTTTCTCGTGGTCAGTCGAGATTTCTTCTGAGGACGCAGAGTGCAGTTCTCTGCGAAACGTAAAGAATTTCACCTTATGTTCTTGACACGGCATAAGCCCAAAAGCCAATACAGTATCATGTCTAAACAGTATCAAGTTAATGGACAATAGAGAATAGCATGAAATCACACAGTTTATAAGGAAATTGAACTGATATTAAGCACGATTAGGAAAAAAGTATATAATTTTTTGGACATCGTATCAGAACTCCTGACACCAGAATTAGCAGAAGAATAATTGAAAAATTATGGAATAGCAAGACCAAGATTAAATGGATTATGGAAATTAAGGATGATATTAAAGAACTCCAAATAACTGTAGATGATCTTAAAAATAAAACAAACAATATTAAGATTCTTCAAGACAAATACACCAGGCTACAGACCATGATAAAAAATTTAAAAAAAGATTTAATGGAAGGGTGTTTTTCAATTGAAGAAAGGAAGGCAACATCTCTCAGAATGAAGAAATATTGGGCTAAAAAAAGGTAAAGTAAAAATTCCTCTGTATAATTGACTAGAGTGGTCCAAAGCATAGGCCATAAAATGTAATAAATAATTTAGTACTAACATTTTATGAAGATAGAACTTAAATTAAAGAAAATATAAATTTCAGAAAGATCTCCCCTTAAAGGAAAACTGTTCCTTATATACAGGTAAACATTGTGAAAGAGTTAAAATGCTAGTATTTTTTAATAAAAACTCATGAAAGTAGACTGTTTCAAAAACACATTTTGCTTTCAAATGTCTAATGTAGAGTTTAAAAATAAGTGCACTGATGGTTTTAAATTTTGCTTTAGCAAGATCAATCGCAATACAGTCCATTTGACCTCCTGAATCCAAGATACCTGCTATATCTTGTTGGAATCCTACAAGTTAAGTTTCAGTGGAAAATATCAGTGTCGAGTATCGAGAAATACTGGTATCAATCCGTCCCTAGTAAATTTACTGGCACGTAAAAGAACTCCTGCAGGCCAAAATTCCGGCACCTCGGCATCTACGAAAACCATTAAAATAGTTAGTGGGACGTAAAGCAAGTAACATTATTACAGTTGAACCTGACTTATATCAAAGGGAAGAGAAAAAACTACTTGTAACTCAGAATTACTTAGAAATCAGACTTACACAATACATCATATATATACTGAAGAACCAATGTAATAGACCTACATGTTTAAATCCTTGCAAATAATAAATACATTAAGACAGAAAATATTATTTTGAACTTCATCCAGCCTTAAATAAATCAGATAGTTTGGTTTGTTTCACTTTTCTTGCATTAAGAGTATAAACCTCCTTTGGCAAACTTAGTAATGAATTCAAAGCATTTTCACTACAACTTTTCGCACTGATGTAACGCTTACACACATCGATTGCACTTAACACTTCACTCAGTTCAGGTTTTTTAAGATTCAAGTCATTATCTCTATCTCCATCAATGTCACTATCGCTTGTAACTGGCCCATCACCACCGCGTTGTTGGCATACATCAGCAATAATTGCTTCATCCGGTGGTTCTCCACATACAGCCAGATTATCATCGAAATGCACAAAAGTATTGAATTCTACACCCTCCAGTAGTGTTAGCTCATTGCCAGACAAAACTTCATCCCCATAATCATCATTAGAGGCTGCCTCTTCTAGTAAGACACCAGCTTTGCGGAAACAATTGCTTATTGTGGAGGATGACACTGCTTCCCGGCAGCCGAAATAAAGTCCATGGCTTGTAGCAAATTAATGGAGAGAGGTTCATTTCCTGTATCACTCAGTGTTATTAAAGGTTGAACCAGCATTTTTCTATAATGCACTTTGAAATTTGCAATGATGATCAAATCAAGCGGTTGTAGAACACTGGTACAGTTAGGAGGGAAAAATTCCACTTGGACATTCTCCAGAGCGATTTGAGGTGGATGTGCTGCACATCGATCCATAAGAAGAAGGATCTTCTTCTGTTTCTTTTTCATTTTAATGTCCAGTTTTTCAACCACTGTTCCATTAGAAGCATAGTCATCCAAGAATATTCTGCTGGATTCATATTCCGTAGGTTTTGTTTTCGCACCCTTAAAACACCTCGGATTCTTCGATTTTTCTATCATAAGTGGAGGAAGTTTGTCAGATCCATCTGCATTGGTGGCGAGAAGTACTATTACACAAATTTTACTTTTCTTCTCTCCATAGTATGAGTCACCTTTCTCAGGTAATGTTTTATTAGGAAGGAGATTGTAGAATAGGCCAGTCTCATCACAATTGTAGATTTTGGAGGCTGATAATCGCTTATGATGCCCGACAGAACCTCTTCCTTCCATTGTTGCACCGTGACGTCGTCCACACCTTTTGAGTCACCGCAAATTGCTCTCCCTGTGTTTCCACGACGATCTTTAAATCCTTGCAACCATCCTGATGGAGCCTTGAAATCAGCAGTGATACTCATCATTTTAGCTAAATCTATCGCCTTTGCCTTCAGCATGTCGCCACTAATTGGTAGAGCCGCTTTTGCTGGAACCATGTGAAAAGTGCTTTATCCAAATCTGTGCATCTTCCTTCTTGCCGATGGCTACGCTTTGGTAATTTAACCCAGTTTTAAGAACTCGCCCAAAATAACGTTTATTTTACTGATGACTGTACATAGCGTGGTATAAGCAGTTCCTAAGTCTGAAGCAATTTCAGTTTTTGTTTTGTGTGGATTAGCGTCCACTTCTCATATAAATTTTACTTTTTCATCTAAGGTATAACTTTTCTGTTCTCCATGGCTAATCAAAAGCAACTGAATTACAATACTACTGTTCAACAGTAGACACCCCATGAACCTACTATGCTGGCGTAGCAGGAGGAGAGGTGATACTCCCACGTGGCGCGTCCCAGGTGGCGGATCGGGGGGTCCTAACCGGCTTGCCGGCGGACTTGAGGGAAATAAAATACCTCTCGCGGACCAAGCACACTACCCCTGCGGGTGGGGGACGCACATGTAGAATACACCCGCGGTGTCACCTGCCTGTCGTAAGAGGCGACTTCAAGGGGCGACCAAGGGATGATTGAATTAGAGCCATGAAACTACTCTTGATTCGTACCATCATGCGGGGAACACCATGGGTTGCATGTACTTGCGAGTCGTATCACTAAATTGGTACGAAATAGGTTTGTGATTAGTTGCAGTAAAAAGCCTGGCCTGGTGGTTTCCAGTACCCATGCGTCGTACCCATGTGAGCAACACCGCGGGTCTGGGCGTAGCCTGTGAGTTGTACCACTATATGTGCGGCACCGTGGGTTAGCGTTGCCTGTGATTGGTACCCACTATGTGAGGAACACCATGGGAATACTGGCGCCCGTGACTAGTACACCTAGGTGGGGAACCTTACCGGCTTGCGTTGGCTATGAGTGGCGCCATTGTGTGCAAAACACCATAGGTCTGCGTTACCTGTACTAAGTACAATACTTGTGAGTAGTACCATCTTGTGTGGAACACCGTGAGTCTTCGCTACTTTTGATTAGTACCCCAACATGACAAATACCATGGTTCTACTTTACTCGCGACATGTACCATTCTGTGGGGCCTTAGTCGTAGATTTTGCACCCCTGTAGACAACAAGCATCATTGTGCTTTATAAATGGTCCCTTGGTCAGTAATACTATTATTCACAACCTTTTTTTGTGTCTGATCCATTGTTTTTGTTTGTTTGTTTTTGTTTTCTTGTAGGGTTCATATCCATCCATTCATTCTTAATGACATTTTTTATTTTATTTTGTTCAGTGGATTAATTTGAACTTTTGGTTATTTCATTTCGTACCATTAGGGGCCGATGACCTCGATGTTAGGCCCCTTTAAACAACAAGCATCATCATCGTCATCATCAACAGTAGCCACCAGATACCGGCACCGTGGACATTTTACTTCTCCGTTGTTCCCATGAAAGAAATGCTCATATTCAAACAAATTTACTGTATTTTCTTTTGTTTCCGCACCAAAACCGCCCACTTTGCTTGTAATGCATCTTAATCTTTGGCGGCATTGTGAAGGTCAGAAATGACGAAGGTAGAGGAGGAGCGAGATAGAGAGCGAAAGGGACTTGCTCGGTTGGCCTTTTTTAAGCCACGAGTAAGGAAGGGTCAACAATGTCACTCGGCGAAACTCTTTGTGTACTGTTTCAGCACCGAAACCTGACCGCTCAACTTCCGCCTACACTGACAAAGAGAAAACTAGTAGTTTCTTTTAAAAAAGCACGTGCTCATTATAATTACGCAAAACTCAATTATATTTTACTGACAGTTATTACGTATAACAGCGAATTACGTAGAAACGGATTACGTATAAATAAGGTTTAATTAACGCTCTTTTAAATTACATTTTGCCGGGACCTAAAGGAAATTATGTACAAATATGAATTGCGCAGAACAGAGTTACGAATAAAGCAGGTTCAGCAAGCAGGTTCAGCTGTATTACTAACTATATTTTGAGTCTGCAGCAGTCCATTGCTGTCAACCCTTCATGTCTCATTTTATGTGCACCATAGGACTTATCTCTGAAATCACAGTGTGTGGATCTCTCCCCAGCAAGTTGGGATCCACCTTAAACAAATTCATGTCGGTGTCATTTTTTGCTGCGTATCTTCCCCGATGGCTAAACATCAGTAGTCGCACTTTTTACCTGGCTGGGCAGCCGCACTCAGCGGGTAACCTTGTTTGCCGTTATTAAAACACTCTCGGATATAAATAGTAATGACAGATCTGAAACAGTTTTCAGGTGAAACTGGGAGCTTGTAGTCTGTACTTGCATGTTGGCAGCAGATATGTAATGATTGTCTTTCTGAGACCTGTAACTACTCAGGAATATGATTCTGCATCTGTGTCTGGGCAGACATATTTAGGAGTACTGCTGCCCACCCCACACAAAGAAGACCCTAGAAATTGTGGGCTAAACTTTGGTAGTTGCACTTTTTACCTGGCCACACCTAGTGGGTCATCTCACTTACCGTCAGAAAACTAATCATTCAGTTACAATTGGAACGTAAAATATTAAAACACACCCGGATATAAGTAATAATGACAGATCTGAAAGACGAACAGCAGTTGCCACTCACAAGCTGGCTAGATTGGACATCAATGTTGCCACCTTGAGCAAAGCCAAATTGTCTGGTGATGGAAAAGTTGTGGAGTTCGGATCAGGTTATTTGATCTTTTGGAAGGGAAGAGAGGAAGGTGAGACTCATATGAATAGTGTTGGATTTTCTGTAAAGGCACAGCTGGTAAATGTCCTCCGGCTCACTCCCACAGCAATTACTCAACAGCCTATGACTCTCTGTATACCACTCTGAGGAAATTTTCATCACTCTCATCTCCTCATGTCCCCCGCTTTAGATTGCTGATGAAGTTGTTAACAGTGAGTTCTATAACCAGCTGAGCACACTCATCAGCAAAGTATCATGTAAGGTCAAGTTGCTTTTGCTTGGCGATTCAGTGCCGGAATTGGGAGTAATAATCGGCTGTGGGGAAAATGTGATATGGCAAACATGGTATTGGAAAATATAACACAAATGGGCTATTGCTTCTTGACGTATGTGCTGAGCCTGAACTGTTCATCACTAATACTCATTTCCGCTTATCTAACCATTTTAAGACCACCTAGATGCATCAATGTTCAAAGCACCAGTTGAGAACTTCCTCTTTGACAGCCCTTCCAGGTATGGAAGACAACACACCACCATAATCCATGGAGAGAAATAATAATAATAATAATAATAATAATAATAATAATAATACCAGGAAAAATGCCTTCTTTCTCTGTGGGAATCTCTGTCGGAGAAATATTCCGATGATACTTCTAAGAAAAAATGAGAAATTTATACAAGCACTGCCAGTACTACAACCAAGGAGGCAATATTTATCCTGAAGGTTTGACGACAGAGTAAGGAGTCCAACTAGATAGTGCTCTATCATCCTGCTCTTTATCACTGTTTATGAATCAAATCATTGAAAGAGCTCAACAATATAATAAAAAATCACGACTTCAAGACGTTTGCATCTGCTGATAATTTATAAATTATTTGGGGCTACATAAAAGGAAAAGTTCAGGAGAAGCTAAACCGATTTCTATCTCTTTGAAGTAAAAGTAATCTGCACAAAAACAGTGGTTATATCAATCTGTGAACAAGAGGCATAAATAAATATCATACTAGATTCAGTAAAACTGGAATAAGTAGATCACTTCCAAAACCTCAAAAGTACTGAGACCTGAGATAACTGTTCCTGTTCAGTAAACACTAATAGTATCCTCAGAACTGGTATCAAGTCAGAAATCTGTTCAATCAGCAGGTGGACCATTCCATATACAGTACTTAAGCTGTATATTTTTACAGAAGAGCCACACTGTGAGAGGAAACAAATAAAATTTTAAGAAAGCTATTTCAGTCAGTTTGTTATGAACTACATGAGAAAGTAAGTTTTCAGACTGAATTAACCTTGTGAATTTACATCATCATCTTATTTATAAACCAGAGGTAACAGATATGCCTGTATGAAAGATGTTCTGATTGAAGCCAGTGAGAAGGGCAATATTCATAATGAAAACATACATGTTGAGTTAGAGTCAAATACATCGGATAGATAGATGTAGAAAAGGCTTCTGATTTTCTGTTATTGCTGATCTTGTGATCACAGGCGTGGAGCTCGAGTTTCACATGGAATCCAAACCACATACCTAGGTATATGACTTTTCATTCAAAAAATTCTCCTTGCATCGGTCAAGTTTCAGTGTTCTTGGTAAGATGCCAGTTACAGTGCCATGTGCAATTGCTTACAATGGCCAACTTATCGAAAAGGTGCATTCAAGAATTGATGCAGCCTGAATGAAGTGCTGAACAACATGAGCATCACCTGTGATCACCAGATGGAAAGACCACCTCAGCCCAAAGACCTGTCATCCTTTCGTTCATCTCTTCATACTCTGAATGTTGACCGACTACAGAAGAAACAGAATGTTGACTAAATGTTAGGGGACACAGATGCTCAGAAGTCAGCCAGCGTCAGTAAGTTGAATCATGTCCATCACAGACATGAAAACGATTTTGCTTTTTGTTGATCCGAAGAAAAGTGCACATAAATTTACTTCGACAGTTTGAACCTGAGCTGAAAGTGGAAGCAGATACAATTATAAAGGTGAGCTATACATATTGAAAGTCATTGAAAAGAGACCTGAGGGATGATCTCAGCAACAATGGATCAGTAAACTACATAACGGCATGAAGAGCCTCCAATGCAGACAGCGAAGCCACACACCGGATCCTCTCGCTAAGCAGGATAAATGTTCACTTAAGCACCACTAAGAACACTAATGTGAGTCAATGCAGTCTCTCACTTAAGCCCTTATAACTACATTTGGTATGGACATTTTTCAAAAAAATCAAAAAAGCCTGTGGGTACTGAACCAAGAAACACATTTTAGAAAGAATTATGTAAATAAATTAATTTGGCTAGGATTTGAATCAAAAAGAAAATGAGTAAAGAAACAAATGATTTTATGCTGTTTTAGTGGAACTGCATTTAGCCGGAAGTGATTTTCGAAATTTTTTTCGTTTGATAGAGCTACCCAGGACTCACTGTTTAAAACCTTTCTGGGCCCTTTATCCCTTCAACTTTCAGCACAGTTGAGGAAATTGTTTAATTTTATGTTTTTTCATAGTTTGGGGATCCCTACTTTGTCTGCTAAGAAATGTTTTCAAGATTAAAATGTGAATTGTCATGTGGTATGAATGAAGAAGGTCGGCTCCTCAGGACTAAGCCGTCAGTGTGAGTTGTCACGAGTACAGTCCCTTCAAGCGCTTTTTCGTAGCCACTGTCTTCTGTGTGTGTTCACTTATCATTTCAATGATTGAAACATCAGTCAAGGTTACAAGTAAAGTACAGATGAATGCACTACTGTTTACAATAATGGTCAGCCTGCCACTCGTTGGAGGTTATTTCTCTGACAGGAAGTCTTAAATATGACAGACACATGACCTCAATTAATGAGGGAACGAACAGAAAGACAGCGTGTACCCCTCAAAAATCAGCCTAAAGGTAACTATCAGTCTGTATTAGTGGTGTGGGGGGAAGGGTTCTTTATGTACGTATATTGTAAACGACGAACATGCTTGTGAGGTCCGTATAAACAGTATTTTACTGCATTTTGTAAAAGTTAATTTTTTATTACACTGTCTCGAATTATATGGGACCATGAACAGGGTTTTTCTTTCCTGAGTTCACAGCCTTCTAAAATGTGATTACCTCAGCAGATTGATGTTCATACTTACTTATGTTGGACTCCTCTCTTTCATCTTTCATTCTCTCGACAACAATGCCATTGTCATTTTAACCATGCTCTTGAATTAAATGTTTTGTTTCTGTCAGATTCTGTAGTACATGTAACATGTTTGTTTTCAGGCCAATGATGCGTTTGAGAGACAGCACTTCACTCTTGCTATCAGTCTGTATAATAAAGCCATCAGTATGTGTCCGTCACATGCTATTCTCTATGGCAATCGTGCTGCTGCTTATATGAAAAGGGGCTGGTAGGTCTAAATATATCTTCTCAGTCCATATCCTAAGTTAGAAATATGAAGTAAATTCTTCACATTGTTATATTAAGTTGAACATTAGATAGAAAACTTTGAGAGCTTTTACAGTATAAATGAATGGGAAAGAAATGGAAAGTAATAATTTCTGTTTCAGTCAAGTTATCCTTTAAAGACTTTTATCATTGATAGTGGATTAAATAAAAAAGCAGTTTAGAGTATTTTACATATATTGGCATTAGATTATTTATATATATGTATATATTGTACCCATATCCTCGAGACATAAACACAAAACTATATCTGTACAGGGTGTGGACTATCCACATTGATAAGTATAACAGGACATTGAAAAGATTTATTAAAAATAAAAGAAGTTGAGTAATCTCTGAGATTAAGATGTATTAACAGTAAAACAGTGGTATCCTAACATTATGACTGTGGAGAAATTATTGCTAATTAAAAAGGATTAAATGCTATAAATGAAAACATTATTTAATACAAATGGGATGTTACAGAATATTCCCTAAAAGCAAAAGAATGTTTATAAGTTTTGTTGGTTTTTTAATACAATAGTTAAAATATTTAGAGTTACATTGTATCTGTAACAAGTAGAAATAGGTACCAATTAATCATTTAACTCCAAACTAAGCGTGTTTAAGAATGAACTGAAAGAATTTAATCCTTTCAGCATGGAGGTAAAGACAGTGAAATTTACAATTACTATGGCAATAGTGCCTTAAAGTTTTAAAAATAGAATGATAACAACTAAATTCACTCTAACTGGTATAATAATGGTGTGTGGTCTCCGTAGAGGCCTGATGCAGGTCTTTCTAGTCAACATTATAGGTGACCTGCGCATCTGTGAATTCTGTTGTTGAAGACAGAACAAACAACCAGCCCCTGAGCCAGAGGAATTAATCAACCACTGAAAGTTATAATCCCCGACCAGGTCAAGAGGTGAACCTGGGACCCCTTGAACCAAAGGCCAGCATGCAAACCATTTAGCCATGGAGCCAGATACCGCAGCTGGTAATCTTTTGAAACAAAAACAGCTCACATCATATAAATGGTAACCTGACTGGGGATTGAACAATAAAATCCTGAAAACACTTTTTCTGCACTTGACAACTTATCACAACATGCCACTACAATTCATGCAAAATATAAGCAGTGTTCCTTGGTTATGTAACTGCTATTAATTATCATTTTACTAAGCATGACGTTGTTGTTGTTGTTTCTTCAAAAGTAGAATAATAGTAGCACGTTTCTCAGCAACTTCCATAAACCTGATTGTAATGCAAGTGTGCATGCCAACATCCAACAATCAGGATGATGAGACCGAAGATGTGTACAAGGAACTAGAAGGACTGCTCCAAAAGACAAAGGCCAATGACAGTGTCATCGTAATGGGAGACTGGAATGCTGTGATTTAAGATGGAAGAGAAGGAGTGTGGACTTAGCATCAGAAAGGCATGAAGTCAACATCTTATTGACTTTCATTGACAAGAGATTTTCATAATGATGACTACCTGGTTTACAGCTTCTGAAAGTTGTATATATACTTGGAAGAAGCGAAGTTGTCATTCGTTAATGATGATGAATGCAGTATAAAACTCAGGCACAAGCAGCTTCAAGATCCAGTAAAGAAGTGGAACATTGAAGCAATTAAAAGTGACTAGACAAGGAAAGAGTGCCAGATAGATACCTATGAGCAAATATCACTATGTATAAATGCTTCACATACAGTAGGTTGGTTATGGACATCAGTAAAATTCTTCATTGAACGTGCTGCAATAGAAAAACTAAATCATAGGCTCTGGATCACTCAGGACATTCTTCAAAAGATACAATGAAAGGAGAAAGTTTTAAAATGACCCCTCAGAACTAGGTAGGAGAAATTATCAGGTACTGAAGAACAAAATTGAACTTCTCGAAACACAAGGAAGAACAGACCCCAGAACCAATTCCATTTCTTTGGCCAGCATCTGTTGAAGAAGGATCATTGATGGAAGATACACAAGATCTTGGCTTGCAAACATTGTGGCGAGACATATTCCACAAGGTGATGCACATCATCCATATCCAGTCCAAGCCATGCCTGCTGCAGCACCTTGTATAGGCATAGGAGCAGCCATAACTGCACATTCCAGCATATTGCATACTTGTATGATGGGTTCCTTCTACCAGTCTGTAGTGACCTGAGTCTAGTGATGCAGTGTGTTTTCCTGTTGGAATATTTAATTGTTGTCAGGAAAGACTGCCTAGAGACATGGGTGTAGATTGTTGGTTAACAAGTTTCTGTAATCTTCACCACTCATTGTGTGTGGTACAATGACCAACAGCCCTAAGTCATTGAAGGAGAATTCTCCCCAGACCATGACACCACCCATAGTGCAGACAGGGTAGGCTGCTTCATGCTGTTTATGCAAAATGTGGACTTGGCTGTCAGCACAGTGCAACAGGAAACAGGACTTGTCACTCCAGATAAGCCTTTCCATGCCTGCAAGGTTCCACTGAAGCCTTTCTTGGACTATGTAAGGCATTGTTTGCAATGACAGGGAGTCGACCTAGGACACCCTTGTTGGTCTATAGGTCCCAAACCCAAATCGACACAAGTTACTTGGCGTGGTCTTTGCGAAAACTTGTCTTACCTGCCTGCTGTTGCACGGGTGGGTCAAATGTTCCATTGTGGAGTGTCTTCATTGTGATATCAATCTTATGACATCTGACGCTCTCCTTACTGACAAATCACTTGCGATATACAATAATAAAGTTTTATTATGAATCCACCTGTTCAATACATTATAATGTTGTTACATTAAAATAACTTCATTAGTTAAAAAGTTATATATGGGACATGTTTCGCTCCCCTATAGAGCATCATCAGCCAAATCCGAATCTCAAACAATTGTTATTTACGTAAACAAAGACTTAAGAACCATTAGAACACTTTTGACAAACTTAAAACTTATTCTATTAGAAAATCATAAAATATAAAATCCTTGTATACATGGCTCAATTACATGTGCTTAATAGGAACATACATTAAAATTATGGAAGAGAGAGTACTAAAATATAAAATAAATAATATATATATCATGTCCAAAATCCTAGAAAGACGTGAAGATCAATCTTAGGAGCCAAATTTGAGGATCTTCTTAGCAATGAGATCTGGTAAAAAAGTTATTTATCCCTTGTGGATAAGAGTCTATAAAGATTCAAATTTATCGTCAATTTGATGATTGAACTTGTAACAGGATAAATGTTGGCCTTCAAGAAATTTAAATGCTTGTCATGTGACCTCGGCGAATGCTGTTGAAAAGATATGTTCTTATAGATGTCAATGACCGTTCGTTGAACTAATGGATTTGATAAGGATGATTGAAAGGGACGTAAATCAATGTTTGTATTGAAAGCTACTGCTTGGTTTATCTTGTTGAATGTCCCTCCAATTGCTGTTTGTCGGTTTGGTGTTGTCCGAGGTTATGTGGTGACTGTCTGGTGACTGTCTGGATTTTGGACATGATATATATATTATTTATTTTATATTTTAGTACTCTCTCTTCCATAATTTTAATGTATGTTCCTATTAAGCACATGTAATTGAGCCATGTATACAAGGATTTTATATTTTATGATTTTCTAATAGAATAAGTTTTAAGTTTGTCAAAAGTGTTCTAATGGTTCTTAAGTCTTTGTTTACGTAAATAACAATTGTTTGAGATTCGGATTTGGCTGATGATGCTCTATAGGGGAGCGAAACATGTCCCATATATAACTTTTTAACTAATGAAGTTATTTTAATGTAACAACATTATAATGTATTGAACAGGTGGATTCATAATAAAACTTTATTATTGTATATTAACAGATTTCAATACGGATTAAAACATGAGATTAGTCACTTGCAAATCACTTGCGGCCGGCTGCAGTTCAATCTTCTGCTTGATGTCTCTCCACAATTCCTCCACTGTTGCTGCTCCCTGGATACCATCATATGAGAACAGCCAACAGCCAACCATACGAGGATTAATAACACAGATATTCGCCTTTATTACATTTTTCACAAACTTGGAAATATTTCAGTTTCTTAACAAAAATTTGAGAAAATCCAATTTCCAATTATTTTATATCTCTTACATTTTTACCAAATAAGCTAAGATAATAGAGATATTTATGAATTAACATTTTTGCAATAACTATACCATTGGGGTACATGATCCAGGCTTTCATGACAACAGGTGTTGCATCCTATTTGTTTCTTCTGTTAACTCTATAGATATCAGTTTTTCATTAACTCATTAGCAATGGGTAGAACAGCTAGACAAACATAAATGTGTACTTTTCTGCACATATGCCAATTATCATACCATCGTTTATGCAGAGTTAACAACTGGCTTCATTTCAAAATGAACTTGTTAAACTTGCTAATATATCATTCTTGAATTCCAGAATAAAATTTGTGCATGATACGTCATTCTGACATAAAATGCATGCACACCCCACTCTTCTCCTGCCCCTAAACAAAAGCATGGAAATTTTAATATACAGGGTGTTTCAAAATTAGAGGTACAACCTTCAAGGTGAGTGGAGGACACTGAAACAAAGAAAAAGTCCTGTTAAACATAGGTCCATAAACTGACCTTTCCCAAGATATTATATAATCACATTATAACATTGTTCATGCTTCATGTTCCAGGTACCTGGCTCCAGATTGGATGTGAACAGTGTTTTTTATTTGTAGCAGCATTTGAAGCTGTCGTCATTGTAGGTTACATATTTCCAAGGAGAAGGCCGACATCCATTTCACAAATAAACGTGCCAACATGTAAGGTCTCAAGTAAAGTATAAAGTTTCAACCTATTCAATACTATACAATGTAATCTTATAGATTACTTGATTAACATT
Organism: Anabrus simplex; assembly: GCF_040414725.1. NCBI lineage: Eukaryota > Metazoa > Arthropoda > Insecta > Orthoptera > Tettigoniidae > Anabrus > Anabrus simplex. The sequence continues at coordinate 1,741,076,192 of NC_090265.1, read as the reverse complement.
TTTTTTTTTTTTTTTAATGTACATGTTTCAGCTCATTGAGCCATCGTCAGCATTGGAAAAGACATACAAATGAGTATACATTTTTGAATATATACAGTAGAAGTCTGCTATAGCGAGTACGGCATATATCGAGAACTCCGTTATAGCGATGGCTTTTTTCTGTCCCTTCAAAATTCGTATATTAAACTGTGTATCGTTCTTCGGTTACAGCGAGAACCCTACCACTGGCGCATCCGTTATTACGAGCGATTAAGTGCGCGCGATTTTTTCCGTTACCAATATTTATACACCCCAGCGATGATATTGCATGTGATAGATTACCTTCGGCATCGTTTCCTCGCTATGTGCACTAGTGATTTATCTCGTCTACATTCGAAGGCGATGTCGGAGTTGATTAGTAATACCCGCCAACAGCTGTTCCGTAAAGAAAATTCGAAATGAAAGAGAACATATTTTCGTAATAAATACGTGAATAACGTGTCCGATAACAGTTGTTAACTCGTTAAAAATTAAGGCTGACTAAACTACCGCTTAATTTTGAGGCTAAATACTGCAATTACGTAAGAATGGGATAAACCTCGAGATATGGCAGAGTGCCTAATTGATTTCAGAGGTTAGTTTATATTTTGTCGCGTCTGGTTAAATTACGGAAAGGCTATTATGAAAATTTATAGCGAGAAAGTTATAGTATCTCGACTGGCGCTTGAAGTGTGTTTTCATCATACGTATAGTACGGTTAAGTTAAGATACGTGACGCTGTTAGAATAAGAAAACTGAAACGTTTGCAAGAAAATGTGATCGATCATCTTCGGTACGGTATAGTTTTCTCACTTTGTGCATTTGCGATCTCTCTCGTTGACATTCAAAGGCGATGTTGGAGTTGATTAGTAACACCCATCGACTGCTGTTCTCTAAAGAAAATTCGAAATGAAAGAGGATAACACGTTTTCGTAATAAATGCGTAAATAACGTGGCCGATAGCAGTTGTTAACTTGTTAAAAATACTGAAGTAAACAATATCTTCATTTTAATGTAATATACGGAAATTAAGTAAGAATGTGATACAGCTCAAGATATGGCAGAGTACATCACTGATTTCAGAGGATATTTCATATCTTCTCACGTCTATTTACGGCTATTTACATGTAAATTTTTCGCGTGGAGGTTATTTCTCTACATGCGTTTCAAATATGTTTTCATGATAGGCTACATATACGGTTAGGTTAGGTGACGCTGTTTGAAGCTGAGGTGTTTGCCACAGAAATCTCTGGAGTGATACTGTATTTTTCCGAATCCAATACTTTTTTTCTCAGAATCTCATGTGAAAACTCAAGGGTTGTTGCATTCGTGGCCTAACAGTAAGTTAATTGATACCACTGGCAACTACAGCGGTAACCACGCTGCTTTGACAATAAACGACTGCCTCTTTACTACACATCGCTAGCCGCGACAACTGGTTGTGCAGTGCCTGCGTGTTTCTCAAACCTGCAGAATGGCATCAAAACATGCGACCCTTCGAATTCTTAGAAAAGCTATGGCTACTCAGTGGCAGAGTCATAACACGTCTATTGTACTTGACGCTTAATAAAATTAAGGTTTATAGACAAGCAGGAATATTTTCGTGATGGATAGTCGTATTGTAAAGATACGTGGAAAAGGTATTGCCGGAAAATTTTCAACGGGTTCTAGTCGATATTATGATGCTAATTTTAAGTTGATGCTTATTAAACACTCGAAAACGTAAAATAATTTTGCAGCCGCAAGAAAATACGGCATAGGCCTAACTAAAGCCAGTACGGTATTTGGCATTAGCGTGAAGACAAAGAGCTAAAAAAATGCGTACTGTACAAAAAATGCATTCAGTGGTCCACAACATGGACGCTTTAAAGAAGTCGAAGATGAAATTGTGAGGTATGTGCACGAAAAGCGCAAGGGCCATACCGTGGCGCAATAAACTCGTTCGTTGACTTTCAACGTTCGTGATTAGGCCTATACATCGCTAGCTGCCGAATTTGGCCGAACCCGACAAGCGAGACGTGCGTGTAGCGGTAGCCGGTTATATCTGACGCTGCATAAAAATAACAGTTTTATAGACAGCAAGAATAATTTCCTGATGGATCGTTGTATTGTAGAGACGCATGGAATAGGTATTGCCGGAAAATTTTCAGCGAGTTCTTTTCGGTATTACGATGCCAATGTTAAGCTAATGGTCCTTAAACCCGCGAAAATAAAGAATAATCTTGCAGCCACAAAAAAAAAAAATACGGTGTGACGAAAGTCAATGTCCGGCATCTAAAAATGCGTAGGCCTAACGTACAACAAGGCATTCATATGATTTTACAAACTTCTTTTTGAGCCTGATTTAAATTTTTTTGAAGGGAAAAGTGGGGTTCATCTTGGATTCGGAGAAATACGGTACTATATTTTTTTCAGAATGAAATTAAACATACACTTTCACGTAGTATCGGATTACGAAAAATAACAAACAAGTAAGCCGTAGTGTGGATATCATCTGCGGAAACACAAGTTTTGAGCAAAATGATTGCCGTTTCATACCGATTTTAATGTGCATGAAGGGTTTTCCGACTTTTATACAAAAATCGGATATAACGACAATCTGTTATAGCGAGTAAATTTTTTGCTGTTATGGATTCTCGCTATAACGGACTTCTACTGTATTTCTAATAAAATCTTATATAAGGTGACTTAACATAAAATATGTATTAAAGGCTAGTGCAGTAAAATATGACTAAAAAAACAAACCCTGTAGTGCAACAGCCCCGAAGGGCCATGACCTACCAAGCGATCGCTGCTCAGTTTAAAGGCCTGCAGATTATGAGGTGCCATGTGGTCAGTACAGCGGATCCTCTTGGCCATTATTCTTGGCTTTCTAGTCCGGGGACACCGTCTCACTGTCAGATAGCTCCTCGGTTGTAATCCTACAGACATGCCAAGTCTCCTGATTTAAGCGGGAGACTCCCGACTTTTCATCGTTCCTCCCAATCTCCCGATTGCCGGGACCGATCTCTCGATTTTCAGAGCAGTATCAGTAATTTTCGTATTATTTTAAACTCCCGCGGGTTTTCTCGTTCTATCAATATAAGGCTGAGTATGGCTGGTTGATAGTAGTTCTAATAATGATACCAGATGGCAGTACGGGGCATGATGGCCAGTCATGTGCTCCTATAATACAGTCATTCTCTTTGCAAGCGAGTAACCTAACCTCAGAAGTACCACGCCGTAGTCGTCGACCCAGGTCAGGACCTGCAGAAGTGCTCGTGTTGTGTGTCTTAATATTTGTTTTGGCCAAAATGTCAAAAAGGAAATATGATCCAGTGCTTAAAAGTACTTATAGGGAAGAGTTCCCATGTTTGAGTGAATCCAGGAAGGGACCAATGTTCACATTCTCTACCATGTGTAGGTGTGATTTTTCAGTTGCATATGGCAGGAAGTGCGATATACTCAAGCATATGCAAATGAAAAACATAAGAAGAATGTCCGGTGCGTAGAAAGAAACCAGAAACTGAACTTTTCATGTAAAAATCAAGATGTAAATCCTGTGACAAATGCCAAGGCGCTTTTTACATCATTTATTGTAGAACATAACCTGCCTGTAAATTGTGCCAATCACAAAATGTTTCCTGATTCGGAAATCGCTAGAGTGTGCTAGAATGAAAACATCGGCTATCATTACAGAAATGTGCCTGGAAGAAAAGGCGAAAATTGTATCACATTTGCAGGTGAATGCATTTTCTCTTGCTACTGAAAATATATCCCATTGTTGTAACATTTTTTAGGCCTGAACTCCATGAAATTCAGAGTTGTCTACTCTCTGTGCCTAATTTTGAAGGGGATGCTACTGGAGCTAACATTGCCAATCTTTTGCTCTCTGCTTTTCAGGAATTCCGCATTCCATTAAAAAACTGCCTAGTTCTTGGTGCTGATTATGCTCCAGTAATGGTAGGATTAGAGAATGGTGTGGCAGGATGTTTTAAGCAGGAAAATAGTAACATAATCATCGCAGGCTGCTCTTGTCACGTAATTAATCTTGCTGCAGAGAAGGGTGTGGCATGCTTGTCCATAAATGTAGATGAAAGTATAATTGATATATTTTATTATCTGGAAAGGAGTGCAAAGAGGAAAGAAAAGTTCAGAGAATTTCAGACTTTACACAACACAGAGATCAGGAAAATTCTGAAGCATGTGCCTACTCGATGGTTATCACTAAGAAGGTGTTTAGATAGGATTTTGCTTCAGTGGGACCCGTTGGTTACTTTATTCAGGAGCGAAATTTTGAGTAAGGATTCTAAGATGGGAACTTTGAAGACTTACAAAATTCCTAAGCACGGTTTAAGTGCAGATGTGTCTTGTTTGTCTGAAAAGGTGAAGGATTGTCATAGCATTTCACCACACTCCTCAGTTAAAAGGAAAACCCAGTCATCAGTTTAATTTTAAAAATGAAACTACTTATGACACTAAGAGCCATGCTTTGTCACGTGAAGAACGACTGTTCATGTTCCTTTCATCAAATTTATATAAATCTTTTTGTCTTTTTCTCTCAAGTTTTATGGATATCTTTGAGAATCCAAACGTAGCTCTTAAGTCAAGTATGCCGCACATCCACTTATTGAGGTCAGTTTTGGAGGAATTATTGAAGAATGTAATGGCAAGGTTTGTAAAACCACACGTTATTGAAAGCTCCTCCTCTCTCCTTGATGTAGATTATCATACTCCAGCAAATCAAACGGATGATTGTGATCTGATGATAGGGAACTCTGCATTTGGTTTAGTGAACACTTTGAAGTCTGAGGAAAAATGCATATTCTTTAAGTCTGTTAGAAAGTGTTTCTCTTCGTCATGTGACTACATGGTACACAAATTTCCATTCAAACATGAAGTTTTAATTAATGCAGAAGTTGCAAATATTTCTGCTATAAGTAAGGCATAATTTTCTAGCCTTAGATTTTTCATTAACAAGTTTCCGAACATTCTGACTAGTGAAACGGAACATTTAGATAAACTGATATTCTGCACTCCCAGTTCTGTAACTTTCAGTTCAAAGAAACAGCCCTGGCAAAAGGAAGAATTGATGTTCAGTGGGCATTGGTAGGTCAGATGAAATCAGCTGATGGTGTACTTAAATCTGACAGACACTCTATAATAAACTGTATCAAATCACCAATCTGTTCAAGAGACAAAACATCAGCATTGCATTTAAAACTAGCAAAACTAACTCCAATATAATTTTTAGTACTCATACTGTTAACACTACAAACAAATTCTTAAATTTGGGAGTATATAAATTAAAATGCAGAAATTGTGATGCAAACTACGTAAGCCAGACCCAAAAATATAATAGAATTTCAGCAATGAGTCATCATATCGCAGACTATGAACATTCGTTCACATCAGTAGATCAAGATATAGAAATTTTACACCATGCTAACAAAAGTAAATTACTAGATATCTACCGTATAATCTCGAATACCACCCACACTGTTTTTTGAAAATATCGCTTCCAAAATTGGGTGCGGATCTTATTTAAAATTTTGAGAAATTTATCTTTCCGAATGCGTGTAAATCGGGCATCACCACCGGCGCGGCTTGGCAACAATGCTCTCTCTGCTCTCAGTATACGCTACTTCCACGCTTGGCGTCAATCTCATGCACGTTCTCGGAGTATCAACATGAATTCCACAAAGCGTTGCGATCTTTTACTGGGAGTGAGAAACTAAAAGTAGTTCGGGAAGCCAAAATTATTGGAAATTGTGCCGCCGGTAGGAAACACGATATTGACGAGTCGTGTATTCGTGATTGGAGAAAGAAGAAAAATGTGCTATTAACATGTAGTGGTGATCGTAGAGCTTTTCATGCACTAAGTATACAGTTTCCAGAAATTGAAAAAACACTTTATAAATATGTGACAGAAAGGCGGGAATTGGGATATGGTGTGTCAACCGAAATGTATCGGCTAAAGGCATTGGAGATTGCAAAGAAACTTGCATCGGAAGGGTTTAAGGCAAGCCGAGGATGGGTTTGTAATTTTTATAAAAGAAATGGGTTGAGCGTACGAAGGCGTACCTCAATTTCACAGCATCTTCCTGGTACCTACGATGAGGAGTTCTTGTCATTTCAGTCTCACATAATTCGGTTGCGGAAGGAAAATGCATATTTGCTTTCCTAAATTGGCAGTGCAGATCAGACGCCAGTCTACTTTAAAATCCCAGTGGACAGGACTATGAATGTTAAGGGTGCGAAAAGTGTTACCATTAGAACAGGTGGTAATGAAAAACAATGGTGTATGGTAATGTTGTGTATTCTTGCCGATGGAACTAAATTGCCGCTGTACATTGTTCTCAAGCGAAAGACACTTCCTAAAAATCTACCTGCTGGTGTTATCATCAGATCTCAGAACTTCGGCTAGATGGACAGTTCACTTGTGGAAGATTGGGTGAAGTGTGTCTGGCAACGTCGCCCTGGTGCATTATTGGGACAAAAGAGCTTGTTTGTTCTCAACAGTTACCGCGACCACACAACAGATGCTGTGAAGAAACATATCAAGGGTGGGAAAACCGACCTAGCAGTCATTGCGGGCGGGATGACGTCTATGTTACAGCTGCTGGATGTCTGCGTGAACCGTCCATTTAAAGCAGCCTTGAAACAGGTCTATACAGAATGGATGGCAGCTGATAATCACACACTGACGCCACCTGGTCGCATTCAGCGCCCAGTAATTCAGCTGCTGTGTTCGTGGATTTTGACGGCATGGAATTGTATCCCTGGAGACCTCATATGGAAAAGCTTCAGAAAATGTAGCATTTCTAATGCTGTGGATGGCAGCAATGACAACATTTTGCGGGAAGGTGATGGTGATGAAATTTCCAAAGTTGGTACTGGTGATGATGATGATGATGATGATGATGAATGAACTCGTTGGGTATCATTCTGGGAATGTTTGTTTAGGTACTTTTATTTGTATTTTCTAATAATTTGATGTGTGTTAGTAAAGATTGTAAATAATTTTGACTTAATTTTTTTACAATTTTGTTCTTTCAAAATAAGGGTGCGGGTTTTATTCGGTGGCGGGTGGTTTTCGAGATTAAATGGTATAATGGAATAGATCACTGTATAACTATCATCATCATCATCATCGGTTTGCCCTTCCAGCGAGCCGGGTAGGGTGTTTGAAAACGAGCGTCTTCCAAAGTTGCCTATTCAAAAACATTTCGTTGTCCAAGACAGATTCCCAATTCCATCCTCTTCTCTCCACGTCTTCCCTCAGTTGGTCCATCCATCTTCTTCTTGGTCTTCCAGCTGGTCTTCTACCTGTTATTCTCTTTTCCAAATAAGCACATGGTAACCTTGTGCTATTCATTCGTTTAACATGCCCAAACCATTTAAGTCTAGATGACCTAAGTCTTTCCTCCATCGATTCATTTAGACCTAGGTTAGATAGGATCTCATCATTTTTCACATGATCAAGTCGGGTCTTTTGGAGGGCAGTTCTAAGAAATTTCATTTCACAGGCTTGAATCCTACTATAATCCTTTGATGTTAGTGTGCAGGTTTCCAGAGAATATGTAAGGATAGGAATGTAATATGACTTGTACAGGGTCATTTTTGTTCTTTGTGGGACTTTCTGATCCCATAGTAGGTGTCTAACGATGCTGTAAAAGTTAGATCCTTTGGTTACTCTGTTTGTTATTTCTCTCTCAGCTCTGTTATTACTAGCGATTACGCTTCCTAAATAACTGAATTGGTGTACTACTTCAACTTGGTGGTCCTGTATTTTTATGTTGCATTCTGTATAATGTCTGCTGATTTTTAATGCTACTGTTTTTGATAGGTTCAATTTCATTCCATAATCATCAAACTTCTTACACCATGCATTCAGATTATTTTGCACTCCCTCCTCTGTTTCATCCCATATTGCCACATCGTCTGCAAACACCAGAGCCTGAAGATCTTTATTACCTTTTCCTTTTAGTTCCTTTAAAATGGTATCCATAACTGCTATGAATAGAAGTGGTGACAAGGCACTTCCCTGTTGTACTCCTTTGGTTGTATTGAACCATTCAGAGTGACCATCTCCAATTCTGACACAGCTTTTACAATTACTATATAGCATTTGGATCTTCCTAATAAGGTACTCCGGTACACCAAGTTTTCTAAGACTTTTCCAAATAGTTGATCTAGGAACATTATCATACGCCTTTTCAAGGTCCATAAACACAATAATTAGGTCTTTTCCTTTTTCCCAATGTTTCTCTGCCAACATCCTCAAAGCAAATATCAGATCTGTTGTGCTTCTGCCAGTCCTAAAACCATGTTGTTCCTCTTCTAAGATAGGCTCTAGTATATCCCTTACTCTGGCTTCAATGATCTTCTCCATAATTTTAAGGCCGTGTGATAGGAGGGTAATGCCTCTGTAATTTTCACTTTTCCTTCTACTCCCTTTCTTAAAGATAGGAACTATCACCCCTTTTGTCCAATCTTCAGGTATTTCATTATCCTTCCATATTGTTCTGAGAACTCTATACAGCCACTGTATTCCTGGTGGACCAGCAGCTTTAATCATGTCAGCTGTAATTTCATCAGCTCCTGCTGACTTACCACTTCTCATCCTGTGGAGAGCTTGCTCTACTTCTGTCCATGTAGTTGGGATATCTTCCTCTATTGTTTTCTGTCCTACATCCTCAACAGAGATCTCTTTAGGGCCATTTAGGAGCTTGTCAAAATACTGCCCCATTGTATCCGTGATATCTTTCATGTTGCGAACTATATTCCCATCTGCTGTCTCCAGGGCTGTAATTGCTTCTTTATCTGATCTTTTACTTTTAACTATTCCATATATCATTTTCATATTCCCTTTACTGTCTTCTTCCAGTTTAGTTGTAAATTCTTTCCAACTTTTCTCTTTTTTCTTCCTGTACAATTCTCTTGACTTCCAACTTTCTGTATCTATATTCCTTTGCTATCTCTTCCAATTTATTGTTGTCTATTTGGTCACTGTTGATTCTTCTGTAAGACTTAGCCACATCAAGAAGTTTTTTGGCTTTATTCCTTTTAATTATGGCTTCTTTCACTTTATCATTCCACCAAGATGTTCTTTTCTCTCTCACTCTTCTGCTTGTTCTTCCACATATTTTATCTGCACTACCAACCAGACTTTCCTTAAAATCATTCCATTCTTCATTACCTTTCTTTGTGTCTGTTATTGGTACTTTAGCTCTGATTTCCTCTTGAAACTGCTGTTTGACTTCCACATCTTTCAATTTCCAGTCTTTAATTCGTGGTTTTTTCTTCTTGTCTACTTTAATAATAGGTTTGGTGACTTTTAGGTCTGCAATAAGGAGTCTATGGTCACTATCAAGGCTCTCACTAGGTATCACTTTTACATCATGCACCTTTTCTCCACTTGACCTATCTGTGATGATAAGGTCTATCACTGATCTATACTGACCGTCCCAACTGTATCTCGTTATCTTGTGGCTATCCCGTTTCTAAAACCACGAGTTCTTCACCAGAAGTTGGTTTCGTGTACATAGATCAAGCAGAAGTTCACCCTCCTCATTTCTATTACCAAATCCATATGGACCAATAATGCCTTCATAACCTGACCTATCAGTTCCTACCTGGGCATTAAAATCCCCAATTATCATTATGTTCTCTTCATCAGTGATGTCCTCTAGTTTTTCTAGGAAGCTTGCTTTTTGGTCATCGCTACAACCCTGCTGGGGAGCATAAACTTGGATTACAGTTTGAGTTTCTCCATTTAGGTATATTTTAGCTTTGATTAATCTCTCATTGATGAAGGAGACATCTGTTACACTATCATTGTCTTTATGGAGTATAAAACCAACTCCATTCCTCGCCACTGCAGGATTACCACTCCAGTATAATTTATATCTGTCCTCTAACATTCTTGTGTCGCAACCTTTCCATTTGGTTTCACTTAGCCCTAGGATGTGAATATGTCTACGGTTCATTAAATCCGTGATTTCGTTGCATTTTCCTGTTAGAGTCATAACGTTTAAGGTTCCAATCCGAAGCTTGTTTCTATGATCGGGTCTTCTCGTGCATCTTGAATGAACATCGGACATGACGTCGTCATTAGTTCCAAGAGTACTTGAAGTATTGTCGACATTCAGAATATGTTTCTTTCCGCGGCTCGTTTTCATTTTGAAAGCAACTGCATTGTACTCCTGTACTGACTTGCTAGGCCTAACGTACTAGAGGATTTTCTTTCAGGGTGGTCTCCCTTAGCCTTTGGCAGTCCCCTGCCTCACTGCAAGGCAGCAGCTGATGAATTTATGTGTTATTTCCCACACAAAGGTCTCATCTTATCCAGTCTTCTAAGGGAAAACTCCTCTGCTCGCAGCTATTGGTTTTCCCTTAGTTTGCCTGGTTTGGTATCGGCCGCCAGACCCTCGACCAGACAGTCGCAGGTAGTACCGTCTACTGTCGCATACGATAGCAGAATATATTCTGACCTGACACCAACTATCCCAAAAAGCAAGGATGCCTCTTCCGCCAGTTCCGCCGTACCAATGATCTTCATCTCCGCCTTCACTGCCGTTGTATAACTATACAAGAGTTAAAACAACTATATAAGGACTTTTTATTAGTAAGACGGTATATATATATATACATACTTATATATATAGACATATATTCAATTATGTATACTCATGCTGATGATGGCTCAGTGAGCTGAAACGTACATTTTAAAAAGCATAACATGTTAATCAAGTATTCTATAGGTTGAAACTTTATATTTTAATTGAGATACTACACTCAGTATGGACCTTGAAATATGAATTTCATTCCTTGGGAGGTTGTGTGACAACTGCTTCAGATACTGCTATAAATATAAGACATGTTGACATCCAATGTAGAACCTGGTGTCTGGAACATAAAAGCACATACATTGTAACAGTTACAAATTTAATTACAACATATCTCAGAAAAATTGAATTTCTGGGCCTTTGTGTATTAAGACTTTTCCCCTTGTTTTATTGCCCTGTACACACTCCTACAGTTACACCCATAATTTTGAAACACCCTGTTGCACGTAGAATGTTTTATGAGTTTAGAGTACATATGTCAAGTATAATATAATTATGAGGAGGATTTTTTTTTCTTTAAATCTGTGTGAATATGTATCAAAAATATTTAATTCTCTATGTAAAATACAAAAATTATAAATATTGGAGTAGGAACAGGTGGATCTACAGTGTTTATTTAAATGCAGATAGTTTCATGGCTTTGGATGTTTAATTTGCAGGGATGGTGATGTATACGCTGCCATGCGTGACTGTCATACAGCTCTCCAGCTCGATCCCGACCATGTGAAGGCACATTTCAGGTATGGTAGATTTCTAAAAAGTAAATTACAGTTAGCATTTAGACTTTCACAGCCCGTGTAACTATTCATGATGTAATATTTTTGGGATTATTATGCTGTGTAATACGCTACATAAACGCACTCAACGCATGTTTCGAATTTCAATTAGGCAATTCCTGTGACCAACTAAGGACAGTTTGCCTAAAATGCAAAAACTGGGTATCTACAGAGTTCCCTGTACTTGTGGCAAGGTTTATATTGGGGAGCATTAAGGAACATAATAGGTGTATCAGACTCAACCACCCTGATAAATCAGCAGTTGTTGATCATGCTTTAATGTCGTATTCCAAGAAGTGGATGTTCTTGCCCATATAATACAATATCGCTCCAGAATCATCAGGGAGGCGGTTGAAATACGTAAATGCCCTGATAATTTCAACCGCGATACAGGCTTCAACCTCAGTGTATTATGGCTACCTATTATCAGAACTATTAGAAAGTGATGCTTTACTGCTGCCATTCTTTGTCCCTAGCATGGGGCTAAAATGGCGTCCCTATTACATCTTAGGGCACCATTTTAAGTTCTTTGTTGTTTTCTTGCAGCAACCATTGATGCATCGTGTTTCTGATTTTTAATGATGAAGAAAGGCAAGGTACCTTTCGAAACATCCATTGAGTGCGTTTATGTAGCTTATTACATGGCATAATCCCAAAAATGTTTCATCATGAATAAATTATTGTTTGAATTGTTCGTCCTTCAGTGATATGTATGTACTCTCCAACATCCGTCTACAATTTAATAGAGGTTTTTGAAGATCTATTGGTGGCTCAGTATCCTCAGTCAAGTAGTATACTGGGGAGGAAGGGCGATAATACACAAATCAAAATAAGCCTTGAAAGATCAACAATCAAATGTATATTGACTATATAAGGAAAAGAAACAAACAAATGTCAGATCAAGTCAAAAGCTGTTTTATCTAGCATCTGCAGGACTGAAGGATTGCTGGTTAACACAGTTTTCTGGATATTTGAAAGCCATTTCATCATCATTTCTGTAATATATCATATATGATCGTGGGGTATTAGCGAACGATGTTAAACACACTGTTAGAAGCTAAAAATATCAATCTCATACAATTATTTACCCTTTCTATAATTATGGGCCTCTGGCCATTGAGTTGTAAACCATACAAAAAAGAAAACATTGAGTTGCTCCAGTTTAAGTTTTTGTGGAACATGACATCCACGATGGCCTTAGTTGATTCTGTGGTTCAGTGGAATTTTTGGAATTCATCTTTCTGCTTACATGTGTGGTAGATAGTGGACAATCCAGTGTCCTACACACTCATTGATTTTTTACCATTTTTGCTGTTCTGAAATCTCAATGTCAATTTTGTTCTTTTATTATTAACGCCTCTTTTTTTCTCTTCTTACTTTCTCCTTCCATGATATTGTAGTAGTGTTCAGACCACAAAACAACACGGAGCATACTGAACACAAAACTGTAATGACAGAGGCAACAGCTAACTTAGTTACACCGCACCATTTGGCACCACTCACAGAATTTCATGAGATTATCAAACTCTCACTGTTGGCTAATGGGATGGTGAACTGGAATTAAACAGTTGGTCGATTTTCCATATAATAGAACTTAACGGATAGAACAGCTGCTGCTGTATATAGAGAGATAGGAATATGAATAGAAACACATGATAAAATATGAGGGCGGATAAAATATAAATGGGAATTTTTTAAAAAAAATTTATTGCATCAGCCAAAAAAATACACACATACAGATCACTTTCCTACATAGTGTCCTGCCTTCGGTACACATTTTCTCCATCAGATTGATAAGTTTTTTATGCTATCCTGATAGAAGAGGTACCTGTATGGAGCCAGTTGCGCACAAATTCTTCTACACTTGCATCATCATCGAACTGCTGTCCTCCTAGATCTTGTTTGAGTGCTCCAAACAGATGGTATTCACAGGGCAATACATCTGGACTGTACAGAGGTGTCCAGTGAATTTCCTCCAGTTTTTCCCGCATTAAAGCGGCAGTATGCGGCCTTGTATTGTCATGGAAAAGAATGACGTTTCGGGTCAATTGCCGGCATCGCTTGTTGCGATACGCAGCTATTGCTTCATCCAAAAGGTGACAGTAATAGGTTGCATTAATTGTCCTTTGTTTGTGAAGAAAATCCACCAGCAAAACGCCCGCAGAGTCCCAGAAAATGGTTGCAAGCACCTTTCCAGCAGATGAGCGTGTTTTGGTCTTGACCGGACCTGCTTTGTCTCTTCGCCACCACTCCATGCTTGCTTTCTTCGACTCTGGGGTGTAATGATGCACCAAAGTTTCATCAAAAGTCACAATACGACGCAAAAAATCCTCTCTTTCTTCCTCGTAGTGATGCAGGGGTTTCTGACAAACTTCCTGGCATAAAGTTTTTTGTTCCCGATTGAGGAGACGAGGAACCCACCTAGCAGACAATTTTCTGAAATGGAGTTCATCTTAGATGATGGTTTGAAAACTTCCGTAACTTGTTCCTACGGTTAAAACAATTTGCAAAACTTTTATCCAGATCTTCACCAATAATGTCACGAATGGAACAGTGTCATCTGCAGTGATGCTTGTCCGCGGTCGCCTTTCATGAGGTTCATTTTCCACAGTTTCTCTTCCTGCCACCAATTTTTTAGCCCACTCATACATTCGAGTCTGCAAAAGTGTTTCTTCCCCGAATTGTGCACGGAGCTGTCTCAAAATTTCGGAAGGTTTGTTGCCCTCTATTGCGAGAAATTTGATCATTCACAACTAAGTATTTTTTATTTTCCACCTTGTCGATACATTAGTTGCTAAAGGCAATGCTGTTGCTGCCTCATTTTGCCTGGATCTTTGGATGCCACCAGAGTGAATGTCAGATCGAGCAGTGTAAAATCAGCTCGATGACAGCGGACTGATCAAGGAAGCTGGTGCCAAAAGCTCCTTTTAAAACACATCATAGGGCAGTTCATACAAGGTGGACAAGATCTTATAGCAAGGAGAATCTCTGTATTGTCATACACTGTCATCTTCAAACATATAGCCTCTCGCATCATCAGTCAAAAATTTCCGCTGACACAGAAACACACAATACTGTAGTGAATACATCCTTAGTGTCAGTAACGGTATTCAGTCGTCAAACTTGGCAAAATATATACAGTCCCACATTACCAGCTTTGTGCATCAGGTACAGTAGAAGCATACGCTCTTTTCTGATAAGATTACCATAAGCTTGCACCCATACAACTGGAGGATTAGATTTAGGAGACGATCATGTGAGAAATGAAATGAAGCTCTTCACCCTGGAGTGCCATCAGGAGCAAGAAGGTTCTATCATGTTTTTGGGTGGGATCATGTTTGGTCTGTGTACTCCTGTGATTTCCCTCCAAGGTAACATAACTGGTCTGGATTATAGAGATAACATTACGTACCTATAGTTACAGGATTTTTGCTGCCACTGTGGGACAGGGCTTTACACTAGTTGATAATAATGCTTGTTCTCATCTAGCCACATTGGTCAGTCTGTTTCTTGAGAAGCATGGTATACAGTGAACAGTGTGGCCAGCATATCCTGTGAACATGAATTGTGTTGAACCTGCGTGGCATGAACTGAAGAGGGCAAGAACTCATAGCCCATAACAGCATTAATAGCGGATGTGTATACTCTTTTCTTGTGAGATCGCCATAAGCTTGCATCCATACAACAGGAGGATTAGATTCAGGAGATGATCCAGCG
Organism: Anabrus simplex; assembly: GCF_040414725.1. Lineage (NCBI taxonomy): Eukaryota > Metazoa > Arthropoda > Insecta > Orthoptera > Tettigoniidae > Anabrus > Anabrus simplex. The sequence goes on along the minus strand of NC_090265.1, from coordinate 1,741,061,071 downwards.
AAAAATGAAACTGTCCCAATCCACTTGCCAACATTCAGTAAGTGATTGAAGCTGCTATCCAAGAGTGGAATAATCTGCCCTCAAAAAAGTTGGATTCTTTGGTGCTTAGTATGCCTAGTCGTGTTCAAGCACATTGAGGTGGCTATACACGGTACTGATCTGCCATACAATAAATTATAATTTTGTGTTCAGAATCCCACACTACCAGCTTTGTGCTTTTGTTTCATTTTTTGTCAGTGTTGAGCTGACTGCATGTTGTGTATGCCCTTCTGTAATGTATAATGTATTGTATGTAAATACACATAGGAAAATAAAAGGTGCACTAAACCTGAATAGGCAAAACTTTTCTTGAGTGTTGTATTAGGTGGAAAATCTATGTAATCTCGTCTAATGCTCCTACTTTCATGGAATTGTCATAACAGTCTGTGACATCATGAGTATACTTGTACTTCCCAAAAGAATTTACCAGTGTCTTTCTATAATAATCTCCTACAGATTATACTTCATAGTTATAATAATAATAAATGTTTTATTGCGCACAAATGTGCATGGAAAATAATAATGATAATAATTCTTATGAGCAGTCGTCTGTACAAAATTTTGTTAAGGATTCTATTCTCAGTTTACACTTAAGTACGTGATAGCGTTCACAGAGTTCGCCACATCTTTTGCACCTGCAGTCCGGACTTGGCTCATGAAAGCTCGCTTTAATACACAGGCGTTGGTGAAACCCATGGACTGAGAGTCTGGTCACAACGTGTCTCAACTCATAGCCTCCCTGAGTCCAGTTGCGGTTGATCATCGCATCACACTGGTAAAAGTCCCACCATATGCTGTCTCTCTTTTGTTGAAGCTCTTGTAGGAGTTCCTTATACGCTGGAGTGGCCGGGAGCAGTAGTTTCAAACGCAGCTCTTCCACAAAGAATAATTCCCTCGACAGTTGGTATACGAGGCGTGATGGAGTGTACTTTGACAGGCAAAGTACTTTCTTTAAATAGAATGCTTTCACCTTCTCTATACTATGTAGTTGCCTCTTTCCAAGATATATCCATATGTTTTCTAATCCATAGGTGGCTACAGGACTAACCTTAAGATGAAATAACTCGATGGCACATGATAGTGAGAGATGGCTCAAAGATCTGATGTCGTTAATGGATTTTATGGCAGCATTTAGTCGGTCTTTTACATGTAAAGAGAACACGTTCCCCGGTGTTTGAAAGGTGACTCCTAGGTACTTAAAATTTGTGACTGACTTTAGTTGTTGGTCATTGATTAAGAATGTTCCCCGTTTTTCTCCTTTTCTGAAGGTCAGAGAGACAGTCTTATTTTCATTTAACCTCAGCTGGTTCTCTTCTGCCCATTTCGTAACTTTATTAAAAGTAGTCTGCAAATCAAACTGAGAAGTTGACGTCAGAACCATGTCATCTGCATACATGAGAATATTGACATTTTCTGAATCTATTCTTTGTACGATGTCAGCTATGGCGGCAATGAAAAGCAATGGGCTTAGGGGGTCACCTTGAAGGACGCCAATGGTTTGAAGTATCGGATATGACTTGGTGATGCCATCACTAATCTCTACCCAGTTATCTGTAAGGAGATTCTTGATGATTGGAAGAAGATAACAACTAGGCCCGATGATATTTCGCAACTTCTCTAATACGATAACTCTATTGATCGTATCAAAAGCCTTAGAATAATCAATAAAGATTGCATGAAGTTTTCCCTTTGGAATTGCGAGGGCTTCATTAATATACTGCTGTAGACAATCGATTGCTTGAATGGTTGATCTTCTTCTTCTGAAGCCAAACTGGGAATCTGGGAGCTTGTCGTCTATTAATATTGTGAGGCGCTTACATACTAACTGAGTCAGTGTCTTTAAGAGAGTGCATTCCAGGGCAATTCCTCTGTACGAATTAGGGTCTGCTGTATCACCTTTACCCTTGTACATCATTTTTATTGTGGACTTAGCCCAGCTGTCTGGTATCCTACCCTGTTGTAAACATTCATTCAATAACTGGCAGATGGATTCTTTCAACACTGGGAATATCCCTTTCAAATGTTCATTATAAATGTTATCTGGACCACATGCTTTCCCATTTTTTAGGCTGTTAACAGTTTCTTCTATTTCTTTAGGCGTAAATCTCTCTGAGTCATTCGGGATAACTGTTGGATCGACATAAAAATTGATTGGCCGCGTGTCCCTCTCCTGAAGAATTGCACGAAGGTGCGCTTCCCAGACATCCATTGGTATATTACGAGAAAACTTTGGCTGTTTAGGACGCAAAGCTTTGTAAGGGTCCTGAGTAGCCTCTTCAATTAAACGTTTTTCTTCCTTTTCCAAAAACGTCTGACGGGCTTGTTTAGCTATGGCTTTATATTCTCTTCTTAAATTAGCGTAGTACTCCAGTCGTTCTTTCGTGCGCTGCAATTTTGCTGCGTGCAGGGCTGACAAAGCTGTTTTTCTTGCTTTGTAGCATGCATCTGTAAACCATGGTTTTGCTTTTCTATTGTTAATTACTGTAGGAGGTATTGCCTTCTTAAGAATTTCCTCCAGTTTTAAAGCAGCCTGATTCAGAGTCCCTTTGTTTAGTGTATCGATTATTGCTTTGTTGTCTGAATCCTCTAGTACTGTTAAGTCCAATGTTCTTCTCAACTTTAAAGGCTGTAACTTCTTACTGTGCCTCATACCGTTTATTAGCAGCGTTGTTTTCACGGGCAGATGCTTCTTCTCAGCTTCCATGATAACACTTTGACATTTGGTGGTTATACTAGAATTTATGAAGACGAGATCAATTGTACTCATGCCATTATAGCAAATATATGTCGGCTGTTCCTTCTTGTTGATTAGTATTAGCCCTTCTTCTTCTAGATAGCTCAAAACTTCTTTCGACTTCTGTAATTCTGTATCTACACGACAATTGAGATCACCCGCTAGGATGATGGGATCGTTCTTAGTAACCATATTCAAGCAGTTACCTATTTCTTCTATAATATCTGTGGATGTGAACTCTGGTTGGAAATAAACACATATAAGTACGCACTGCCTTGTTCGTATTACTAACGTGTTCTTTGACTTATGTTGTATAGCGAATGGTGCGAGATTCTCTTTGAAAAAGCAGGCGATTCCCCCTTTTGGCCTGCCAGTTGGGCCTTTATCCGCCAAGACATGAATTGAATAATGACTATTGATGTTCCACTCCGAAGTTAGGAAAGTTTCAACTAAAATTGCGATATCGTAAGTCTGTAACATATTCTGAACTGTTGTTGCTATACTCAAGAGTCCTTCCACGTTCCAAGATAGCATTTTAATTTCCTGCGAAATCAAGTCTTCCTTTACAATCAGACCTTGTTCACTTTCGAACACTGGGTGGAAAGGAGTTTCTTCTTTGTTGTTGGGGACGAAAGGCATACCGCCTTACACAAACATCCTGAGGCCAAAACTCTGGGCATTTCACCGCGTGAAGGTGGTCAAAGTCTATTCCTACCTTAAACGCCTTTTTTATTCCCTTGGTAGGGAGTTGTTCGCATAAGATGTCTCCAGTAATTCCATTATCTTTCAAGTATTTTATTAGATCGTCTGTTTCGTTCGTTTGATGGACACTACCGACATATAACCAGGCGGTCCTTGGGGCGGCCTTAAGGCTGCTACCGACAGTTTGTTTTGATCCCCTGACGCCGGCACTCGGCCTGCGAGAACGGTTACGCTGAACGGCTTCCGCCCAGGTTACTTCCTCATTTTCTTCATTTTCTTCCTACACGCCGTTGACCACTCTCGAGGTATAAGGTATGGCATCCATGATTTCTTGGGAATCTCTTTGCTGTTTTCTCGTCTCTTCGGGTAACGACACAACTGTACTGGTTGGTTGGGCTGTTATTGGTTTTCTGGGCGGGTCAGGCGCCATTCTTTTCTTTCCTTCTGTATCTCAAGCTTTCTCAATTCTTTGGGCGGGGATGGAAAGCCTTGTATCTTTTGTTATTAATTCTCGTTCTGACTGTGATAGAGCTTGTCTTATTTCCTCCACGACAGTCTGCTTTATTATAATTTTCAGATTTCTAATCTCCTCCCATATTGCTTTTAACTCTTCTTTGCCATTTTTAAGCATTGCAAAGTCAGCTTTGCATTCCGTGCATAGCCACATAAGTGAGCAGCTGGGCTTCTTGAGCGTGGCAAAGTCCCCTGCACTGACTGCCGCACAGTCTTTGTGATACCACCTCTTACACATTCCTTCACATTCAATCGCTGCATCAGTTTCCGTTACAAGCTTTCCGCAGCCTCCGCATGGCGTATCGGTATCTGCCATATCGACTCTTGGCATGCTTGTTATGTTACGATTGGTGACTGCGTATAGATTGTCTTTGGCAAGATGGCGGTTCCTGTAGGTCGTAATCCAGGCCTACGTTTGATTCGATGAATCACAGTCTATAACTATTATTCCATTAACTGATAAAATGGACACGCATAGAGGTTCGCTGTTACACTATGAAAATCACTATCCGTGTATTTAAGGCGGACTATCATTTAAAATCACTTTTTAAAAAAGACAGATAATTCAACTTCGCCAATTACCGGTCCAGCAACACATATTATACACGTATGGTTTGAAGGAACATGCCCATTGCATTGTTCGAGGGCAAGTCAGTGACTTTTTTGTTTGTTTTCAATTTCTGCATCATTTGTCTATGTAGTCTCCCATTACATTCCATGCAGTTCCTTCAGTGCTTGCAAAGTACATGGATTCCTCTAGAAAAGAATGGTTTGATTGTCTTTGTTTGTACAGCATATCTTTCCTCCCAATGCCTCCTTGAGTGGACCAAGCATGTGATAATCACTAGGGGCAAAGTCTGGTAAATATAATGGATGTGGAAGATAGTAAAAATGTAGATCTTGGATGGTCACAACTGTTGCATCGCCAATGAGGGGGCCCAGCATTGTCATATTGTTGCTGTGATAGATATGCATCATCATACTGAATCATGATTGGTTGATGAATTGCAGTAAGTTTCACACCTTCACTACTCAGAAACCAAACAACAGACCAGTGTTCTTCTTTCGTGCATGCCTGAAGGAAGGTGGGTATTTTTGCACGGGTACTTTAATGGTGTTTGCTTGTCTGCTGGGTAGTGTTACCTGTGGGATATTCATTAAATAGTTTGTAACAGTACTGCCAACAGACAGGACTGTGGCATGACGTATTGGATTTTTATTACACTTTTATGGTTTTCATTTGACTTGCCCACGTACAATATATAAAAATTAATCAGAGACAAAAAATTCTAGTCCTGTTTGGTTTTCAAATCATAGTTAAAACATGAAAATTTTAAATATAGAGACTGGATAAGAGTAGTGCTCTTGGAAAAGGAAAAAAAGAGGTAGAGTATTAAATAGAGTAATTTTGACTGGTATAGGTACTAACAGTGCAGAAGCATATTGATTCCATCTCATCACTCTCTGAACCAGTTGAGAACATTCTGTGGAGGAAAACCTATTGCAGGCACCTTTAACATTCCTTTGGTGTCCTCATGCATCATATAACAGAAATGTGCTGGGTATGATATTGAAGTTAGCGACCATTTTAAAGATTCCAGTGTCTAGTTTCTGTATTGAAATATCCTCGTAAAATTCCATCTTCACCATCTTTCCTTGTTTAAAATGACAATGTACCATAATGCATGTTCTCACCAATGAAAACTTGTCACTGTTAATATTTTAACATAAAGATGGTTTTATCTAAATTTGGCTTCAGGTTAGCTCGTTGCCTGTATGAGCTGAAATGGACTCAGGAAGCACAGATGTGTCTGGATGTGTTTCGAGCGAAGTTTCCAGATCATGCCCAGAGTCATGCCTGTAAAGCTCTCAGCAAGGACATCCAGACTGCTGCCAACTCAAAAGTTGACGTTGGTAAGAATTACTGTTATCAGTCCTTTTATCAAGCTGTTTGGTAAGACTCTTGTATTGTGAATACAGAATGTGATTGTTAGGTAGTAAGAGTTAATATATATATATATATATATATAGGATGGTCATAAATAAAATGTTTGTCATTTTAAGAACATGTTCCTTTTTGAATTGCACAGTGTTTTAACCCAACATACCATGGTATAAATTCTAATAGTTTACTAGTTTGCTGAGCTTAAATTTATGAAATTTAGAGAGCTGTTTCTGTTGTAGGATGTATTAAAATAGGGCAATAATAAACACACAGCACTTCATGTTCATTTATACTTTATTTGGAAATTAATCACTCTGTGCAAAATTGCACTGTAAAAAAATATAAATGACTACAGAAAGCTTTATATGTCCCTGTAATAATTAAGAGGGGAATTCCTCAAGGCAGTATTATTGGACCTTTATGTTTTCTTATATATATATCAATGATATGTGTAAAGAAGTCGAATCAGAGATAAGGCTTTTTGCAGATGATGTTATTCTCTACAGAGTAATAAATAAGTTACAAGATTGTGAGCAACTGCAACCTCGATAATGTTGTGAGATGGACAGTAGACAATGGTATGATGATAAACGGGGATAAAAGTCAGGTTGTGAGTTTCACAAATAGGAAAAGTCCTCTCAGTTTTAATTACTGCATTGATGGGGTGAAAGTTCCCTTTGGGGATCATTGTAAATACCTAGGTATTAACATAAGGAAAGATCTTCATTGGGGTAATCACATAAATATGATTCTAAATAAAGGGTACAGATCTCTGCACATGGTTATGATGGTATTTAGGTATTGTAGTAAGGATGTAAAGGAGAGGACATATAAGTCTCTGGTAAGACCCCAACTAGAGTAAGGTTCCAGTGTATGGGACCCTCACCAGGATTACTTGATTCAGGAACTGGAAAAAATCCAAAGAAAAGCAGCTCGATTTGTTCTGGGCGATTTCCAACAAAAGAGTAGCGTTACAAAAATATTGCAAAGTTTCGGCTGGGAATACTTGGGGGAAAGGAGACGAGCTGCTCGATTAAGTGGTATGTTGATATAGAAGTTGATTCCCATAGGGAACATGAAATATTTGTCGTGAATGAGTAAATTTATAATACCAATATAATGGTCTGTGCACAGCACTAGCCTTGCGTCTTGGTAGGTGTGCTAAGTACCAACTGATGAGCCCAGCTTAGCACACGAGGGCAAAACGCAGGCAACCAGGAATGAACTAGCTGGAAAATTTATATGTCCAATAACGGACCATTATATTGGTATTAAGTGGTATGCTCCGAGCTGTTAGTGGAGAGATGGTGTGGGAGGACATCAGTAGACGAATAAGTTTGAGTGGTGTCCTTAAAAGTAGGAAAGATCACAATATGAAGATAAAGTTGGAATTCAAGAGGACAAATTTGGGCAAATATTCATTTATAGGAAGGGGAGTTAGGGATTGGAATAACTTACCAAGGGAGATGTTCAATAAATTTCCAATTTCTTTGCAATCATTTAAGAAAAGGCTAGGAGAACAACAGATAGGGAATCTGCCACCTGGGCGACTGCCCTAAATGCAGATCAGTAGTGATGATTGATTGATTTGTAGATGATTCGTCCTCTAAAATTTGTCCATTCAGACATTTGGTCCACTGCAAAATGTCCATGCACTTTAGTCCTTTTAATAATGTCCATGCTACGTCCGGCTCGTTGACTAAATGGGCAATATAGTTGTATTTGGTTCGGAGGGCCCTGGGTTCGATTCCCAGCCAGGTCAGGGGTGTTAAATGTGCATCATTAAATTCTGTGTCTCGCGGACGGGGTGTTCCTGTTTGTCTTAATACAAATCTTTTGCACCCAACTCATCAGGTGGTGGTGGTGGTGGTGGTTATTGTTTTAAGAAGAAGTACAACTAGGCAGTCATCCTATATGTAACACCAATCAGAAAAAAAAAATGGAAGGGATCGGCCAAAGGAAGACAAGGGCCACGAAGGGCATGGAAATGAAAGGCTCCCTAGGCCTCGAGTGCTCTAATACCGTTGGGGTCGGAAAAGAACAAGAGTTGACCAAGGGATGTAAGTGAGGAGCCTGGCACAAGTAAGTGGAAGCCATGTCAGGACTCGGCTAAGGGCCCCATGGACGACAACCCATGCTCCAAAATTCAGCGCCCCTGGGGCCCCTTCTAGTGGCCTCTCATGACAGGCAGGGGATACCGTGGGTGTTATATTCTACCGCCCGCACCCACAGGGGGACACAATTCATCCCACTACTAATCACCATAGAAACACATAATAGCCATTGCATTCCTTCACATGCAGTTGGTGCCAGGAAGGGTATCTGGCCATAAAACTGAGCTAAATCCAAACACAAATTTGGAAAATAGGTCAGCAAGAATTGTGTCCACACTTCCCCTTAACCCCTTAACTGAGCATTAATTTTCCACATGTTGCATAATTTTTAAAACTTCAGATAATTTTTCGTCACTAAGAAAAAGTTCAAATATTGTCAATGCTTCGTGATTATCCCCAAAGTTAGCATGAAACCCAGTGTTGCCAGTAAAACTAAATCTGTTGCGCAGCCCACCATACATAACCCAGTCAGTCTGAGTGTCTTCAGTTTCTTCACATTCGTGTCCGTCGTCATGGAATACATTACTCGATTCGCAAGAATAATCGTCACTTTCATCTTCATTTTCATCGCAAAACAAGAGTATTCCCTCAATATCACTGCTATATTACTTTATTTGTTTACGCTTGGGGGTTTTAGTGTGGAAGCCATATTGCTTTGACTGCTGACCACACGGAAAATGTGTGCATAGCCACGTGAATTATACATGGAATATGACATTCCATGGAAATAAAATGTAGTACTTTGTTGCATAATACGGCCAATAAATCTCAGAAGTATCTATAAACTTCTGACCCTTATAAGCGATTGATGCAATGTGTAATGAACACAAACTTGGATGACGCTTATAAGTGGTAGACACTTGAAGGGGTTAAGTTGTAGAAGACTTGGAGTGCCTGGATTTCCACCTGAAATGTGGAATGTTTATACTTCCATTCTGAATGGTGACTATATGATAAAACGATATGGAAGGCTGGCATAATGAATTTCACAAGCTGATGGTTGTTCATCACACTTCAATTTGGAAATTTATTAAAGTTTTAAAAGACGAACAACACGATTGGGTCTTCCTTAATTTGCAGTAACTTATTACAACAGTAAACAAGAAAACGAAATGCTATGAACAGTGTAATCTTCTCAGTTAGAGCAGATTTGACTCAAAATGTCCTCTGTGAGCTTCCATACAGATCTGAGTTCTGTTGTAGTGTAATGAATGAGTTGCCATCACCTTGCCTTGCATGCTCTGTGGCAGTGGTAATCCTTCTCACTTGAAACTGTATCTCCTCATTAGTCTCATAGACAATACTTTTCGTGTGATGCCACAAGTTATAATCTGTGTGCTAGAGATCCTGTTGAGTGATATAAATACAGCTTGTGTAACAGTACAGGTAATTGCCCTATTCTAACAAGAGAGTGGTTGTCCTCTTAAAACGATAATCACAACTGCCCTATTCTAACATTTCCTTTTTCAGAAATCTTCATCAGAAGTTCATAGGTTTAGGTTTGTCTCTCTCATAATCTATTAGAAGTAAAATTGTGTATGGCTTTTAGTGCCAGGAGTGTCCGAGGGCATGTTCGGCTCTCCAGATGCAGCTGTAGGCAACCTGCACATTGTGATGAGGATGAAATGATGTTGACACATACACCCAGCCTCCTTGCAAGCAGAATTAACCAACGATAGTTAAAATTCCCGATCTAACCTGGGACCCCTGTGACCATAAGCCAGCACACTAGTCATTTAGCCATGGAGCCAGACAATCTATTAGAATGTTTTTAAAAAAAGTCATGGATAGACTAAGAACATGAATAGGAGATAAACACAGGAAGGGGGAGCAGGTGTATCTGAAATTAACTTTCATTGTATTAGGTCATGTTTAGTACATATTGATGAGATATTAACTACATAACAAAAATGGCTGATCAGACACCATTGGGATCCGAACCCACAACGTTCTGATTTAGCTAGTTCATATTTGTTGTGTTGGAAAGAATCTAAGGGCCGTTTTCCCCAAATGAGTTTAAACTAGGTTTATTTGAGTTTAAACTAACATTCATTTTCTCCATATTGGTTTAAACTTTGTATCAAGTTTAAACTTGGTTCAAAGTTAAACCTTCTATATTGTTGGTTTAAACTGCTGTTTATATTCAACATTCTTGACATTTTATTAACATTTCTGTGATTTTCCTAGTAGAAGGGTTAGTTTTGACTACCAGTACTGCAGCACTCTACTAGAAAACATACTAAAATTATAACCTAGTATTAGCATTAGAAAAATGGGAGAATTTATTGAAGTCTTTGGTTAAATAGGAAATAATTTTGATGTGCAAGTGAGGTTAAGAAGCCACATTCCAACAAAAGTTTACAATCTTGGAAAATCGGATGTAACGGAGTTTTTTTTATGGATTTATAATTCATAAGCGAACAGCAAGGATTGTCTAGTATCGAAGAAGGATTCATTTAAAACGTCAACTGCACGAAATAATGCTATTTCGCTAGAAGCAATGATTCTGGTTGCTTTAAGATATGATGCAGCAGGCATTTTTCTTATTAACAACAGGGACCACAGACCTTAAATTGCAGTCTCCTTATAATATTATATACTGTAAAATACTGTTGGTGATATGAATACTGTATTGTGAAGCATAAAAATATTCCTACATAAGTCGTGTAATACGTCCGCTCTTCATGCGGTGCCTGGTGGCTGTGGTCGCTAAAACGTTAGGTCAGCATCGTCCGGATCCGTGACTAGACGGTTCGAATCCAGTTTGTCGAAAATATTTTTACCATCATGATGTTGACCAGCACGGTAGGAGAGGCGGTGGTATACAATTTCTAATCGCTACCGGTAGATTATATACTTATAGGATCAGAAAAACAATAAAGTGTTTCATGCTTGCTAGTAAACTTGTAACAGAATAAATTATAGTTAAGAATGTTTCATCATAACTATTGCCAGCATACCAGCAATAGAAATATTAATGCTTTAGGGAGAAGAGTATTATGCATACAGTACGACATATCGCAAACTTGGTTATGTTATAAACGAATATGGAATCAAGTAATACATCTCCAAATAATACATCCTCAGTGGTCTGTCTGCTGGATCCAAGGTTTGTGAGATTGATCCCGGCCGAGGGCGATAGATTTTAATAGGAGATAGATCCCGAGCATGCTTGAAATTTGTTTACTTGAAATTCACATAAATGTTGATTTTCTGAAGAAAGGAATACCGTAGGCCTATTGCTGAAAGACCAGGATTTTAATATTTCATTGTTCCCGTGTGTTCCGTAAGACAATACAGACATCAAAAGACACATATTAGGCCCACGGTACTTGTTTATGGTAAAGCATGACAGAGAAAAATAAGATATAAAAGTGTGTTCCAAGAAATTGTAGACAGCAATAGGTAAAATTATATGACACAACACTTCGCACAAATGTAAACAATTTATTTATCAGTAAAGCTAATATCCCTCCGAATTTGTTCTTTATTCACTACATACGATAGCATTAATTCGCCACAAACAGTTGATATTATTACAAAAATGTCGGTCATTAAATTACTTGGCTCTGATTGGCCAATTCCAATCGACCATGCCTTCGACTATTCCTTCATTGCAGCCAACGTTAGCGCTAACGACAGCTCGCCCGTTTAAACTAAATGAGTGTCAGAAATTGGTGGAGAAAATGGACGCAAGTTTAAACTAGGTACTAAAGTTAAACGGGTTTAATTTATACCGGGTTTAACTCGATTTGGAGAAAATGGCCCTAAGCCACATATATCTGCTTTCTCAATCATCATCATCCTAAACCATCTGCAGTTTCCTGGGTGTGGTATATGAGCCTCCTCCATCTCATCCTGTCCTTGTACCATTCGTCCTCCACCAACTTGTCTCAATCATGACCTCTCAGCATTATATTGTTCTTAACAACCATTTCCTTCGTGGCCTTCCCACGGGTCATCTTCCTTCTACTTTTCTTTCAAATTCCTTCCTTGCAGTTCTGTTAACTGGCATCCTCTTCATGTGACCAAACCACTTCAGTCTTGATATCTGAATCTCATTGAAGAGGGAATCATCTATTCCTACTTCTCTAATTTTCTCATTCCTAATCTTGTCTTTCCTGGTTTTCTGGATCATAGTGCATAGGAATTTCTTTTCAGCTACCTGGAGTTTGGAATTATCTCTATTGGTCAGTGTTGTGGTTTCGAGACTGTATGTAAGAATTGGTGTGTAATAGGACTTGTACGATGTCATTTTTGTTTTCATAGGTATTAGCTCATCCCACAGCAGGTGTCTTACCTGGTGGTAAAATTGTGTTGCCTTATTGAATCGATTGTGCACCTCATGTTTTGCTAGGTTGTCATTTGATAAAATGCTACCCAAGTATTTGAAAACCGGAACGCTGTCCAGTTGGGCTTCATTTAACATGACTATTGGTTCTGCTCCTTCCCCATACACTTTCATCACCACCGCCTTGGTCTTACTGATGTTTAAACCATATTTCTTAAACTCCTCATTCCCCCTTTGCACTCTCTCTCCCAATTCCTCTTCTGAGTCACTCCAGATCATAACATCATCTGCAAATATGAAGGCTTTGATATCTCCATGTTCTTTCCTTTTAATAGATTTCATTACTACATCCATCACAATAATAAATAGAAGTGGTGACAGTGAGCTGCCCTGCTGCCCTCCTCTCTTTGTTTCAAACCAGTCCGACAAACCACATCCTACTTGAATACAACTTCTATTCCCACTATATAACATTTTCACTTTGTCTATGAGGCTGTCTCGCGCTTGAAGTTCTTTCATACATTGCCAAATTCTTTCCCTTGTTTCACTATCGTAGACTTTCTCAATGTCCAAAAATATTAGAATTAAAGGCTTTTTCTTCTCCCAGTATTTTTCCATTAGCATCCTAATTGCAAATATAATGTCTGTAGTTGACCTTCCTGGTCTGAAACCATACTGCTCTTCTTCCAGAATTGGTTCAACCATATCTCTGATTCTGGTCTCTTATTTTTTCCAATATTTTCAGGACATGAGACAGTAGTGTAATACCACGATAATTAGTACATTTTCGTCAGTTTCCTTTCTTGAACAGAGGTACAATGATGCCCATCTTCCAGTCCTCAGGAATAGTATTTTCCTCCCATATCTTGTTGAGCAGTCTGTAGAGCCATTTAATTCTTGGAATTCCTGCCGCTTTCAGCATATCTACACTTAGTTTGTCTATGCCCACTGCCTTTCCTTTCTTCATGTTCTTGAGCACATTTTCAACCTCAAGCCATGTAATTGGTGGTTCAGTTGTGGTGCCTCGACTTTTCTCTCCTCTATCCGTTGTTATGTTTTCTGTATCTTCATTCAGCAAAATTCTGAAATAGATCTTGAGTTCCTGTTTAATATCTCCCTCTTCTTGTGCCAGAGTTCCATCATCAAGTTCTATTGCTTTTATGGTCTCTTGATCCCTTCGCTTATTTTTCACTACTCTGTATAGCAATTTCATATTTCTTCTACTGTCCTCTTCCAGTTTGTCTGCAAACTCACTCCATTTCTTCTATTTTTCTTCCCTTACAATGTTCTTTACAGCAAGTTTCTTGTTCCTGTATAATTTTTGGAGTCTTTGTATTTCTTGTTCATTGCGTTCTTATCCCTATTTTTGTTTTTCCTTGTCCAGTGCCTTCTTTATTTGGTTTCTTTCTTTCACCGCTGTTTTCACTCTATCATTCCACCATGGTGTCTCCTTTTTTCTTTTGATCAAACTTGTAACTCCACATAGGTTTCTGGCTTCTCCCACAGAGGTATCTTTGAAAGCTTTCCACTCTTTCCACTCTTGGTTACTTCACCCTTTGGCAGACTCCGTTGAATCCTTAGTTTGTATTCTTCTTTTATTTGGACTTCTTGCAACTTCCAAGTTTTAACCTTTGATTTTTTCAAACACTGCTATATTCATAGAAGTGGGCTCTCTCCTCAACAATCCCAGCTCTTCTCAGCCCCCAGTGAGCTTGTTAAGTGTTAATCGAATTCAGCGAAGTATATATCCATAAAATTATGCATCATCATCATCATCATTTCCCAACTCCAGTTTCCCGGGGGTGGTGTACAAGCACTTGCCATCTCCTTCTGTCTTCATACATCTTCTGTTCCAGTACATTCTCCCATTTGTGTCCTCTCTCCTCCACATTTAATCTTACAGTCTCTGTCCAGCGTTTTCTTCGTCTTCCCTGTGATCTTCTTCCCATGAGATTAAGGTCAAAATATTTGTCTTTCCCTGTTCATTCTCATTATGTGCCCATACCACTGAAGTCTGCGTTTCTTTATGACACTGCTAATAGGAACCTCGATACCAGCTATTTTCCTATTCACTTTATTTCTGATCTTGTCCTTTCTGGTAGTTTGGGTCATGGTTCTAATGAATCTCATTTCGGTTGCTTGGATTCTACTGAGGTCTTTGTTTAGTAGGGTACATGTCTCTAAACCGTACGTGAGGATTGGTACGAAGTAAGTTTGGTACATGATTGTTTTCGCTTTTTGTGGTATTTTACAATCCCAGAGAATATTTCTGACTTGGCTGTAGAAGTGTGATGCTTTCTGTGTCCTGCTGAGTATTTCCTGCCTTACAGTGTTGTCTTTCGAGATTGTGCTTCCAAGGTACTTGAAGTGGGAAGCTGATTCGACTTTTGCTCCTTTCAGAAATATATTTAAGCTTGTTCCTTCCCTGTTGATGGTCATTTCCACTGTCTTTGTTTTGCTCATCTTCAGTCCAAAATTTTTGAATGTATTGTTCCATTCGTTATGTTTCTTTTGAACTTCAGCTTCTGTCTCTCCCCATAAAAGCACATCATCAGCAAATACCAGGGCATTTGGTTCACTGCCCATTTTCTTGATGGATTTTATGACCGTGTCCATTACTATTACGAACAGGAGTGGTGACAGGGCACTTCCCTGTTGGACACCTCTCTTTGTTTCAAACCATTTTGATGGTCCGTTGCCTATCTGGACACAGTTGTAGCACTTCTAGTATAGCATCTTGACTTTGTCAGTTAAGTACTTTGGCAGCTTTAGGTCTTCCAGACATTTGCATATCTTATTTCGAGGAACACTATCGTGTGCTTTTTCAATGTCGTCAAATGCAATCACAAGATTTCTTCCATATTCCCAGTACTTTTCTGTCAGCATTTTTACTGCAAAGATAAGATCCACAGTACTTCGACCTTTCCTGAACCCGTGTTGTTCTTCCTCAAGCAAAGGTTCCACTATCTTCCTAAATCTCATTTCTATGATCTTTTCCAGCAGCTTCAGTGTGTGTGTGACAACAGCGTGATGCCTCTGTAATTTCGACATTTCCGTTGGTTGCCCCTTTTGAGAAGTGGGATGATGCTGCTTTACTCCAATCTTCAGGGACACCAAGTCAGGCCAGGAAGGAATAAATGGGGTAGAAAGAACTACTTTTGTTGGCAAAACTACAAAACAATGCATGCAATATAAAGTAGGGTTACTGAAAGGTGATAGATACCTTATCATCACCTAGAGCAGCAGACAACTTCTCAGTAGATGTCTTCCATCCTTGTCTGAGTAGGTCATTCCATTTATAGTTTTCCTTTCCTAGCTTGACTGTATTGTCTTTTGCCTTAATTTAAGACTTGCTGTCTCTTTATAAATCCTGAATATTTATCTAATTTTCTATTCTCTGTCCTCGTTTAAAGAAAGTATTGTTATGAAGAAAATCCAGACTGTTTTATTGAACTAATTTAATCGAGGATGACTCTGTCAGCTCCTACACATAATTATGCTTGACAATGAATGACAACACTTCATTAATTACTAGCTATTTAGAAAAGTCTCTTGTCCTCACAGCAGCTCTTTCAGTGGCAGTCTTTACTTTGAACAGGCTATCCTCTGTAATCTTAGTTGACAGATCTCACCTTTCACTTTGCTGTGCACACATCACAGTCGCTTCACGCAGCAGCTCGATGCAGTTATGCTCCAGTTCATGTCTGTTGGCTGTCACAATGCGTGGCTACTATACTCTTGGTTCTACTCCAGACAGAGCAGGCATGGACGTTAAGGGCTGAGTATGACCTGACATACCATCAGAGGCCATCTAGTTTTAAGGTGGTTATATTTTGCAGAATCAGAGCTGATGATCCAGAGGGTAGTAGATGTGCTAATATGGCCTCTGCTGGTATGTCTGGTCTGACCGATAACTTGCACAATCAACTCACATGACCGCTCCTCACACTGAACTCCCAGCTCGCATCTAGTAACTATCTACTCAAAATTCAACACAACACAATAACCTCTTTGAGGCGAGCCTGCTTTTATATACGTGGTGATGAAGTTCTAGTATCTTCGAGGTATGGCCATAATACGAGTATTCTAATTTTGCCTTCCAGAAAGCGGAGGCAACAGATGAAGGAGAAGCAGAGGTTGTCACATGACCGCAGACTGCTTGGTCTGACTTGCTCATCCCTCCCAGGAACTACCAAAGGGGGCTTCAAGAGAGCTGACATTCGCATTACCACATAACAATATATTTATTCTCTAATTTTATTCGAGTTCAAACTGTCAGATTCCTTTTCCTCATTCTCTATTCCTTTCCTTTTAATGTATTCCTTCAATGTTTTCATTCATGTCAATTAGATTTAAGTTGTTTTATTTATTGCAGAAATGGAGCCTGATGATCCAGAGGGTAGTAGGGGTGCCAGTATGGCCTCTGATGGTACGTCAAGCAATACTCAGCCCCTAGCGTCCATGTCTGCTCAAGAACACATCTGGAGAGATACGGCATTTGATTACGAAACACGCTTCTGTGGGCACTGTAACACAACTACTGACATTAAGGAGGCAAACTTCTTTGGAAGGTATCATCATTGCCGTTTTCTTTAATATCTTTAAAGTTTACAGTTCGAGCTATTGTTAGCAATGCTAATATGCAATATGACTAAGCACCAAGACTGAACAACTCCTGGTCAGAGGGTACTAATAGAGGATGGTTGCCTAGTTGTACTTCCTCTTAAAACAATAATCACCACCATCACCATCAGAGGGTACTAGTAGTGATGGGATAATCAAACGCTTTTAATAATCAAACAACCTCCATCCGATTATTTAAATAATTGAATTATTACTCAAATAAAATAATCAAATGAGTTTCCAAATATCATTCACTTGTAGTGATGGCATAATCAAATACTCTTAATATTTGAATAACCTCCATCTGATTATTTAAATACAGTGAAACCTTGTTAGTACGTTCCTCATTAACATGTTTTCCCACTTAGCACGTCGTAAATTTGAAGTCCCGATGCCCATCGTATTAAATCTGTATTTAAAAAAACCTCACTTAACACGTCTCGACTTTTAGCGTTTACCGTTTAGTACGATCATTCCCCAGACCCGAAAATGTTCTTTGTGATCTCTTGAGTACGGAATGTGATTTCCAATAGAGATAAGAGGCCCTCGCTACGGGTCGGTTGGAGAAAGTTGCACGATGAGAGGAAATGACCTTGAATTCTCGAACACCAAGTATATCAAGAAGTAAGTATAAATAACCACCTAATCGATACTTTATTAATGCCTCAGGCAAAATTGAATAAAATTAAAACTTACAGGACATGTTTCGACCACTTAGTGGTCCTCTTCAGCTGTATAAATAAAGAACTGAAAAGAAAAACATTGACAATAAGCACAAATAAAAGTTCTTTGGAGACTCCTGTGATAAAAATGGAGGTCGTCAGAATAGGTCAACTTGCCTTTTGTTCTTGTTTGGAAAAGATGTTTATTCTGCGCTGTCTAGAGGGTCTGTCTTTGAGCGCGACCTGGTGAAGTAACGATGTGATACAGTTTGACAGTTCATGGAAAGCTCTGGAGAGAAGGGAAGTAGAGTTTCATCGTCATCTAAAATAACATGTGAGGGAGGAGGGAGATTGGGCTGTGCTTCTGCGATGTCGTGTTTGATTATATCTCTTGTTCGTCTAGTCTGTTTCATGTCTACCCATTCTAAGTATTTGCTAATATTCTCATATAAGATGTTTTTATGCTCGTTGTTTTCATTGAGATTCTCTTCACCGTTTTCCAATTTATCAAGAACAATGTGGATGTTTTCCAGGTTGTTCATAAGATTACCTTTATTAATCATACAGATAATTTGAAGGTCCTGCCATGGGATCCCATATGAAAGAGTCCAACCACAAATTCACCAATATAAAACAGGACCTTCAAATTATCTGTATGATTAATAAAGGTAATCTTATGAACAACCTGGAAAACATCCACATTGTTCTTGATAAATTGGAAAACGGTGAAGAGAATCTCAACGAAAACAACGAGCATAAAAACATCTTATATGAGAATATTAGCAAATACTTAGAATGGGTAGACATGAAACAGACTAGACGAACAAGAGATATAATCAAACACGACATCGCAGAAGCACAGCCCAATCTCCCTCCTCCCTCACATGTTATTTTAGATGACGATGAAACTCTACTTCCCTTCTCTCCAGAGCTTTCCATGAACTGTCAAACTGTATCACATCGTTACTTCACCAGGTCGCGCTCAAAGACAGACCCTCTAGACAGCGCAGAATAAACATCTTTTCCAAACAAGAACGAAAGGCAAGATGACCTATTCTGACGACCTCCATTTTTATCAAAGGAGTCTCCAAAGAACTTTTATTTGTGCTTATTGTCAATGTTTTTCTTTTCAGTTCTTTATTTATACAGCTGAAGAGGACCACTAAGTGGTCGAAACATGTCCTGTAAGTTTTAATTTTATTCAATTTTGCCTGAGGCATTAATAAAGTATCGATTAGGTGGTTATTTATACTTACTTCTTGATTAAACATCGATACGGTCATGAAATGGACAACTTGTAACACCAAGTATATTGCGCCTTCGAGGGGCAAGCTGTTAGCTTAGGTAAAGTTGAGTTTTGTGTCATTGATTGGCAGCAAAAACTTTACACTAGAACAAGACGGGACAGTGCTAAGTTAAAGCACAGTAATAGATTCCACTGCGACTAGGAGTGCTGAATTCAGTTTACACACTTTTTTTTCAAAGCTGTCCTGCTGACATACATGGCTTATGGCTGGGAGTCATCCGAAATTATGCATCACGGAAGTTACTGCCACAAAATTAGTAACGGAAGTGTAACTCTAGCAACCGTGCAGCCGTTGGTGGATGTTTGTGAACGAGAGACATATCTATGATCATTTGATTTTCTCAAAGGGAACAGTGGTTTATTTTTTGTTCTGTGTTCTTTGTTCTATGGAAAGGTCTTTCTTGTCATTGAGATTGTTGAATAACCTAGTGCGCCTGATTGTGCTTGTAGCCTATTTCGCATTCCAATTAGAAGTTGGAAATGTATTTATTCAAAATCATTCTATTAATCTTGGATCGGTAAGAAAACCATGTACATATCTCAATATGTCACTATGCCAGTTCTAATTATTGCTATAAGTTCTTGTTATTTTATTAACACAAGGTGTGAATGGGCGTATAAGGACTTTTGAACTTTGATAACATATCAAAAACTTCTTTTAATCTTTGAATGGTAAAAAACCATGTACATATTTCAAAGTGTCACTACGCCAGTTTTAATTATTATGTCCTTGCTCTTTTGTTTGTGATTAATATGTTTATGACTGATGAATCGAATCAATAAGGCAACACAATTTTACCACCAGACACCTGCTGAGGGATGAGCAAATACCCATGAAAACAAAAATGACATTGTACAAGTCCTATTATACACCAATTCTTACATACAGTCTCGAAACCACAACACTGACCAGTAGAGATAATTCCAAACTTCAGGCAGCTGAAATGAAATTCCTACTCACTATGATCCAGAAAACCAGGAAAGACAAGATTAGGAATGAGAAAATTAGAGAAGAAGTAGGAATAGATGATTCTCTCCTCAATAAGATTCAGATATCAAGACTGAAGTGGTTTGGTCACATGAAGAGGATGCCAGTAAACAGAACTGCAAGGAAGGAATTTGACAGAAAAGTAGAAGGAAGACGACTGTCGCCAGCCCTGAAGATCATTTTCTGTGGTTTCCCATTTTTACATCAGGCAAATGCTGGGGCTGCTTCCTTCCCATTCCTAGCCCTTTCCTATCCTATCGTCGCCATAAGACACATCTGTGACGCGCAACGTAGAGCAACATGTAAAGGAAAAAAAAAAATTTGATGAATGCAGATTCCCAACATATGTGCTCAGTTTCTGTTCCCTTACCTCTGATTTAGCAATGACTTGCCTTTACTGATTAACACTTCCATTGCCTGATTTTGTTGCAAATTTATGTTGTATTGTGCAGAAACAGTGCAGTGAAGTGAAGTGAAGTGAAGAGCAGCATTAAATAAAATAGCAAGATATGTAAAAGTAAAAGCAACAAAGAGCCAAGTGACTGTGCACAAAAATGATCTGCAGCAAATCGATGTTGCCGAAAGTAGTACACGGATAGGTTTTCATGCCTAGGACCATGGAAATGTTACTGAGGCACATGTTTTCTGAAGTGTGTGTGATTTTTTAGTTAAACATGGAGGATATGATGACTGTCCACACTATGTGAAATCTAAAATATAAAAGTGTGTGGATGCATCATAAGGCAATGCGAGACGTTACAAAAAGTGGCAATAATAGTGTTACACATTCTGAATATTATTTCTCATGTTTCTGCGTTGAACATAACCTTCACCTTATTTGCAACAGACACTGCCACTATGGATAACCACTTTGAAGGTTGGCATCTCTGCTGACAGTCTGGATACCAGTTGCTATGGAAGAGGAGTGGACATCTCAGGCATATTCTGAGTCGTGCCCCCCCCCCTCTTGTTCAGGTAGTTAGGACTATACAATGGGGGGCTCCTAAACCATTAGAGGGGAAATTGTCGCTGGGACTACAGAACATTGGACCTCAGGCGTATCCATCCATTATTCAAAAAAGGAGATAAAACTAATCCAGACAATTACAGAGGAATAACCCTTTTGGACTGCACTTACAAAATTTTCTCCCGCATAATTTACAATAGGATAAAAACATTCTGGAACCACAACTTTGAGAATACCAAGGAGGATTTTGCCCCTACAGAAGTTGCCCAGACTAAATTCTCAGCCTGAACCTATTAATGGAATATTACAAATACAGAAATAAACAGCTGTTTATTTCATTCATAGATTTAAAAAAGGCTTATGATAGTACACACAGACTCTCTCTTTAAAAAATCCTCAGATCATATGGCCTTCATCCTAAATTAACAAAATTTATTGAACTAACTTTAACCAACACAATTTCAAAGGTAAAGTTCAGGGGAGAAATGTCAAATGTTTTTACAGTAAATACAGGCCTCAGACAAGGTGACAGATTATCCCCACTGCTTTTCAATCTGGCTCTAGATTACATCATGAAAATGAGACAAAAGGAAAACCCACCTAAATTCAAAATTGGAGCAAAACGCTCAATAAGGACAAACTTCCTAGGGTTTTCAGATGATTTAGCTTTCTTACCCCTTGACATCGAAGAAGTCCATGCTGAGATCACCAGTCTACAGAAAATTGCATTAAAAATAGGATTGCCAGACTGAGTGGCTCAGGCGGTTGAGGCGCTGGCCTTCTGACCCCAACTTGGCAGGTTCGATCTTGGCTCAGTCCGGTAGTATTTGAAGGTGTTCGGATATGTCAGTCTCGTGTCGGTAGATTTACTGGCACGTAAAAGAACTCCTGCGGGACTAAATCTGGCATCTCGGCGTCTCCAAAAATCATAAAAGTAGTTAATGAGACTTAAAGCAAATAACATTATTATTATTTAAAAATAGGATATCAAATATCCTTTGAGAAAACTGAGATCATGCCAATGAAACCCCTTGACATAAAAGAAGTCATCATAAATGATCAAAAAAAATTAGCATAGATCTACAATTTAAATGCCTTGGAGAAATCATTATGCACAACTTAAGCGAGAAAGCAACATGGATAAATAGAACCAACAAAATGAAAAAAGCGCTATTTCTAACCTGGTCAACTTATAACAATAAATGCTTATCAATAGACACTAAGATCCAACACTACAAAACTGTAACTTTGCCCGAAGCCACTTACGCTTCCGAAACCTTATTCCAAATTAAAAATGAAAGAAGAACTGATCAGCTCCTCAAAACTGAAAGAAGAATTATCAGAACTTGCGTAAATAAAAAGTACCAGGTTGAAGGAGTCTGGAGAATCCTCCCCAATGAAACTGTCTATTGAGAGATTGACCCAGTTACCAGCATGATGAAGTAGAAAAGAATCTCTTATTTCTTTCACATCTTACGATTACCATAAAACAGGATTTTACAACAACTGGTGATGAGAAATCTGGGAAAGAAGACAGGAGGGCAGCATTGGGTCAAAAATTTCAAGAGGATCTCAGAACAGTTGGACTCAAAATTACAGATGCAGAGAACAAGAATAAAATTACCACAAATTTTCAACTGAAATGATGCACAGAAGGCCTGTACAGATTTCAGGCGAATTAAGAACACTGCGATCAGAATGAATGAAGAAGTACTGAGCAGATAAGAAAAATCAAACAGTACAACCTTCAAAGAAAAAGTGTACATGGAAGACTTAAGTGATCCAATGTGGCTAACGTTAATAATAATAAGTAGGATAGCATTCTACTGTATATAAATCACCAAGCTCACAATATTTTAAGCAAGCTTCGGACCTGTGAGAGTAACGGAGTCACACTTCCAGTAGACAGGCCTGGAACTCCTTGGCGGAAACTTGGCAAACAAAATGGACACTGTACCAGGGTTCTATTTAATGTTATTTGTTTTACGTCCCACTAACTACTCTTTTACGGTTTTCGGAGACGCCGAGGTGCCAGCATTTAGTCCCGCAGAAGTTCTTTTACGTGGCAGTAAATCTACCGACACGAGGCTGACGTATTTGAGCACCTTCAAATACCACAGGACTGAGCCAGGATCAAACCTGCCAAGTTGGGGTCGGAAGGCCAGCGCCTTAACCGTTTGAGCCACTCAGCCTGGCGTACCAGGGTTCTAATTTACCGACTTGTGCACCTGACTTCAGCTTGTTGGATACATCTCAGTAAGCTCTGTCCGTTAGTTTCTGAGTAATAAAACAGGGAATCTGCAGCATGTGAAGAGGAGTTGGCAGAGCTGATCAAGAGAGTGGAAGAAGCAAGTTTAGAAATTGGATTACTTCTAAATTGACAGAAAGCCAAGGTCATGATTGTTGATCATAAGAATGACAATAGTCCACATATCCAGTAGATTGGAGGATGTGAAGTTGTAAATCAATACGTACATCTAGGCTCCATATTGTCCAGTTCTGGTGGTTCCAAAGATGAAATAAAATGAAGGATCGAAATAACAAGATAGGTCTGCGGAGGATTTGGAAAGATGATAACATCACCATCAATACAAAACAAGGAAGCTGGTTGAACCTCTAGTCCTCTTTTGTATGACACAGAGATGTGGACCATTCTACAATGTGATCGTGTGCTGATAGAAAGTTTTGAAATGTGGTGCTGGAGGGAAATATTGAGGATTCCTTGGAAAGCTCGTTGCATAAACATGTCGATTCTGAACCAACTTCAGATAAAAGTTTGTCTGTCGTGCTAGATCTCTCAGTGGATCATGTGCTAATTTGGTCATATAATGTGCTGAGAAGGTAGTCTTTGAAGGTTGATTGTTGAGGGCGAAGTCCAAAGAACCAGACCTTAAGGAGGAGTGACAACACAATGGATCAACATGATGAATGGTGCCTTCCAGAGTTCTCTCTGAGTAACCACACTAAAGGCTTTGGATAGAGAAGAATGGCAGAGTATGGTTCATCAGCTTGTTGGCTAAATTAAAACAGTCACAACGCATCAGCCATGATGCAAAATGAACAAGGAAGGAAGAAAGGAAATAGCCAACATGTACACAAATATATATATTATTTGAGTAGTATGCAGTTGTGTAGCAATATTAAGGTGGCTAAAACAAGAAATGTCATATTTTTTTTTCCATTCATGTTAGCTCCATGGGAAAGGGTACATGATACAAGTCGTCTAAAATATAATTTCTGATCTTTTATGTTTTATACAGTTTTAACTTCCAAATATTTCCAAGAATATTAATTGTATCTGAAAAGTGTACAGAACAGTAATAATAGAAAATTAATTTTCAGTCATTTATATCCGACATTTTTATCATACAGGACAAAATAGTGGAGATGTGAATTTAGATTTTTTACG
This sequence comes from Anabrus simplex, assembly GCF_040414725.1. Taxonomy (NCBI): domain Eukaryota; kingdom Metazoa; phylum Arthropoda; class Insecta; order Orthoptera; family Tettigoniidae; genus Anabrus; species Anabrus simplex. Next base: position 1,741,036,778 of record NC_090265.1, on the reverse strand, counting down.
ACTATCAACAAAGAACATCATGGACTTGAAAATATTGTTCGGTTTTCACATTACTGCCAATATCAAATGCTACTACAATATTTAAAAGTTCCATTCTGTGAAATAGAACAAATAATAATACAGATTCCAAAAGACTTTACAAATCATTCATTTCCATCTATATCTGAGAACGTGATTAATATTCTTCCCTCGTCACCATAAGACCTATCTGTGTCGGTGCGACGTAAAGCCCCTAGCAAAAAAAAAAAAATTCTTCCCCCTGCTGGAAATAGTTGACAATAACAGCATTAACAATTTTCCACTTTTTGATGTTTTTAAATATAATTGAAATTGAAACCTGATTGTTACCCTCATGGGAGGATGGACGATTTATTATGTCTTTAATAAACCAATTGTGCTCTCTCCCTCTCTCTCTACATACATACATACATTATCATTATAGTCTGTTATGCCTTTCAGCGTTCAGTCTGCAAGCCTCTGAGAATTTACTAAACGTCGCCACAATCCTCGATTTGCAACTAGTGTTGTGGCCTCATTTAGTTCTATACCTCTTATATTTAAATCATTAGAAACCGAGTCTAACCATAGTCGTCTTGGTCTCCCTCTACTTCTCTTACCCTCCATAACAGAGTCCATTATTCTCCTAGGTAACCTATCCTCCTCCATTCGTCTCACATGATCCCACCACCGAAGCCGGTTTATGCGTACAGCTTCATCCATCGAGTTCATTCCTAAATTAGCCTTTATCTCCTCATTTCGAGTACCCTCCTGCCATTGTTCCCACCTGTTTGTACCTGCAATCATTCTTGCTACTTTCATGTCTGTTACTTCTAACTTACAAATAAGATATCCTGAGTCCACCCAGCTTTCGCTCCCGTAAAGCAAAGTTGGTCTGAAAACGGACTGATGTAAAGATAGTTTCGTCTGGGAGCTGACTTCCTTCTTACAGAATACTGCTGATCGCAACTGCGAGCTCACTGCATTAGCTTTACTACACCTTGATTCAATCTCACTTACTATATTACCATCCTGGGAGAACACACAACCTAAATACTTGAAATTATCGACCTGTTCTACCTTTGTATCACCAATCTGACATTCAATTCTGTTGAATTTCTTACCTACTGACATCAATTTAGTCTTCGAGAGGCTAATTTTCATACCATACTCATTGCACCTATTTTCAAGTTCCAAGATATTAGACTGCAGGCTTTCGGCACAGTCTGCCATTAAGACCAAGTCGTCAGCATAGGCCAAACTGCTTACTACATTTCCACCTAACTGAATCCCTCCCTGCCATTTTATACCTTTCAGCAGATGATCCATGTAAACTATGAACAGCAAAGGTGAAAGATTACAGCCTTTTCTAACTCCTGTAAGTACCCTGAACCAAGAACTCATTCTAGCATCAATTCTCACTGAAGCCCAATTGTTAACATAAATGCCTTTGATTGTTTTTAATAATCTACCATTAATTCCATAGTCCCCCAGTATGGCAAACATCTTTTCCCTCGGTACCCTGTCATATGCTTTCTCTAGATCTACGAAACATAAACACAACTGCCTATTCCTCTCGTAGCATTTTTCAATTACCTGGCGCATACTGAAAATCTGATCCTGACAGCCTCTCTGTGGTCTGAAACCACACTGGTTTTCATCCAACTTCCTCTCAACGACTGATCGCACCCTCCCTTCCAAGATGCCAGTGAATACTTTCCCTGGTATACTAATCAATGAGATACCTCGATAGTTGTTGCAATCCTTCCTGTTTCCTTGCTTGTAGATAGGTGCAATTACTGCTTTTGTCCAATCTGAAGGTACCTTACCAACACTCCACGCTAATTTTATTACTCTATGAAGCCATTTCATCCCTGCCTTCCTACTATACTTCACCATTTCAGGTCTAATTTCATCTATTCCTGCTGCCTTATGACAATGGAGTTTATTTACTATCCTTTCCACTTCCTCAAGCATAATTTCACCAACATCATTTTCCTCCTCCCCATGAGCTTGGCTGTTTGCAACACCACCATGATGATTTCCTTTTACATTGAGAAGATGTTCAAAATATTCCCTCCACCTCTCCAGTGATTCCCTGGGGTCTATTATGAGTTCACCTGAATTACTCAAAATACTGTTCATTTCCTTTTTCCCACCCTTCCTAAGATTTTTTATTACTGTCCAGAAAGGTTTCCCTGCTGCTTGACCTAGCCTTTCCAGGTTATTACCAAAATCTTCCCATGACTTCTTTTTAGATTCAACAACTATTTGTTTCGCTCTGTTTCTTTCATCTACATACAACTCCCTGTCTGCCTCGGCCCTTGTTTGGAGCCATTTCTGATAAGCCTTCTTTTTACGTTTACAGGCTGCTCTCACTTCATCATTCCACCAAGATGTTTGCCTTTTCCCATCTTTACACACAGTTGTTCCTAGGCATTCCCTTGCTGTTTCTACTACAGCATCCCTGTATGCCACCCATTCACTTTCTATATCCTGAACCTGCTTACTGTCTACTGTTCGAAACTTCTCACTAATCATATCCATGTACTTCTAATTTCCTCATCCTGGAGATTTTCTACCCTTATTCGTTTGCAGACAGATTTCACTTTCTCTACCCTAGGCCTAGAGATACTTAGTTCACTACAGATCAGATAGTGGTCTGTATCATCGAAAAATCCCCGAAAAACTCTTACATTCCTAACAGATTTCCTGAATTTAAAGTCTGTTAAGATGTAGTCTATTATGGATCTGGTACCCCTAGCCTCCCATGTGTAGCGGTGAATAGCCTTATGCTTGAAGAATGTATTCGTAACAACTAAACCCATACTAGCACAGAAGTCCAGCAAACGCTTCCCATTCCCATTAGCTACCATATCTTCCCCACATTTACCAATCACCCTTTCGTATCCTTCAGTTCTATTCCCAACTGTCACATTGAAATCGCCCATTAGCACTATTCTATCCTTGCTGTTGACCCTGACCACGATGTCACTCAATGCTTCATAAAATTGTCAACTTCATCCTCATCTGCACCCTTACATGGTGAATACACGGACACAGTTTCTTGTCTTAATTCCTCCCACTGACAAATCTACCCACATCATTCGCTCATTTACGTGCCTAACAGAAACTATATATATATATATATTGTACCAGGAAAAGTTTTTGGGTAGAGGGCATGAGTAGGACCTCAGGGAGTGGAACTTGGTTTTGGAGCCGATACAGAGTAGGGTAGACTCGCAGAGCGAATAATAGATGGTTATAAATTTTTTTTTTTTTAAAACAATTTATTGATTCTTCACCCTGCAATATGATTATTGGACTCAAATCTGACATTGAAACTAAAAGTTTGAATGTAATCTTCCTGAATTCTGTTCATGAAAATTAAATGAATATCACTGGTTCCAAAGTCTTTCATATGTGAGAATACGAGGTATTAGATTTCCACCTAAAGTCTTTCTAAATATTGAGCACACACTTGTAATTGCAAATTGACATGAGAATTTAAATTTCTGTTGAGAGTTTTTCAGTTTTTCAGTTTGTAAACCTTGATGTATAACACACTTGAAAAGCCTAAAGTTCTTCTATGAGATATGAAAATTAAATTTGAAAATTAAATTAATCACAAAAGATGAACTGAGAAATTATGAGAACTCTGAAATATTTGTTCACACGCTGCACTGAAGTTTCCACTGTTCAAAATTAATGAGAAAATTTTAGTCAGTTTGTTACTACTCACTTAATGAAAGAAATGTTGCTACAAATGTTGAAAGACGGACGTCTGGAATGTTCCGTGGAGAATCAGGATTGGCGATGTTCCTTTAACACACCATATTGACGTCCCTCGATGAGGTGTTGATAGCTGGAACTGGATCGTGTAGAATTGCAGCTCGTTAAGGTGATTTTTTGCACACGGAAAATTCACTTAGTGCGAGTAGTTATCACTGACACTGTCATTTACTGTCGAACACGGTTTATGGCGTAATTGAACTTTAAGGCGTTAAATGAATAATCACAGTCCTTTCTGTATGAAATACTATTTAAAGTCGTTATTGAGAATGTCCATAATTACACAGTTCACACTTGAAAAAGAGGCAAATCACAGTCTATAATCACAGTCTTTGAATACGGTCATTAATTCACTAAGGATTATTTTCTGATTATCTGGTTATTATAACATTATATTACCTCAGAAAAAGTTCTTAGTATTCACCCAGTTTACTACTGTAAGTCGTATACTAATATGGCATGAACGCTACGTGAATAAAGAAACATAGTTCAATACTCGAAAAGAAATGAGTTCTGGTAATTTTACACATTAGTTTCTGTTCATTGTAGAGGTTCAGCATTATGTGAAGTAAACTAAGTCTACACGTAATGATATACTCTGTGAACGTTAAATATTTGGTATTTGCACTTCAATAGTTTCACTCGTATTATGTTCTCAAATGTCTTTAGAATTAGACCGTAGTCGCGACGCGATATACTAAATACAGTGCGACGTCTTTTATAATTTTGTCGGCGATATAACTTCGTATTCCAGAAACGCGACGGCAAGTACTTTCACCGTGACTGCGCGGACATACTGTACGAGGGTCGGTCTCCCCTCTGTCTCACTCAGACACACACCTGTGTACTCGTCCTTGTACTGCGCTGCTCTGCTTGTTAGCCTTGACATATATACCGGCGCTGGGAGGGGTGGTTCTCTTGGTCATGTGACCATGAGTGCATAATGTTCTTAGACTTTAAATTATTATAACTCAACAACCATGGGATAGATTAATTCGAAATTCACAGGGATTAACTTTTATGACATCCGCTACAATTCAGTGTTTGTCCCGTTGAAATTGATTAAGGCATTGAAAAGCTTGCGAAAAGAAAATTCTTTTCGAGAAATATCTCTAGGGGAGGTGAGCTTCGAGCAACAGGTGACGTCACTTGACTTCGCCTAGTGCACTCGTGGAGTCTGGCACATGCTGGAACATTCCTTTGCTCAGTTGTTCGTACGTCGGACGGATATTTTATGCTGGAATAACATTTTTTTCGATTGATATGGGCCAGGACCTAGGCTTTCCTGGTACTATATATATATAAATATATATATATATCTCCTATATTAACAGAGTATCCATATTTTTTGTGAATTGAGTATCGATATTAGAATATCGTGCTGATCCTATGCACACGTGCAAGCGAGCAGCGTGTTTGTTGGAATGGTGTATCATCATCAGTCTTTTGCTTTGTTCTGTCCATGATGGTCTCTCTTCAAGAACTGTGGTGTACGCAACAGCCACTTTCGGCAAAGGTTGGATGTATACATGAGCTTGACATCTCACTTTACTGCTAAATGCCTGCGCTCGGCAAATTCCACTTCAGGCTTCATTTATCCTTAGAAAGCTCATGATGTCTTTGTGATAGGTTATTAATGTTACATAACCATAACAAAAATAAATAAATAAATAATAATTTCAACATTTCTTCACTCTATATGTGTGTTCTACCTTATTGCAAATTATACTAAATTGAATATAAAATTACATTGTTCATATAGAATAATTTTTGGTGCTTGAAATTCCTTGCATTAAATGTGGGTTTATGCAAAATCAGGCTTATGCTGTATACAGCACTCAACTTATCACCACCAGAATCATCACAGGGTAGAAACAAAGAGCTCTTCATGGCATGTATCCTTATTAGCTGAATGAGCCCCATATCGACAAGGATGTGTAATGCCTGTTGCTCACGGTCAAATTCAAGTTTTATAAAACCTTTGATAAAACTTTTCATAAAATAGGATATGTTCTATTCCGTAAAATTAATTTTACGAAACGAACCAATCAGCAAAGCTGACATCATGATGACGCTGGCGCTACGTCGTGAGGAGATTGTGAAGCTCGAATGTAAACAAACACTTCTTTGTTCTTTCTAAAATGGCAGAATTCGGGTGGACTAAAGATGCTGTTAGTGTTTTACTGGACGAATACCAGAAATATCCTTGTTTGTATGAAGTTAAAACGCCACTTTATCACAACAAAAATGCAAGAAGAGAGACAGAAAACACAATCGCGAATTCCAATATGAATGCTGTTCTTCTAACCTCAACTAATTTTCGACCAAGGACAGCAATCCTCCACCTTCTTATCTTCTTTTGATCCAATCCTGAGTCCAGCATTTTCTAGCATTTCTTTTCTTCCATTCAACCACTGTACAACATAAATTTGCAGCTAAAGCAGCAAGTTTTCCTTTGTTTGTTGGAGCCATACTCTCAAACATACTGTAAGTTGAACAGCTGATTCTTGGTTTAAAATTTTATCGATAGATGGCAGCACAGACAAACCTTAGTTCAGAAGTGAGTTCATAGATGGCCATCCTGATGCTTCCACGGATTTTATAAAATAATTTTACCGTGAGCAACACAACTTGTTTCCAACAAATTTTACGAAACATTTTACCGTGAGCAATGGGCATAACACATGACAGACCTGCTCTACTCTTTTCCCATAGACTGAAGGCTTTTGTCTTTGCCATTTGAGTCCAGGTTATAGCCACTCGCGGCTACCAGAAATTTATTTTTAAGGATTCAACTGTTTCATCAGATAACTGATTCCTAGCTCCAGGTAAAATATAAAGCATTCAACACATTATGTCCAGTGAATTCAGACTACAAATGTGAATACGACCAAATAGGAAAATTCATCCCCCAGAAACTTGCCCTAAGTGTAAATTTCTTCCATCATCCTCTAGCTATTGAAAATACACACTAGAAGCTGTGCTAGGAAACTCAATGTTACAAGCTCCAGTGAGACGGAAATATTATAATGGATGTCACCATCTGTAACAACAGACCAGTTGTCATATTTGTTAATATACATATCACATATAGATTGACTGTCCAAACATTTGCAATTATGAAACAGTAACAATAAAAATGCTAAAGTACACAGAACTGGCAGTAGAAATACGACACATGTGGAACTTCAGTCTATAACAACCCTTCCATTTGTTTATCATGCACTGAATTTCTGAAGATTCTGCACAGTTCACTAGCCACAATTAATACATCCACTCACTTATATAAAACTTCAAAAGATTGTTCTCCTAAATACCTGCCACACACTGAGGAAGTTTGTAGGCATGAGTTCTTGTCTTCATCAAATGTCTTCTTAGCATAAGGATGTAATGATTAGTGAGAGGCAATGTTGAAAGTCAATGAAGCCCTAGCCCAAGTGTATACATTATGTATAAATGTACTGTACCTATGTGATTATATATTAATTTAATCTATGATGGGTGACTATCATTCTCAGTGCGATTTTATTTGGTGTAAATGAATATCACATGAGATACTTTCACTTCTAGATTGGAAAATCACTTTATTGTCACCGAGTCTATTCCTTAACAACACACAGTTCCCATTTAGATCACTCAACAACTACATTATTATAAACAACACTGCAGGACTGTTAAGAGAAACAATTTACAGTCGATTACAATTCCTCACACTGTTTATTCACTTCACTATCACAAGGCAAGACTAACTACCCAGCCTTTCGGCCATCAGCTCGATGTATATATCGTTCGACAGATCATTTAGAAATCTCCAACTTCCGGAAATGTTCTTGCAACACTCTAAATGGAGCACACCTGAACATACAAGAGACAATGGATCGATCGGCCAGTCAATCGGAGTACTCCAGTGTAGATTAAATTCGATTATTCAACTACAATAATAAAAACCATAAAGAAGAAATCTACACAATTCCAAAAACTTCCACACATATCTGGATAATAAATCACCATGGTAAACTACCAGAAATCTCCACATGTATCACAATGATAGTAGTTCATACCCAATATACAAATACTACAGAGTTTCTTCAGCTTTCGACTGAACAGATTTTGAGGTTATACAAATTTACAATACATATTTACAGGGAAATTATGTGTTAGTCGCACTTAGCTTTAAATCAAAGATAATTACAATATATTAAACATAATACCGTATTTACGCGAATAATACCCGCACATTTTTTAAAAATTTAGGCACGAAATTGAGTGCAGGTTTTATTTGCATCAATGTTGGCTTTTTTTTTTTCATAATCAGCCTTCCTTAAGTTCGGATGCGGGGATTATTCGGTAGCGGGGATTATTCACGTAAATACGGTAATTGAAGGTTTTACAAGGGTTAAGTTAGGTGTAAGATAGTGTACATACAACATGACTTCCTGCTACAGCCAAGTCAGTCCAGTTTAATCCATGGCAAAAAATTAACAACAACAATGGCCTCAGCTACCAGGTTGCAGGCATTCTAAAGTGCTTCCATCTAGAAGGCCTGTAAACCAGTTTGAGGATTTCAGTTTTACTGTTTAGCAGCAAAGCAAAATTCAACTGGACTGGACGGTTCCTCAGCTAAGTTAAATGTAGCTGGCAAGTGCAGAATCTTTGACATGCCAACAATTACAGTATGACTTGGCTATATTTTTTTCCTGACCTTTAAAAGTCGGCTAACTTGGCTGGGATTGAAACTGCAAATTTGAGATATGAGGCAGACCTTCTACCTCTCATCACCCATCCAAGTACTGACCACGCCCAATGTTTGGGTCAGTTCATTCAGTATAAATGACCCATCCCTAAGATGACGTCCATATATAGGCCTACAGAATATATAAAATGAATTGTCTGTTTGATGTGATTATCCTGTATTTAAAGTATGATTAGACATTTAAAGTTACTATTGTTGTTATACCTGCATATGACCATTCCTATGGTACTCTTCAACTTTGTTTCATTTTTCTTTTTCAGTCAAGGTCAGTACATTGTGGCTGGTTCTGATGACGGCTCTTTCTTCATTTGGGATCGACGGACTACTAATATCAAACGTGTACTACGTGGAGATGATTCCATAGTAAATTGCTTGCAACCTCATCCTTCCTATTGTTTGCTGGCCACTAGTGGAATTGACCCTGTAGTCCGTCTGTGGAGTCCTCGCCCAGATGTAAGTAGTCTAGAATTTGCTTTACTGTTCTATTAAGTACTATTTCTGATACGTCATTGGTAAGCTGTGTGAATTACAAATGCAGGCATAGAATTATAGCCATACGGTATAAATACAGTATGCTGTAAAAGGTTCCCTATGTACCATTCATATAGCTAGTGTGGAACTTGTGAGCATCATAGTCTACAAATTCAAGTTAGAATAGTGTATCGCAGCTTATCCACCTAAACATTGCAAAAGTGGAATGCCTGGAAAGGAAACCATTTCCAGAACAAGCTCTAGTGGATTACAATCAATCAGTGATCTGCATTTAGGGCGGTTGCTCAGGTGGCAGATTCCCTATCAATACCTAATATTAACATTTATTTATAACTGTTAATTGTTTATCTAGCTTTTTCTTCAATATTTTCAACAAACAGCGATGATCTGAAGAAGACTGTTTGCTTCCAATACCTGGGATCATGATGAGCGAGCAAGATAAACTTGACCTGACTGCGGTGGAAAGAAGTCTCATCAGTCTTGTATGACGAGAAAATGTTGATTTGACTGAAGTGCAAAATATATACGTGATGGAGATGGCTTGCTGGTCACTAGAGATTTCTCTGCTCAACGATATACCCAGGAACACAACACGAAAGCAGATGGACATTGTGTCCATTACAGAGAAGATGCGGGAGAGAGGACTCATTAAACAGATACATTTTAACAAAGCATCTCCAAGCAGTGAGTACAATAATTTGAATGACCAATGTAATTTGAAGATAAAAAGATGCTAATTTTTTAAATCTTATCTGCACATTAAGGTTATATACATATAAATTATATATACAGTAGAATCCTGCTAACTCGACTTCTGATAACACTTCATTTAGGAGTTTCATTTCTGTATTGACAGATTACACGTGTACAGATTAGAAAGGATTTCCACCCTATCAATACTGTTTATTGTAAGAATTAGCTTACAGTACCAGTTTTGACCCTAATTAGTCATCATCAGCTGAACATAAATACCTTTACATATGTATCAAACAATAAATGACATTACCCTGCCTAAAGGAGGATTTTGTAAGGAAACACCATATCTGATTGTGTCCAAATTGAGCGTGTTGAGTGTGAGTTAGTTATGTGTTATGATTTGACTTTCAGGTACATGGGTATAAAGCTATCTTCTTCAGGACTAGAAATTTGACTGTAAAATCTATCCTAAGCTTAAATCTAAGTTATATTCACAAATACAATAAACACATTCAAATGCACAGAACATAATTATTAAAATACATTAAAATAATGAGTATAAAACATTTCATGGACTTGATAGTGCGTGTCTAGAGTATATCTTCATTCCCGTCTTTATAGATTCCATAGTTGGACTCTAAAGACGGGAATGAAGATATACTCTAGACACGCACTATCAAGTCCATGAAATGTTTTATACTCATTATTTTAATGTATTTTAATAATTATGTTCTGTGCATTTGAATGTGTTTATTGTATTTGTGTATATAACTTAGATTTAAGCTTAGGATAGATTTTACAGTCAAATTTCTAGTCCTGAAGAAGATAGCGTTATACCTATGTACCTGAAAGTCAAATCATAACACACAACTAACTCACACTCAACATGCCCAATTTGGACACAATCAGATACGGTGTTTCCTTATGGCATCCTCCTTTAGACAGGGTAATGTCAATTATTGTTTGATACAAATGTAAAGGTATTTATGTCAGCTGATGATGACCAATTAGGGTCGAAACCGGTACTGTAAGCTAATTCTGACAATAAACAGTATTGATAGGGTGGAAATCCTTTCTTATCTGTACATTCTGATAACTTGACATTTCATATAACTCGACAACTTGATGAGCACTAATTTTTCTTGCGTTTTAATTGCCAAATGATTTTTGCTGATCAAGATATAAGAGCCATGTTTTTCCCTCCTAATGTGATTTTGGTGTGTCAACCAATGGACCAGGGCTGACGTATTTTGACGTTGGTAGATGCAGAGAGGGCCTCGACCCTCAAGTGGCCATGGCTGGTCCATGGTCCACTAGATCTGCACTCTAACCGGTCAACCGAGCAAAGGAGGGGTGGCCACAGCTCTGCTAGGGCTCTATGCCTCTGCGTTCGGGAGACTGGACAGGGCTGGACCTCACGGCTGGCCCCAACTGTTGGCTGTCCTGAGAATGGTTTTCTGTGGTTTTCCGTTCTTGTGCACAAAGGCAAATGCCAGGACAGTTCCTAGTATAGGCCACGGCCGCCAACCCCCTCAACTTCTCCGTGCATCTGCTTCACAGTAACAAATCTCCCGGCCTGAGAGACGGCGTTACCGTCTAAAAGGCCCGCCTCTTCCTTGAGGGGAGGAATTAAATCTTTTTAATAGCAGTAGTAGTATTACATATTTTGAGCACCTTCAAATACCACCGGACTTTGCCAGGATCGAACCTGCCAAGTTGGGGTCAGAAGGCCAGCGCCTCAACCAGCCCGGCATTATTCATTTCTTCACAACCATATTGTACTTAAAATATACTTTCAGCGTATTGTGTTCAATACATAAATAATACTGTTACGGAGATATCCGTGGTAGGTAGAGGTGAAAGAAGGTGCGGGTGTGAATGGGTTTCAAGCTACGAAATTAACGTGCAATGTAAAATTAATTTAAAATTTAACTAGGTTATATTTTCTTTTCAAAAACAAGAGATAACAATCATAACAGGTACAGAGTAGCAAAAATGTAGGTACAATATTACTGGATTCGGGCTCAGTGCCCTTACTTCATAACTCTTGGGCAATCAGCCCCGCCTTACTCCAAAAAAAATTTTAGCCAAGGGGCAGAAAACCCCATTCATGCCCAGGAGCACTGGCTCCAAACATTACACATAAAGCCTGCACGAGGCATACAGAAACAAATTTCAAAGAGCGATCCGCTCTCAAAATTGTAAGCCTATCACAAGGCCACACCAAACTCTACCTTCAAGCTGTCCTCTAAGGACGTATTCACAGGGGTAAAATACCCAACCTACGGAGGTCTATTACATGAAAAGAAGGTTGATTACATGACCTCTAAAATAACAATTTGAGAGGAGGCGAACTTGCACTCCTAATACACTTTGTTTTTAAAACCTAATCTGGCTCTGGGCCACTAACGCAAGGGCTAATCCCATACTACAGAGGTGACTTAGAGAAGAACACTTTACATTACATAAACGAAGAATAGTTTGAGAAAATAAGTTCACCTCAAAACAAATGTGAGTGGGAGCTCGAGAGGGTTAGCACTCTCTATCCCAATATGTAGCTTTACAAGAAAAAGATGAAAAGAGTAATTACATTTTAGGAGAAGGTTACATGATGGAAATGCTTCGAACCCGCCGCGAGTGTTAAACTGCCGACCTAGCAAGAAAGGAAGTTATTAATAGGCCATTACCTGGTGTTGAACGGCTGAAGAAGAAAGAGGCGCTTCCCGCCTCCTGCTATGTACTTAATACACTGAAAGATGGAACAGAAGTGGCCCGGAGACCCCAAAATCAGCAGTTTAAATACTCTCGCGGAAGTTTCTAGGCGTTAGGGGAATGAAAACACCCGCCCACAATGTTTTTATTGGATAGGACCCCGCAACAGATACAAGTTGGGGGAAGATACACCAGATTGGTCAGAAATTACTAAAAGAAATTCGGGATTGGATAAATCTAAAACAAGGGGAAAAAGAGGGGTATACAGCCAACTTAAACAATAACAGAAAGAAATTTAACAAGAAACAAACTTTTGAAATAAAAATTTCTCCAACAAAATAGTTCTTTGACTCCGCACTAGGGTGCGCTATTGTTGATCTTCAGTAGTGTCCTCTAGAAGAGAAAGTTCACACTTCTTACTTCAAGCGAAACAAAAACACATCAAAAGTGACACAGTTCAAAAACTCAAAATTTTCCACGTGGTGACATCTTCTGAGAAAGTAGAGAATTAATAGAATAGATAAAGTTCAACCTTCCTCCAGAAGAGGAGTTTCAACTGGCGCAACTTTTAAATAAACGGTGTAGAGGTGTACCGCCCGGTACAGACCTCCCCCCCCAAAAGTTCCTCCAGGGGTGACACATGAAATCAGTTTGAAACAAAGTCCAAGTAATGATGTTGATACGAAGATAGATAGCAGAAGCATTTACAAGATTTCTTAATTCAGTTTCAAAATGTTGTTGTTGCAGGTGAATGAAAGTCTTTATGTTTGTAGAATTTGAATTTCTGAAGATAAACTTTTAATACTTAAAGGTGAAGAAACATTTTGCAATGTCCACCAAATATTGTTGTTGAATTCCCAAGTGTAGTTATTGCTTATGGTGACTGTCCATGTAGTTGATGTAGATTGAGTCGGATGGCCAGACCGGCCGTTGCAGCTTGCGTCCAACGGAGGCCGCTCGGACCCCTCAAGTACCCTGAGATACCGCTCGCCCGCACTATGAGGGGAGCAGAGGTGTTGAAGTACGCCGCGCCCGCGGTGAACAGATACAGGCTGCGGGCATGTAGCAGGTCGTGCGCCACACATCAGCCTTGGCCGGGAGGAGAGCTCCGGCTCGCCGTGCACATGTCGTCCTCGCTGGAGAGGAGGGGGCCCATCCCCCTCCCCAGTCGCTGCACGGCGCTGCGCGGCTGCGGGGGCGCTGAAACATTAAAGCTAGGCGGCAGAATTGTGTTGGACTATCATCTTCTTTGAGGGTACAGGCTTGTGGAGAGGTTGAGGGGCCAGCGGCGTGTAGATATCCATGGCATTTACTATTATGAAGCCACAGTGTAAGGTGGAGCAGGAGACGGGAGCGTGGTAATGGCCGTGGCAAGAACAGGATGGCAGTTTAACGGGTCGGGGCAGGTTTTACACAAGGCTTACATCTAAAACCAAAATATTACAGAAGGGGCAGAATGCCTTAAAAGTGAAACTCAAAAAAAAATATAACCTTCATATCCTTTCAAAATAATATGAAGCAAGTTAACACAGAAATTACACCGGTTTCACCTGGGACAGGTGAACTCTAAATATCCTCTCGGTGGCTGGATTACTTAGCAATAAGGTAACCGGCGTAAGAAAATCGAGAATGATACAAGGCCCATGAAATCTGGGGGCAAGCTTGCCCGCGGGAACAAAATTTTTGACCATAACCTGGTCACCTACCTTCAAAGTGGTGGGTCTCCGTCCACGATCATACCTTTCCCTAACCTTTTCATGAGACACTTTAAGATTGGCTTTAGCCTTCTTCCAAAGATCTTTAATGTTATCCGGATCTATTGTCTCGGGTAGAATGTCATTCAAAGACCAGAGGTTAGAGAGCGGCGAGTTGGGAACAAACTTGAACATCAAAGAAGCTGGAGTAAACTTGTGAGATTCATGAACCGCCGAATTCAAAGCAAAAGCTATCCAATGCAGGGACGTGTCCCACCTGGAAGGATCTTCATGATGATAGGCAATGAGTGCGGACCTGAGATTACGGTTAACCCGTTCAGCCAGAGATGGTTGAGGGTAATAAGCAGAAGTAGTTACATGAGAGATGGACAAGTCAAAACAGAATTTACGAAATAAATTTGATGTGAACGCCTTAGCATTATCAGATACAATATATTGACATGGACCAAAAGAAGCAAAAATAGAATTTAAGCAAGTAATGGTTGACTGAGCGGTAGCCAGCTTAGTCGGAAATAACCAGGAAAATCTTGTAAAACCATCTACACACACAAAGATGAACTTGTTGGCATTGCCCTTTGACTGGGGGAAGGGTCCCACATAATCAATATACAGGCGTTCCATGGGGCGCGACGCTTGATGAGAAGACAAAAGGCCTACTTTAGTGGACATGGTGGGTTTACTGATCAAACAAGATTTACAAGCTTTTACGAGTTCCCGAATTTCACCGTCCATACCTTTCCATATGAACATTTCACGAATCTTTTCACGAGTTTTAAAGATTCCAAGATGCCCCCCCAATGGGGTCTCATGATAGTATTTGAAGATCATAGGTACAAGAACCGCTGGAACAACAACTTTCATCAACTTATCATGCCTCGAAGGGCAACATAGAACACCATTCCTCAGAACATAAGGGACAGCATGTTCCCCAGAAGAAAGGGTTTCCATTATCGGAGCCAGCGTAGGATCTTCACGTTGGTATTTCTCGATATCCCTAAAGAGCATGGGAGCATCGGTTAGGATGGCATTAACCTCGGATAGTATGGACTCGGAAGGTGATGAACTGTCGACCGGTTCATGGGTCTCGACCTCGTTTGAAAACATACGGCTGAGTCCATCAGCCACAACATTTTCGGTACCTCTGATATGCCTGACATCGAATTGGAAGGCGGAAATACGGATGGCCCAACGGGCTATACGACCAGTACGACGCGGTCTACCTAAGACCCAGCTTAAGGCTTGGTTATCTGTCTCCAGGTCGAATTTGACATGTTCCAGATAGAGACGGAACTTTTCTAAGGCGAATAAGACTGCCAACCCTTCGAGCTCATAGATGGAATACTTGGCTTCTTGAGCCGATAGAGTCCTAGATGCATAGGCGATGGGACGCCTCCCTAGTTCAGTCTCTTGAAGAAGGACTGCAGCTACAGCTGACGACGACGCGTCCGTTTGGACGATGAATTTCTTCGAGAAATCAGGCATAGCAAGTACATGGGCATTACAGAGAGCTAATTTAAGATCTTCGAAAGCGGCTTGTTGAGAAGGTCCCCACTCGAATTTGATGCCTTTCCTACGAAGAAGGTTTAAGGGCGCCGCTCTATTAGCGAAGTTAGGAATAAACTTCCTGAAGAAATTCACCATACCAATGAATCTAGCGATACCTTTGATGTCCTTAGGAGGTTTAAAATCACGGATGGCCTGTGTTCTAGAATGATCGACAGCTACCCCATCGGGTGACACAATATGCCCTAGGAATGACATAGAGGGCTTAGCAAAGGCAACCTTGGACAACTTGACAGTTAACCCAGCCTTACGAAGGCGATTCAGAACTTCTCGCAGATGATCTAGATGTTCTTCAAAAGTCTCGGAAAATACGACGACATCATCCAAGTAGTGATATAAGTACTCAAATTTGATGTCGGAAAAGACCCTATCTAGTAGCCTAGTGAGCACAGCTGCCCCCGTGGGGAGCCCGAAAGGCACGCGGTTGTATTCGTATAAGTTCCAGTCCATGGCAAACGCTGTAAGATGTTTAGACTCTTCGGCAAGGGGAATTTGATTATAGGCCTGATTCAAGTCCAAGATGGTGAAGAACTTGGCCTTACGAAACCATGAAAAGCAAGAATGAAGGTCGGGAAGGGGCACAGATTGCAACACCACCTTCCGATTGAGAGCCCTGTAATCAATGACAGGCCTGAAGCCTCCTTGGGGTTTCGGGACTAGAAAAATAGGCGAAGAATACGCTGACTTAGAGGGCCTAATAATACCATCCTTCAACATCTGATCGATGATTTCTTTCAGAGCCTTCATTTTAGGTGGAGATAGCCTATACGGTGGAAAACGGACAGGAATCGAATCCGTGACCTCAATTTTGTATTCAATAAGGTCAGTAACACCAAGAGTATCAGAGAACACCTCGGGAAACGACTGACACAGTTTCCGAATACTATCAGCCTGCTCCTCAGGTAGATGTCTAAGGTCTAACAACATCTCATCCTGGGTAGGCGAAATAGATGAACATGATACAGAATTACACTTTAACAAGGGAATTCTACAATTGGACGCAAATTTGAATGTGCACGACCTACTCTGGAGATCGAGCACAAGACCAGTGTGAGAAATGAAGTCCGCTCCCAATATGATGGGGCAAGACAAGTGCTTAGCCACAAACAGTTTGATTTTCCATGTAAATTTAAAAATACGAATTTTGACCAGTACGGAACCTAGAATTTCTAATGGCGATGAATTAGCCGAAACATATTGAATAAGAGCTGAGACATGGTCAGGTAGTTTACAAACAGATTTCAATTTAGAATACCATTCAGCCGAAATAATCGAACAAACACTGCCTGAATCTAAGAGAGCTGTTATAGGCTCGTTATTTAACTCAATCTTAAGAAAAGGAACAGGTGCGGGGGTATCCGCCGCAATCCTAAGACATTCTTTAGGGCATTCAAAAGATGAATTTGAAGGCTGATTGTTCTCTGCATTTACAACCTGTTTACTAGGGGCTGAGTCTCGGGAAGATGGATTAGTCGACTCAGCCGATGCCACTAGTCACTTTTTATTATTGGCATAGGTGGAATTTGCACCAGAAGTTGAGCAGGAGGGGGTGCTATTTGAGTTTGGGCAATTTTTGGCGATATGTGAGAAGGCCCCACACTTAAAACAGCCTTGTGATGAACCAGCTCCATTATTTGCCCTACTAGACTTGATCAGAGGACACTTATTGCGCAGATGGTCAGGCGACCCGCAAGCATAACATTTACGAGGGGTGACTGATCGGCGAGGTGGAAGCCGAGTATTACTAAAAGAAGGCGGGGGTTCTTTTGCCACACGCAAGGAATCGGCATACCTAACTCCTTCCGCAGAGACGGCTAATGCTTCCAGTTCAGAGAAGGTTTGCGGGCACGCCGCGAAACACAAATATGACCTGTAGGGTGGTGAAATCCCTTCGATAATAGCTTGCACGATCTGATCCTCAGGGAAGTGGAGAGCAAACACCCTAGTATAAAACTTAATATCTTGGATGAAGTCTGCCAGGTTTTCATCCAAGCGCTGTACCCGATAATAGTATTTCTGAATAAGAGATGACCTCGCGCGGGCAGGAATAAAATTTGCAAGCAGATGTGCATGGAAATCTTCGATAGATGACTGTTCAGCTATGGCTCTTACTATTTTATCTGAGAGAACCCCAATAGCATAAGGATAGATAATTTGCAAAATTTGATATGGGGAAAGAGAAAACACAAGGGCATGATCCTGAAATTCCACTAGAAATCTTAAAAATGAAATTACGTCACTGGTGGTATTAACGGAAAACTTGGATATACCTCTGAGCAACATTGCCAATGGATGAGGCAAGCTGCTAAACCCGGGCGACATAGTAGGTAAAGGTTTCAATGGCAAGGAAGTTAATTCAGCACGTACATTGTTCAACGATGTGCGGCGTTCAGACTCGTTGTCCAATGGGGCAGAGATAGTTTGAGCAGCAACGGTTATCCTATTGCCTTCTCCCTTAGCAGGTTCTTCCTCACTACTTACATTCACTATGGTGGGCTGATCAGATTTGGGAGGAACTTCCCCAATTAACAATTGAGTGACTTTACTAGACAATTCAGAGATAGTTTCAAGGAGCGTATTAGCTTGCTTCCTCTGAACGTCATTCACCTTCAGAGACAACAGATCATTAACTCTATTTGAAAAAAGATATAATCTGCCTTGCACACGCTTAATTTGGTTAGGAGACGGATCATTTTCATCAAAAAAACTAACTACGGAAGCTAGCCCAGTAATATTCTCCGTGATCGTGGAAAGAGAGTCGTCAATTTCTTTCTCTCCCAAATTGGGGATGGAAATGGGCAAATCAAGGGACTCTCTAAGCTTGTTAGTGTCTATTGCAACCGTGCCTCCAGATTGAACGTTTCTGATAGTTAACTCGTATATCAACTCCTCTTTGCGCAAATAGTTAAGGAGGAGAACATCGCGAGGGCCGGACATGATGACAGAACAATTTTAAAAAAAACTCAAAAAATTCCAGCAACTGAGAAAATTGTTAGAGTTCGAATTAAAGCAATGTTTAGCCGTCAAAAGGGGCTAAATTGAGACCCATTCAACCACGCTCTGCTACCACTTGTTATGGAGATATCCGTGGTAGGTAGAGGTGAAAGAAGGTGCGGGTGTGAATGGGTTTCAAGCTACGAAATTAACGTGCAATGTAAAATTAATTTAAAATTTAACTAGGTTATATTTTCTTTTCAAAAACAAGAGATAACAATCATAACAGGTACAGAGTAGCAAAAATGTAGGTACAATATTACTGGATTCGGGCTCAGTGCCCTTACTTCATAACTCTTGGGCAATCAGCCCCGCCTTACTCCAAAAAAAATTTTAGCCAAGGGGCAGAAAACCCCATTCATGCCCAGGAGCACTGGCTCCAAACATTACACATAAAGCCTGCACGAGGCATACAGAAACAAATTTCAAAGAGCGATCCGCTCTCAAAATTGTAAGCCTATCACAAGGCCACACCAAACTCTACCTTCAAGCTGTCCTCTAAGGACGTATTCACAGGGGTAAAATACCCAACCTACGGAGGTCTATTACATGAAAAGAAGGTTGATTACATGACCTCTAAAATAACAATTTGAGAGGAGGCGAACTTGCACTCCTAATACACTTTGTTTTTAAAACCTAATCTGGCTCTGGGCCACTAACGCAAGGGCTAATCCCATACTACAGAGGTGACTTAGAGAAGAACACTTTACATTACATAAACGAAGAATAGTTTGAGAAAATAAGTTCACCTCAAAACAAATGTGAGTGGGAGCTCGAGAGGGTTAGCACTCTCTATCCCAATATGTAGCTTTACAAGAAAAAGATGAAAAGAGTAATTACATTTTAGGAGAAGGTTACATGATGGAAATGCTTCGAACCCGCCGCGAGTGTTAAACTGCCGACCTAGCAAGAAAGGAAGTTATTAATAGGCCATTACCTGGTGTTGAACGGCTGAAGAAGAAAGAGGCGCTTCCCGCCTCCTGCTATGTACTTAATACACTGAAAGATGGAACAGAAGTGGCCCGGAGACCCCAAAATCAGCAGTTTAAATACTCTCGCGGAAGTTTCTAGGCGTTAGGGGAATGAAAACACCCGCCCACAATGTTTTTATTGGATAGGACCCCGCAACAGATACAAGTTGGGGGAAGATACACCAGATTGGTCAGAAATTACTAAAAGAAATTCGGGATTGGATAAATCTAAAACAAGGGGAAAAAGAGGGGTATACAGCCAACTTAAACAATAACAGAAAGAAATTTAACAAGAAACAAACTTTTGAAATAAAAATTTCTCCAACAAAATAGTTCTTTGACTCCGCACTAGGGTGCGCTATTGTTGATCTTCAGTAGTGTCCTCTAGAAGAGAAAGTTCACACTTCTTACTTCAAGCGAAACAAAAACACATCAAAAGTGACACAGTTCAAAAACTCAAAATTTTCCACGTGGTGACATCTTCTGAGAAAGTAGAGAATTAATAGAATAGATAAAGTTCAACCTTCCTCCAGAAGAGGAGTTTCAACTGGCGCAACTTTTAAATAAACGGTGTAGAGGTGTACCGCCCGGTACAAATACATACCAAAGAGATCTTAATTTCAGAACAAAAATGGCTAACTGGACACCAGTGGAATCTGAACCTATAACCTTCTTATTTTGCATTGGAGTTGAGCTATGGTGGCCTGGGTCACATTTGTTCTGTTGGAAAGGATCTGAACGACAGGTCTGGCTATATTGCCATCACAACTGTAGAGTGCACACAAGTTGCCTATTGTGGGCCCATTCAGTGAATATTTAATTTTCACGACCATCAGACTTTCAGCATATCAGATCTTGTTCAGTATGTATAATACATGTTGTTGACTGCCTCCCTGCTCCATCACGACTGCTCTTGTACTTTGCAGAGGCCTATCTTTTATACCTGTGAAGGGTCCGTATGTAAGAAACACCACAGGTGCAGCCACAGCAGAGCGAGGAGAAGCAAACGAAAGCCCTCTGAAGGGGTGACCTTCCATGTTAAAATGAATAAATTTACCTTGAGGAGCGTCCCAGAGAACTGGGATTACAAGAATCAAAGGAAAGGGATTATATCAACACAAAATAAAGCCTATACAGGTTTAGTAACATAAAGCGGAACCAGTCCCGCAGCCTGGCAGTGCAGCCTGCACACGGGAGGTGCATGCGTGACGGGAAGTCCGCAGTAAATACATTGTCATGTTAAGGTACGATTTGGAACCTCGCCGCCGTGGCCGCGCGCTGCCGCTGCCAATGCTGTACGCTGCCATGGCGGCGGAAGTTCACTACCGCTTCACATGTATCCTTCCGGGATGCATTTGGAACTCCTCCGCCGCTGCCAAAGCAGCGCCACCTTCGCAGCGCCGCATTTGGAGTGCGGCTGCCCAGCCGCGCCAGTAGCAGTCTGGCAGCTCGGGCGCGCGCCGCCGAACAAGCATTCATAATGTCTTTTTCACCGTCAGATGACGAAAAACTCGTGGAGCTTGTATCAAGATATCCAGTTCTGTACGATGCAAAGGTGGCAGGTTATAAAGACGCAGTACTGCGAGACAATATTTGGAAGGAGATTGGAGACAAATCAAACAAACCCGGTAAGTTGAACATTTATTCCTTTATACATATACATATGTTACTATTGTACACACTCATTGACACATTCCGTTTCGTACACTGGGAACAAAGCATACTTTGAACACAATCATTGGCAGAAACTTACTAGTTGCCAGTTCTGTTAACGATGTCATGTTGCCAAGGTACTTGCCCAAGTGGACTTGAGAAATAGCTCTTGAATTTGTTCCTCACTTCAAAGCCACTAGCGTTTGCATATTCACCCCTTCGATGAAAAGGTATCATATTATCTGATGGGAGGTTAGCTGTATCAGATATGACGTAATGCGGTTTACATCGTTTTTCTAGGTACCCTTCCCGTAATAAATTGTGCAAACAGCATGCGACTGATATGAGATAATCACACGTTTGGGGCGAGCAGGAAATGGGTGTGTAAAATACTCTAAAAACTTTGCAAAGGATTGCAAATGCGTTTTCAGATACCCTCCTTGCTCGAGTTAAGCGATAATAGGGAACATGCATGATCCGGGGTTTTAATTAAAAATATGCTAATCTGATTCAAAATTTCATGGAGAATTCAAAAATGTGATCAGAATGTACAAATAATAACTCCAAACATGATAAAAATCTACGAAAATGTCACGTCACGCAAGTACGCGATCTCATTGGTCTGACGTCATCGTACAGGTTGACTGAATTAGCAGACGAAATAACACATAGTGTGCTGTGAGAAGCAGGATACACTTCGCGTATTTCTACTTTATGTTAGTGTCTGGTATGGTTAAATTCGAGGTCTATACATTGGATAATAATCTGAGTGGTATATTTTAGACTTAAAATGAATCCTGCACAGACAGTGAGGCTGAAAACTTATAAATGGTGTATAGTTCCGATGTGCAATAGCACATCGCATACCATCCCAAACAAAGTGTTTATAAATGTTCCAAAGACGCTAAAACTAGGGAGAAATGGATTTTGGCGAGCCGGAGAAATGCTGGTGAAACATCGGAAAAGTCTACAGTTTAATTTTTTGAAGATTTTAACGTAAGATGAATTTGTTTGAATTTTCAAATCACTTTTCCATGTCAGCTGTTCTAGTGGTAAAACTTTAAATTTTAATGTCTGATGCTTTATTTAAATGCTTCAATTACATCTTGGAATATGAAAGTAATAAACAGTGCATTAAATAATGCTGATTATTAAAGTATTCTCCAAACCTAACCTATGTTTTGAGTGATCCATGTCAAGATAATAAATCAGAGGGGTTATGAACCATTTTGACAGCTCTAATTCTACCAATATATCTTGGCACGGGACAGTTATGTATGTCTTTATTGAAGAGCTTAATTGGTAAAGAAATTTAGGCTATATCTAAATACTCTATAATGTAACAAAGAATAGGCGTGTACATCATGAAAGGAAACAACGTGAATTTAACAAATGTATAACTCTACACAAAACCAATGCTTGTCTGTTGGGGTATTATAAGTTAACAATGCTCAATTATAATAATTATCATAATATTAATGAAATAAATAACATAATTGCACACAGGTGAAAATAGTAATGTAGGTGTTTAAAATATTATCCAACTTAGCCTAAGTTTTAGGTTATACAAGCCAAGTCAGTAAACCGAAGGGTAAAAATACCACGCGAGTTGGCCGTGCGGTTAGGAGCGCGCAGCTGTGAGCTAGCATCCGGGAGATAGTGGGTTTTGAACCCCACTGCCGGCAGCCCTGAAGATGGTTTTCCGTGGGTCCCATTTTCACACCAGGCAAATGCTGAGGCTGTACCTAAGACTACGGCCGCTTTGTTCCCATTCCTAGGACTTTCCTGTCCCATCGTCGCCATAAGACCTATATGTGACGGTGTGACGTAAAGCAAACAGCAAAAATAAATAAATAAATAAATAAATCAATAAATAAATAAATAAATAAATAAAGTAAAAGTCACAGCACCCAAAGACATTCCGGTATTGAACGACTAAAATGTCATTAGGACACTTTTCTTGCCTGATATGCTCAGCTTGTTAAAAGCCAAATGTAATTAATGTTATTGGCTTCACGCCCCGCTAACTACTTCTACGATTTTTGGGAGACGCCGATGTGCAGGAATTTAGTCCTGCAGGAGTTCTTTTACGTGCCAGTAAATCTACCGACACGAGGCTGACGTATTTGAGCACCTTCAACTACCACCGGACTGAACCAGGATCGAACCTGCCAAGTTGGGGTCAGAAGGCCAGCACCTCAACCGTCTGAACCACTCAGCCCGACTTGTGAAAACTAGATGAAGTCATATTTATCTTTATCATGTTTAATTTTTTCCCTCCACAAAGATATTTAATTCTCTTTCATGGGCTCCGGAAGTGGGTAGGCCAGTTGTCCCAACCATAATTTTTTTTTTTGGGGGGGGAATGATAGATTATAGCCCTATAGAACTATGATCTTTCTTTCTGTCCTTCTTTCTTTCTTTCTTAATCAGTTTATCCTTCAGGGTTGGTTTTATCTCGGACTCAGCGAGGGATTTCACCTCTACCACTTCAAGGGCAGTGTCCCGGAACACGAGACTTTGAGTATGGTGATGAAACTGATGAGGAGGGCCATTACCTCGCCCAGGCGGCCTCACCTGTTATGCTCAACAGGGGCCTTGTTGGAGGATGGGAGGATCAGAAGGGATAGACAAGGAAGAGGGAAGGAAACGGCCGTGGCCTTAGGTGCCTGGAGGAGAAGTAGGAAAATACGAAAAACCACTTCGAGGATGGCTGAGGTGGGATTCGAAACCGTTCTACTCAGTTGACCTCCCGAGGCTGAGTAGACCCCGTTCCAGCCCTCGTACTATTTGTTTTCAACTTTCATGGCAGAGCCGGGAATCGAAACCGGGCCTCCGGGTGTGGCACACATTAACCACTACAACACAAAAGCGGACTAGTACTATAATGCTACCTATATGTTTATGTTAGTGCTGAAATCCGATTTCTTACTTTACTAATGCTGAAAGCCCGAAAATGTAATGTTATTCTTTAATAGGGGAATCAGTCTAGAAGGAAATGTTGAAAGTGATGTGATATCTATCCAGGTTCGTTGTTATCCTAATACTATGGGTTACAGTACATTGCACGTATATAAAAGACGCCACTTACAAACTTGCTTGTTATCCGCGAATTTCTGCGGCCACAAAAGTCACATTTTTCAAGAATGATGACATCTACACATGGTAGATTGTCTGACTGTGCTGTTTTGAACGTTTCTTCTTCCATTTCGAAGTTATTCGTGATCATGAATAATAAACAAACGGTTTTAGCAACGGCTGATGCACAACGGCTGGTAGAGCTCCATGCGGTACTGGATCGTGACGTCACAGCGCGCCGCTTACGTCAGAGGCCGTTTCACTCGCCTTGCGGAAAGGCACTATTAAATATTTTTTTAATGGTAGAAAACAAGGTAACATACCACAATGTAATACGTTTACGTACTATTTCATTGGTGTACTTTTCAAAAAAAATATTTTTGAAAATGATGCATGTTCCCAATTGAAAACTGCCTTCATTAAACACCGTTTGGCGTCCTCTCTGGAATAAGGTTTCATCATAAATGTATCTAAAGCGAAGGCTTCGTCGCCTACAATAACATATGGGGCTATTGCATCACTACCTGGTAAGGCACTTTCTTCACGGATATTGAACTGCCTGGCCGCAATCTTCTTTCCCATGGCAGATTTCTTGAAAATGCCACTGTCGCCTTCTCTTGCATAGGAACCTATATCCACTGCTATAAATTTGTAATCTGCACTTACAAGAGCCAGAAGAACAATGGAAAAATATTGTTTATAATTGAAGAATAGCGACTGGCTGTTATTGGGACACTTAATACGAACATGCTTACCATCAAGTGCGGCTATGCAATTTGGAAAGTCCCACTGATACCAGAAATCGTCTGCTGTACGTTTGAAGTCTCTCGCTGTCAGATTAGGCATGAACATTGGAATGAGTTTTGTACTCATTATCGGTAATGTTTCCTTCACGATGACGCTGACATAGGATGGTGAAATGCGATATGCAAATGCCAGTGATTTGAAGGACTCTCCCGTTGCCATAAACCTAAAACAAATTCAATTAATTTACTGTGTGTACAGTAGCTTATGTATAATTTAGGAGTACATAATTACATTTAAATCAGATCCATTAATTTCTTTTTCTTTTAATTTTAGATAATGAATGCAAGAAACGTTGGAAGTCTCTGAGGGACTCTTATTTCAGATGTAAAAATAAAGAAAAGAAGGTAACGGGCTCAGCAGCTAGCAAAGTACCAAAATGGCATCTTTACGACCGACTGACATTTTTAAATGCGGTACAAAGAGAGCGAATAAGCATTTCTAACATACATGAGCCATCACAAGAGAGCAGTAATGACGTGACACCATCCCTCGGTTCAGAAATACCCACGCAGTGTGTTTCAGACACCCAAATACCGAGTACTGAAGACCAACCTATACCGAGCATTTCCAGTGAAATAACAAATACATGCAGATATCTCAAAAGGAAAACAAACAGTGACGATGGTCAACACAGTGAACTCATCAAGCTCATGAAAAGAAGGGAGGAGCAGCGGCAGAAAGAAATGGAGAACTTGAATTCCACAAGATACAGCTCTCCGATAGAAAGTTTCGGGGAACATGTTAAAGCAGTGTTAAGTACTCTTTCTCCAACATCGATAATACAGGCAAAAACTGAAATATTTAATATTTTAACGAAGTTTGAACTTCAGCATGCCGGAATAAACTCTCAGTCAACATCAGTCTCCGAGGATTTTATGCAACTCTCCTCCTCAGAGCACAACATCGTCACAGGCAACAATACCTACCATGAATCTGTGCCTGTACACCTTCATGCTAATACGGACAAAGATTCTCAGGCTCCAAATGTCCATATTAATAACAGCTATTGGAGTTATACACTTAGTGATGATATGTCGTAAAAATTTTATCTCTTGTTTACTATTTCGAAATACCTAATCATTGAAATTGTACACTCTTTTGGTTATTAAATCAATGTGGATACATGTGATATAAAATGGAATGTAGTTACAGAGACAAATGCAATAAAATGTGAATTTCATTCTTACTTGATTATTACAACTTTAGAGACATTCACACTTATTTTCAACTGTTTTCCTGAACGGAATAACTATTACTTACCGCAGGGTTAGGAAAAGTTTTTGTTGGGCATTGATGCACTTCCGCTGTGTAGAAGGCTTCAAATCCTCAGCAACCAACGTCAATATCATCTCGAATTGGTCGTAGTTGAGTCTGCAGTATTGTCTAAACAGATCTTCATCTCTTTTTAGATGTCTTTCAATCAATATTTTAAAGCACCCTTCATCCTCTCGGTTTTTGTACATATCGTTTGTCACTTTTCTTTTCCTTTTGCGGAGCAATAAAGCTAGAAGCATCAAGTTGTCATCGTCTTCTTCTTCCTGCAATAGTCTTCTTTTTGTTTGCATTTCGAACATGATTTGTGTACTGAACGGGTGAATCACACCAACTGCACTGCCGAGGAAGAGAGGAACGAATACACCACAACTGCTCAGGCGGCGCCGCCAGTGTCGGGCCGCCTCTGGCAGCGGCAGTGCGCGGCCACGGCGGTGATGTTCCAAATCGTACCTTACGCTATTTAAAAAACAAACAACACAAAACAACACAAAAAATAAAAGTACTCACATATATCATGCCCAGTAGATGTTGAAAATGCCTCCCTTCGTTGCTCAAGCATTTCTGGCACCTCCATAGGAAATTGTTCATTACCCTCTGCAGTTCCTTTTGAGCAATGGTAGATTTCTTGATGAATGTTATTTCTAAATTTATATAAAGTGTGTGGATATGTTTTGTACACTTTCTTTTTCATTGCCCCCCCAGAGATAAAAATTGTAAGGGGTTAAATCAGGGACCGAGGAGGCTATATATTGTTAGTGATAACTCGGTCTTCAAACACTGCATGGATTTCCTGTAAGGAGAAGTGGACTGTATGTGCCGTCATAGAGTCTTGCTGGAAAAACTCTACACGTCTTTCCCTCTCAGTTAATTCTCAAAAAAACTCCCGCAAAATGGTTTGCACGTACCTATAAATATTGATAGTTTCCAAAAAAGAAAATTGGGCCTGTTATTCTCTCGCTGCTGATAGCGCACCACACTCCAATTTTTGCATCATGCAGGGGTGATTGGTGAAGCTGATTAGGCTTTTCAGTACTCCAATAACAATTATTTTGTGTATATTAATTGCGACAGTCTCACAACCTCCCCAAATTGCCCAGACTGCCAGCATAAATAATCCTGACCTTACAAGAAGTAAGGGCAGAAGCAAACAACAAGTGGAAGCGAATGTCACCTTAAAAATGCACAACAACACGAAATAAACAGAAGTTACCTACCCTACACTGTGCAGGCGACCACAAACCGTGGAAGAAAAATTAAATGCGTCACTGTATGGAATTTTAGGTAATCAACAAGAAAGACAACACCATGTTTCTTTTATAAATAATTAGGCAATTTTTAATTTTAAAAAATAGTAGAACAATTAAATACTGGACACCTTCAAGAGACAAAGAAAAATAATAATATCAAGCAAACTAACAAATCTTTTCTACTGATTGGTCGATCCTAACTTACTAAATGAAGTTAATCTTGATTAATAAAACTTAAGAAACACATTGCTTACAAACACGGTGCCTTTTTTTTCAATTTAATTCAGTCTTAATATAAAATTAGCTATACCATTCACTTGAAATTCTGTAATAAATGATAGTTTTATACCCTTGAAGAATTTGTTTTAAAAAAATTTAAAACCTTAGGTAGACTGCTATGCGAGGAGTTCTCACAATCTCACAAGGAAAATAAACACACGTTCCCCAGTAGAATGAAATAATATAATCAAATTATACAGAAGGAATTAAAACATAGAATAGTTGATCAATATCCAGAAGTGCAATAATGAATTTGATTGTTACAACGCAATCAAACACAAATTACTTTCAGGTAATTAAATAAGCATGATCTTCAACCAGCATAAAACCGATTACCACTCCAAATTAATAATCATCACCATGACAACAACAAACACACCCCCCTCGAAATAGCTGGGCCAATCCCAAAGCAGAAGCGCAACAATTCAAACAAGATAGAGACAAAAGAAAATCAGAAAAGCAAGTCCCCAAAAAATAAAAGGAAAAGGCAAATTAAATTAATAAAACAGTATCAAATAAGAGAGGGAATGAATCTTCCAACACTGAAATCTTGTGAAAACTGCCTCGCTTAATAACCCTCCATTTACCAATATTAAGCCCTACTAAACAGGGCTAGACGATTTACCAATATTTTATTAATAATTTGGTTAGGATACCAGTTTTGAACTAGTTGCCAAACAATTAATTTTCACCATGGGAACATAATTTCATTACACCCCCAAAAATATGAAACACAAGCTCTGAGAACGTATTATACATAGATTTATAATTCCCGAATATCACACAGACAGCACAATTCAGATGGTTGATAAAACTTCGTTGAAATACAAGTAGATGTATAACGGAGGTGCTCCCAAAACAAAATCAGATTGGTCAAAACTTACAGTCTTGGAGATGTAGCAGGAATACCAAGGCACATGCCATGACTTACAACGACGAGACTTGAAGACAGTCACTTAAATAAAAATGTTGATGAAGATGTTTCAGTATAAACAAAATTGAAA
Organism: Anabrus simplex; assembly: GCF_040414725.1. Classification (NCBI taxonomy): domain Eukaryota; kingdom Metazoa; phylum Arthropoda; class Insecta; order Orthoptera; family Tettigoniidae; genus Anabrus; species Anabrus simplex. The sequence goes on along the minus strand of NC_090265.1, from coordinate 1,741,007,750 downwards.
AATGTCCTGGGGTGTTAACCCCAGCGTATCAATGAACTCAGCCCGGTTCCATTGGATGAGACGGATTCACGGCGTGGCATGAATACAGTACGCGTCCAGCGTCCATGATTGCAGCAGACAGACTCGCTGCTTGCACCAGCACAACGAGCCTCGGGCACTTTCACCAGGAAAAGCCGCACAAGCTGGCTGCGCAGTAAGTTAGAGTAAAGGCAGACAAGTTCAGGCCCACTACAGGAGGGAGCAGCACCAGCCAGAGGCCTCCAGCCAAAGATATTCATTCTCGTCTAAACATAGGTTAAGTTCAAGTGAGTTGAACCACGTTCTCAGACGCAGAAAATATGAACAGTTCGTGACTTCAAATCACATTTAAAATAAAATTAGTCCACACCTTGGCGAAAGGATTCAGTGTACAAATTTCTGCAGAAATAAAACGCAGTTCAAAAACTGTCTATGCAGGGTGCTTATTTACATTCATTCCATGTTAAATATACCCAATAATAGTTAAGTTCTTGAAACTCAAAGAATTTGGCGGTGTTGTAGTCTTTTCAGAGGAATCTGTCCTATAATCGATAATGCATGTTATATTTGACTTGATCTTGGGGAGCTATCAATATTAATGGGGCTTATGGAAGAATGAAAGTAGAACTGGCTGAATCAGCAAAGATGATGGCGTCGATGACCTTCGATGTTAGGCCCCTTAAAACACCAAGCAGCAAAGAGGATGCATCTGGATGTGCTAGGAGTAAGTGATATTCGGGTAAAGGGAGATAAGGAAGGGAAGAGATAGGAGATTATCAAGTGTACTTGACGGGTGTTAGAAAGGGAAGGGCAGAGTCTGGGGTAGGGCTCTTTATCAGGAATACCATTGCACGCAACATAGTTTCTGTTAGTCACGTAAATGAGCGAATGATGTGGGTAGATTTGTCAGTTGGAGGAATTAGGACTAGAATTGTGTCCGTGTATTCACCATGTGAGGGTGCAGATGAGGATGAAGTTGACAAGTTTTATGAAGCATTGAGTGACATCATGGTTAGGGTCAACAGCAAGGATAGAATAGTGCTAATGGGCGATTTCAGTGCGAGAGTTGGAAATAGAACTGAAGGATATGAAAGGGTGATTGGTAAATGTGGGGAAGATATGGAAGCTAATGGGAATGGGAAGCGTTTGCTAGACTTCTGTGCTAGTATGGGTTTTGTTGTTACGAATACATTCTTCAAGCATAAGGCTATTCACTGCTACACATGCGAGACTAGGGGTACCAGATCCATAACAGACTATATCTTAACAGACTTCGAAATCAGGAAATCTGTCAGGAATGTACGAGTTTTCCGCAGATTTTTCGATGATACTGACCCCTATCTGATCTGTAGTGAACTAAGTATCTCTAGGCTTAGGGTAGAGAAAGTGAAATCTGTCTGCAAACGAATAAGGGTAGAAAATCTCCAGGATGAGGAAATTAGACAGAAGTACATGGATATGATTAGTGAGAAGTTTCGAACAGTAGACAGTAAGCAGGTTCAGGATATAGAAAGAGAGTGGGTGGCATACAGGGATGCTGTAGTAGAAACAGAAAGGGAATGCCTAGGAACAACTGTGTGTAAAGATGGGAAAAGGCGAACATCTTGGTGGAATGATGAAGTGAGAGCAGCTTGTAAACGTAAAAAGAAGGCTTGTCAGAAATGGCTCCAAACAAGGGCCGAGGCAGACAGGGATTTGTACTTAGATGAAAGAAACAGAGCAAAACAAATCGTTGTTGAATCCAAAAAGAATTCATGGGAAGATTTTGGTAACAACCTGGAAAGGCTAGGTCAAGCAGCAGGGAAACCTTTTTGGACAGTAATAAAGAATCTTAGAAAGGGAGGGAAAAAGGAATTGAACAGTGTTTTGAGTAATTCAGGTGAACTCATAATAGATCCCAGGGAATCACTGGATAGGTGGAGGGAATATTTTGAACATCTTCTCATTGTAAAAGGAAATCGTCCTGGTGGTGTTGCGAACAGCCAAGCTCATGGGGAGGAGGAAAATTATGTCGGTGAAATTATGCTTGAAGAAGTGGAAAGGATGGTAAATAAACTCCATTGTCATAAGGCAGCAGGAATAGATGAAATTAGACCTGAAATGGTGAAGTATAGTGGGAAGGCAGGGATGAGTAGTAAGATTAGCATAGAGTGTTGGTAAGGTACCTTCATATTGGACAAAAGCAGTAATTGCACCTATCTATAAGCAAGGGAACAGGAAGGATTGCAACAACTATCGAGGTATCTCATTGATTAATATACCAGGCAAAGTATTCACTGGCATCTCGGAAGGGAGGGTGCGATCAGTCGTTGAGTGGGAGTTGGATGAAACTCAGTGTGGTTTCAGATCTTCAGTATGCGCCAGGTAATTGAAAAACGCTACGAGAGGAATAGGCAGTTGTGTTTATGTTTCGTAGATCTAGAGAAAGCATATGACAGGGTACCGAGGGAAAAGATGTTTGCCATACTGGGCGACTATGGAATTAAAGGTAGATTATTAAAATCAATCAAAGGTATTTAGGTTGACAATTGGGCTTCAGTGAGAATTGATGGTAGAATGAGTTCTTGGTTCAGGGTACTTACAGGGGTTAGACAAGGCTGTAATCTTTCACATTTGCTGTTCGTAGTTTACATAGATCATCTGCTGAAAGGTATAAAATGGCAGGGAGGGATTCAGTTAGGTGGAAACGTGATAAGCAGTCTGGCCTATGCTGACGACTTGGTCTTAATGGCAGATTGTGCCGAAAGCCTGCAGTCTAATATCTTGGAACTTGAAAACAGGTGCAATGAGTATGGTATGAAAATTAGCCTGTCGAAGACTAAATTGATTACAAGTAATATTATTCTTGTTTTAATGTTCAAGACTAAATTGATGTCAGTAGGTAAGAAATTCAACAGAATTGAATGTCAGATTGGTGATACAAAGCTAGAACAGGTCAATAATTTCAAGTATTTAGGTTGTGTGTTCTCCCAAGATGGTAATATAGTAAGTGAGATTGAATCAAGGTGTCGTAAAGCTAATGCAGTGAGCTCGTAGTTGCGATTAACAGTATTCTGTAAGAAGGAAGTCAGCTCCCAGACAAAACTATCTTTACATCAGTCTGTTTCCAGACCAACTTTGCTTTATGGGAGCGAAAGCTGGATGGACTCAGGATATCTTATTCATAAGTTAGAAGTAACAGACATGAAAGTAGCAAGAATGATTGCTGCTACAAACAGGTGGGAACAATGGCAGGATGGTACTCGGAATGAGGAGATAAAGGCTAATTTTTGAATGAACTCAGTGGATGAAGCTGTACGCATAAACCGGCTTCGATGGTGGGGTCATGTGAGGCGAATGGAGCAGGATAGGTTACCTAGGAGAATAATGGACTCTGCTATTGAGGGTAAAAGAAGTAGAGGTAGACCAAGACGACAATGGTTAGACTCGATTTCTAACGATGTAAAGATAAGAGGTATAGAACTAAATGAGGCCACAACACTAGTTGCAAATCGAGGATTGTGGCGACGTTTAGTAAATTCACAGAGGCTTGCAGACTGAACGCTGAAAGGCACAACAGTCTATAATAATAATAATGTATGTATGTATGAATTGTTTTTAGTTTGTATACCGCTGTTATAAGATTTTTTAAATGATAATTTTCTCTAACTCTTATTAGAAACCCACACTTTGTCTGAAAAGAACATTAGATTAGGGTCAATTTTTCCATCATGTATCGCATTCATAACCCATTCACAAAATTGCACTCATAATGCAGGGTCACCTGGTTTAAGTTCTTGCACTGCAGTAATTCTATACAGCTTTAACCTCAGTAACTTTGTACCCGTTCAAACAGAACCATTGGAAATTTCTATTTCCTGAGCAAGTCTTTGAAGTTATTTTGTAGGAGACCTTTCCGGAGCGTTACCAATGTTACCTGCAGTTTCTTGTGTGAGTACTGTACGTGGTTTATTACATTTGTTATCAAGACTTCCCGTCTTAAGTAATTTATTTATTTATTTATGAATCAAAGTCCAACCTGGAACTTGAACATCGGGAAACTTCTCTTGAAATAATCTCCTTATGGCCCTCGCACTTTCTGTACGGACAATGAATCATAAGTGAATACTCTGGGGAACAGAATACCGATACCCAACTTTAGCCACCTGAGGCATTTCACTGAATTCACACACTGTACTAATGTCACCAGCAAAATACGTGCCATATTTGCAGACATTCAACAAAGGAGTGAAACCTAGCATAGTAGTGCGGCCTTGAGTACATCCAACACTGTATTTCGTCACCGGCAGACTCACTCATTCAGGATTTCCCACGTACAGGATGGAGCAGTTCTGCTTTATTCTGCTCACCCGGTATGTCTCCTAATGGAGTGAACACCACTTATACACCAATGCAGTAAAGGCTGAAAGAGATTATATGCTTACAGTGACAATAATCAGTATAATTTTGATGGATCCAGCTTCATAATAAATGTAAGAAATTTATTTTAACTTCAGCCTATTCAATACAGTACAAGATGTTAATGCGTTAGTGAAACATCATTAAAATAGTTGAGACATGTTTCGTCCCTTTTGTGGGGCATCGTCAGTCATATCAGTACCTCAGAGTTCTACCAGACATCTGGTTGGAAAATTGTAAAACATGTTGCATGAGTGAATACATTAAAAAAACTTTACAATATCTTATCATTAATAAAATATCAAATTGATCAAAAATATATTGCACTAGTGAACATCCTTGAATTTTAGCTTAAACTAGGCTGTCATATGTGTGGTAAATGACAATAGTGATAGTCTAAAATCTTATGCGATGCTAAAGTTCGAAGACAGTTTAAAATTTATATACAAATATTGGGAATGAATGCAGAATACATATAATTACAAATACTGTACACATATTTTACATGTGAAATGATGTGGAAAAGCATTCCAAATTTGTGCTAATTTTACTTAAATTTGATCTTAATATTACGTTCATGATGTGGTCTAATGGAATTACATCGAGATGTGAAAGTTTGTATGTGATTTATGACCAGCTCATGTGAAAACATTGCCTGTGAGTTGTAACCACTATATGAGCGACACCATGCGTCTGCGTTGCCTGTGATTAGTACCCACTATGTGAGGAACACCACGGGAATACCGGCACCAGTGACTAGTACACCTAGGTGAGGAACCTCATCGGTTTGCGTTGGCTGTGAGTGGCGCCATTGTGTGAGAAACACCATAGGTCTGCGTTACCTGTACGAAGTACAATACTTGTGAGTAGTACCATCTTGTGTGGAACACCATGAGTCTTCGCTACTTTTGATTAGTACCCCAACATGACAAATACCATGGTTCTGCTTTACTCTTGACATGTACCATTCTGGGGGGCCTTAGACCTGGATTTTGGACCCCTTTAGACATCAAGCATCCTCGATTCAGGATTGTGCTTTATAAGTGGTCCCTTGGTCAGTAATACTATTATTTATGATCTTTTTTGAGTCAGATCCACTGTTTTTTGTCTGGATTTTTTTGGGGGGTTCATGTCCATCCATTCATTCTTCATGACATTTTTTAAAAATTTTGGTCAGTGGATGATTTTGAACTTTTTGTTGTCATTTCATTTCGTACCATTAGGGGCCGATGACCTCGATGTTAGGCCCCTTTAAATAACAAGCATCATCATCATCATCATCAAGATCGTTGTTGTGAATGAAACTAAACATCTTGACTTCGGGTCTTATGTAATGATAGGGAATTGTCATCATCATCATATCCCTTTATCCAGTTGTAGCCGGGTAGGGGCAAATATGGTTCCTCTCCACTTTCTTCGGTCTTTCCACCACTCCTCCTCCAACATTGTGTCCCAGTCCAGGTTTCTTTCTATAATGCTGCGTTGGATGGTATCCTTCCATCTCAATCGTGGTCGTCCACGGCCTCTCCTTCCTTGGATTTGCATTTCCATCACCTTTTTTGGCATTCTTTCGTCACTCATTCGCTTTATGTGCCCAAACCATCTTAGTCGGCTCTTCTCTATTCTATCGTTCATTTTTTCCACTCCAATTTCTTCCCAGATTTTCTCATTCCTTATTTTGTCTCTTCTACTCTTCTGTATCATACTCCTCAAGAACTTCATTTCGGCTGCCTGTATTTGACTCTCATCCTTCTTTGTCATTGTCCAAGTTTCTGCTCCGTAAGTTGTTATGGGTACGTAATACATCTTGTACATAGTATCCTTTGCTTCCGTTGACACATCTTTGTCCCATAACATGTTTCTTACACTATGATAGAAACAACTTCCAGCTTGAATCCTTATACTAATCTCAGCATCCAGTCGAGCATTCTCCATTAATTCACTCCCCAGGTATTTAAACGTTTCCACTACTTCCAGGGGCTTGTCTGCAGGTCTAATCTGACCTTTCCCTTCTTTCTCCCCTCTAGTCATAACAAGAGTTTTACTCTTTTCTACACTTATTTTCAATCCACATTCTTCGATCTTCCCATTCACCACATTCAACTGTTCTTGAACCTTCCTGTCGTCTTCTCCCCAAATCACAATATCATCTGCAAATAACATCATGTTCATTTCTCTTCCTCCATATGCTGCTTTTGCTGTTCTCATGATGTCATCCATTACTATTGTAACAGGATTAGTGATAGAACACTTCCCTGTCTCAGCCCACTAGTTATTTTGAACCAACTTGTCCTGCCAACTTGTGTTTGCACGCAACTACAACATTTCTTATACAATGCCATGATCATCTTTATTAATCCCTGTCCAATTCCTTTTTGCACCAGACTGTCCCAAACTTTCGTCCTGGGGACACTGTCATATGCCTTTTCAATGTCAATGAATGTCATCACCATATCATTCCCGTACTCCCAATGCTTTTCCATTAGTTGTCTCATAATGAAAATGGGCTCTATTGTTGACCTTCCACTTCTGAAACCAAACTGATTTTCTTGTATCTGATTCTCAACCCTCAACCTTATTCTACTTTCCAGTATCCTTTCCATTATCTTAGCAACATGGGATATTAGAGTAATTCCCCTGTAGTTCTTCAAAACTTTCTTATCACCTTTCTTGAAAATTGGGATGATTATTCCTTTTTGCCAATCCTCAGGGACCTCTTTATTCTCCCAGACATTCCTGAGAACCCGATATGTCCACTGCAGGCCTACAGCTCCAGCTGCCTTTATCATCTCCACTGAAATTTCATCAATTCCAACAGTTTTTCCATTCTTCATCTTTCTTACTGCCATTTCAATTTCATTCATTGTAATTTCTTTATCCATTTCTTCATCAACTAATTGCCTTTCCTGGTCGTCCATTGAATGACTGTCATCCGTTCTTATGTTCAGCAGCTTCTGAAAATACTCTCTCCATCTATTTCTTATTTCTTCTGGCTTTGTTAAAATTATGCCACCTTCATCCTTCACAAATCTGGTGTTTACTTGATCTCTCTTTTTGTTTCTTAAGATACCATACAGTAATTTCTTGCTGCCCTGCGTATCATCTCTCAATTTCTGTGTGAATAAGGCCCAGCTTTTCCTCTTTTCTTCCTCCACTACTTTCTTGGCCAAATTCTTTGCCTCCACATATTTTCTTCTACTTTCTTCAGTCTTAGATGTTTTCCATGCTTTCCATGCCATTTTCTTTTCCTTCCCTTTAATCTTTACTCTATCATTCCACCAGTGTGTTTCTTTGTCTTTCACATTTCCTGATGTTCTACCACACACCTTTTCTGCACATCCAACCAGTGCTTCCTTAAATCTTTTCCATTCCTCTTCAACATTCCCCACCTCTGTCCTGGGTACCAAGGGTATTATTTCCCTTTGAAATTCTTCTTGTATGCTTTTCTCCTTCAACTTCCATACTTTAATTCTTTTCTCTCTTCTTAATTGAGGTTTTTCAATCTTTCCAACTTTCAATTTTCCTATCACAACTCTATGATCTCCACCAAAGGCTTCTTCAGGCATGGCTGTTACATCTACAAGGTTCTTCCTGTGTTCTTTCTCTATGATTATATAATCAATCATGGTCTTTGTTCGTCTGTCTCCCCAACCATACCTTGTAATCTTCTGACTGTTCTTCTTCCTAAACCAGGCGTTGATAGGGAATTGTAAAGAGTACAATCTTAGGCGTTTCTTAGCTGTAGGCTGCTGCTTAATTGAGAAGGAACATCCTAGACACTTAATACAGTCTTGTATGAATATCATTCCCATTGATGTGTTGCTTGGCCTTTGGGAGGGATCTTAAGATTATCTGTAATGAAGTAAAAATGAAATTTTAATTGTCAGTTTAGAGCACGCGTTGGGACAAAACGTATTAAACTAACACCTTTTAACTGTAAAATGACTTACTTGTTCAATTCATACTAGGTGGACCCATCTGTTCCGGCAGCACCTGTCTTACTAACATTTCTACTCCTGGTGTTAAATCGCTGCGGTAATGGAGGGGCGGGGCATGGAGGGAGAGTGAGGGTAGGCTGGTCTATGGGCGTATGTGCTATTGCTGGAGGGGAGTTTCTAGAAGCGGTATGGGCTGGCTTAACGTTTGGCATGGTGGATGAAGCATTTGAGTGTGGAGATTTCATTAAATGGGGAATTTTGTTCTGATTTGAATTCACGATATTAATTAATTTAGGTGTTAATTCGTACAAAGAATTTTTAATTTCTTGACATCATTAAAATTTCGATTTTTATTATACGTCTGGTCCAAACATATGTGTAGAATTTCCATTTTGTTCATTAATTTCCCTTTACCTATGCTTCTAATTATGGTAAGATCTTTCTCTATGGATGTAAAGTGATGACCCGTTTCTCTCATATGTTGGCTCATTGTGGAAAGTATTGAATAGGTGGTTTTTTTAAATTATCCTTGAGGTTTTATGCCTATGTGGTATGTTTTGAGCTGTCAGTGGTGAGTTGGCGTGGAATGACATAAGTAGAAGAATAAGCTTGAGTGGAACTTTTAAAAGTAGGAAAGATCATAATATGAAGATAATGTTTTACTTTAAGAGGACAGATTGGGGCAAATATTCATTTATATGACGAGGAGTAAGGGAAGTGATTGAAATAAATTATCGAGGGAAATGTTTGATAAATTTCCAAGTTCATTGAAAATATTTAAGAAAAAGTTAGGTGAAAACCTACAACCTGTTTCCCAGTCAGTGACCGGATCAGGGATGTAATGAATGAATCATATATAGGCTATTATTAAGATGGGGTCGCCACTCCCAAAGTGATATATTAATGAATGATAGATGCTACGAAATGAGAATGGAGAGTTTTGCTGGAATGAAAGATGACAGGGAAAACCGGAGTACCCGGAGAAAAACCTGTCCCACCTCCGCTTTGTCCAGCACAAATCTCGCATGGAATGACCGGAATTTGAACCACGGTATCCAGCGGCGAGAGGCCGACGCACTGCCGTCTGAGTCACGGAGGCTTATAGAAAGTTAGGTAAACAATTATAAATAAATGTAAATATGAGGTAAAGAATTGGTAGTGAATCTGCCACCTGTACGACCGCCCTAAATGCAGATGATTGGTTGATTGGTTTGTTTGTTTGTTTGTTTGTTTGTTTGTTTGTTTGTTCGTTTGTTTATTTATTTATTTTAATGTTGTAATTGGTTTCTTACCTTCTTTACCTGAACTTTTTCAGGATGGTTCAAAGAATGAACGTGAGGTGATGGATTTGGACGATGCAGCATCTGCAAACCAAAAACGGATGAATGCTGACCCATTTGAGGTGATGCTGATGAACATGGGCTATCGTATCACTTCTATCCCTGGTGAAGATGGGGATGCTATGGAGAGCGAATCTAGAGATGCACATGCCATCAACTGCCGGCCCAGTTAGCAACCCCTCCCTTTCTTTCTTCCATATCTTCTACTATTTCTGTCGAAGCTCACTTGTAAATTATTTTGTGTTTTTTCCCTTGTTCTCGTGTATATTTGTTCTTAGGCTCACATATTTTATTATTATTATTATCAATAAATGATCACATAAAAACTCCAATGAATTTGTTAATACAATAAGAAAAGTCTGGAAGAGGAGTTTATAGTGACTGAATGGCTGTTGTTTTATTAAGAAGTTTAGGTGGATCATAGTAATAATATAGAATGATGTAGAGAAACATTTCACTTCCGGTAACTGTTTGAGTTGGACCAGACTGATTTTAATGATCAATGAACATATCCTAAATTTAGTGGTAGTAATCATTTTGCAATCGATGGTAATGTCATAATGAATTGCTGAATGCCTTGGAGCAGTTAGCTTATGATAACAAAAAATGACAGCCTACCATGGTCGTCTGATGAGAAGTCGCATGCATGCAGGGTAAAGGTAAGCATGGTGCAGACATGTGCCAATCTCAAGTCTCAAGGCCTGACAAGAAACGTCGGTTTCATTCGCGGTAATTCTTCTGAACTAGGGTTCTGTTGTGAAGTTTCAAATTGGTAGTGCAGTTGCGCTTTAGTTACATATTTACTGTAAGTACTTCATATTGAACAGTTTAATAATGAACACGCTTCTCTTTCAGAGAACTCGCACTGTTTATCACGACTAATGTTTGTTGCTTAGTGTAGTGCCGTACCTACAAGCTGCCGTGACTTCTCGTGAGATGCAGATAGTATGTACACTAGAAATATACCGAAAGTACTACTTAAAAGTTAAATAAATCACTTCATACTGGATTAAATTTTGACAACACGTACAGAATTTTATGTTCCACACATCTATTGTATTAACACATGCTGTATATAAATCTATTAGTGTGTTAATATTTCTGTATCATTTATAATGGAAGCTAGTATGAAATCTTGGCTATCACTTTACAAACATGCAGGCAGTCAATATAATCTTGTATTAGCACATGTGAAGAAACTGGCAGAATCACTTGTTTTGTAATGCTGTGGACAGCCTACATAACAACAGCAGGTGTGCAGTATGGTTTTGTTGTCTTGTTCATAGCAATCGATGCCATCAATACACCACACTCCATTTGAAACTGCAGCAAATAGAAACTGGTATTTTTTAGCATGTAAATACATTTTTACTGCCTAATGACAATTACTTTGAAGTTTATGATGTCTTAATTGATCATCCTATTAAGTTCTATTGCAATCAGTCCAGTCCAGCGCAAACAGTTCCCTTGTGAGTAAGGACTCAGACTACGAGTCATTGACTCCGTGGTTCAGCTCTTCTGTCTACTAACTACTGTAAATAGAAATTCAGGTTTAGTGTGATGACACGTCTCATTATTCTCTCATAGACTGTAGGAGGTTGTACTTGTAAGACACTGACAGTTTGATACTAATTTCACTCCACCAGAAATCTGAACTAAATCTAATGTTTTGGTAGTGACCCTTACACCTTACTTGACTGACACTTGAACTAATTTACTACACCAGTCTCCGTATCAACATGCAATCCATTAAGACCAACTAGAAATGCTAATATAAATGTCACTTAGACAGCAGGTTGAGAAACCTGAGTACATCAACTAATAGCTGTGTGTTCTTGTGGCCGAGAAATTGGGGAAATTTGCATTAGACTTGAATTAGCATTTCCGTCTTCTTTGAATTTTAAAATTTTATTTTTGTAAGGACCCTAATGTGTATTTTAGTATATTTAGTATAATACAACTTCCAAAGGAAATTAAACCATGCCTAAATTTGCCTCTGTAGTTGAAATTAATCCATTTTTTCATTGTTCATGTTTCTTTGAACGTATTTGGTTATATTGTGGTTAAAGATTATTTTGAAGTAGCAGCACAAGGAAGGTATGAAGTTTTACAGTTCATTGTGAATTTCTTTCTTTCCCTGGCCGACTGAGTACCTGCAGTGTGGGCACTCTCAATATCATTCGGGGTTGGCTGTTCTGATCTGTAGAGAGTATTCCCTCTGTTTTTGTATCTGAGCAAGAGGGATATCCTTCCTCCTGAAGGTGGTGGTTTTAGCTGTTCGCCACCACGATGCCCTTGGCGTCCTCAGGTTTTCCTTGGTTCTGTGATGGCCAGAGCTTTCTGTACAAGATGGTCTTCAACGCTCCCCGTGATGTGCCCATACCAGCAGCTGCATTTTCTCACCAATAGTGGTGATACCGAAGGAATCTTGTACTTGCTCATTACACACTCAGTTGGTCAGAGTAAACCAAGCTCGATAGCTGCAGTCGCTTAAGTGCGGCCAGTATCCAGTATTCGGGAGATAGTAGGTTCGAACCCCACTGTCAGCAGCCCTGAAGATGGTTTTCCGTGGTTTCCCATTTTCACACCAGGCAAATGCTGGGGCTGTACCTTAATATAGGCCACGGCCGCTTCCTTCCCACTCCTAGACCTTCCCTGTCCCATCATCGCCATAAGACCTATCTGTGTCGGCGCGACGTAAAGCAACTAGCAAAAAAAAAAAAAAAAAAAAAAAAAAAAATGGTCAGAGTAACACCTGCAGACCACCGCAGCATTCACATCTCTGGTGTGCATTGAAGGATTTCACCAATGAGAATAAAATTGTGCATGTATAGTTAGGTCCATAATATTTCAGGCATCAGGGAAAGAAAAATAATTTTAAAAATATTGCATTCTACCTGGTATATATATCCTGCTAAGAGTAGGGTGTAATTGGTATCAGTCTGTCGTAACTACTACTTCCAAACTCAAACCTTCACAAAACTGCAGAATCATGAAGTGGTGTAAAAAGAATGATGCTAATGTGCAGTATGAAATCATTGTATAGTTTCATAAATGGTTGTGCTTAAAATGTGATATTGTCTTGTTTATTTTATATATTATTTGTTAGAGCTGTTTGGTCATTTGTTGTAAACCTGTCTCCTCTTCTACACTTTTTAATCAAAATATTTTATATGGCTTTTCCACAGATATGAAAGTTTATGATCAGTGATTTAGTTTTACTTATAAGATGCTTAGTCTTCAGGAAAAAAAAAATGTTTTTGTAAAAGAGTAAAAATGAACGGTTTAGTCACCAAAAAATGTCTTCTGAAATATTTATATATCCTTTCTCCTTCCTTTAGTTTGTAGTGTGGGTTACTGTAGTCACATCCTAGTTCGTGAACCCTCGGCAACAGTTGACCTAGTAAGTGGTCCCGAGTGTGGGGATAATAGTTACTGTGGAACAGGAGTGGGCATCTCGGACATATTCTAAGTCATGGTCCTCCTTATGCTCACATGGCTTGGACTACACAGTTCACCGGTGGTCCCTGAAATGTTGAAAGGACACCTCACTGGGACATCCTTCTTCACAGAAAATTTACTCAACACACTCGGACTGTTTTAAGCAAGCCTCAAACCTATAGGAGTGACAGACTGGAACTCTTTTGTAAACAACTTGGCAAACAAAATGGAATTCGATGAAAAACTATATCGGTATTAACAGGGATTGAGGAAGAAAGAAATCAGAACTGGTTGAATCAGCGAAGAGGATGCATCAGGATGTATTTGGAGTTGATGTTCAGGTAGTGGAAGATGCCAAGAAAGATAGGAGATAATAAGGCGTTCTAAACAGGTGTTATAAAGAGAAAGGGCAGAGTGTGGGGTGGGATTGTTTATTAGAAAAATGACAGGACGCAATATATGGTAATTTTTGTTAGGCATGAAAATTAACGAATAATGTGGATAGATTAGGAAATACCGAGTTCGATAACTGCAGTCGCTTAAGTGCAGCCAGTATCCAGTATTCGGAAGATAGTGGGCTCAAACCCCACTGTCGGCAGTCCTGAAGATGGTTTCCTCATTTTCACACCAAGCAAATGCTGGGGCTGTACCTTAATTAAGGCAATGGCCGATTCCTTCCCACTCCTGGCCCTTTCCTGTCCCGTCATCACCATAAGAACTATCGGTGTCAGTGTGACGTAAAGTAACATGTAAATTTAAAAAAGTTAAAAATTAGCAATTGGAGAAATTAGGATGAGAATTGTCTGAGTGTATTCATCATGTGAAGGGGTAAATGAGGATGAAGTAGACAAGTTTTAGAAAGCATTGAGTGATATCATAAGAGTCAACAGCAAGGATCGATTAGTGCTAATAGATTATTGTTTTATTTCAGTCTGGGAATTGGAAATAGAACTGGAGGATATGAGAAGGTGATGGTTAAGTGTGGGGAAGATATGGAAGTAATAGGAATGGGAAGCATAAACTGGACAACTGTGCTAGTATGGTATTAGTGGTTATGAATCCATTCTTCAAGAGTGAAAGGGTAGGAGCACCAGAGCTTTAATAGAATGTATCATATTCAGGAAATCTGTTAGGAATGTACAGGTACTCCAAGGATTCTTCAATAATACAGCCGATTATTTGATCTGTAGTGAACTGAGTATTATGAAGCCTATAATTTTATAACTTCCGTAATTATAGGGTTACTTCATTTTTCAGAACATAATTTACCATTGCTGCTTAATAGGTTATAAGAAAATACTATGTAATAAATCATATCAGCATGGAATATGAAATATATTTCACATACAGTAAAGAAATGAATTAAGAAGCAAAAAATACGCTCTCTGTTGACTTATAGAGAAAGTGAAGTCTGTCTGCAGATGAATAAGGGTAGAGAATCTTCAGGATGAGGAAAGGAAGTACATGGATAATATGATTGGTGAAAGGTTTCAAAAAAAACTGTCAGCAGCTTTAGGATATAGAAAGAGAATGGGTGGCATACAGGGATACCTAGGAACAATTATCTATTACAAGGACAGTTTGAAAAGTTCTCGGAATCACAGCTAAATGTCAGTGCTAGAGCAACGAGGTTCCCGCGCAATAATCACACATCCTTTGTGAGTGAACACGTGGCGCGTCAGTGCTCTAGCTGCAAGAGTGTGGTAGTGACGACTCTTTGTTGTTGTTCCCGTGTAGTGATTTGTGACAATGGGAAAAACTGAGATTCGAGCAGTGATTAAATACTTTGTAAAGAAAGGTATGAAAGCAAAGGAAATTCATGCCGACTTTCAGAACAAACTGGGGGACTCTGCTCCTTCATTTTCAACTGTTGCCTAGTGGACCAGCGAGTTTAAATTTGGTCGGGAGAGCTTGGATGATGATCCGCGTAGTGGACGGCCAAAAAGTGTTACGACCTCAGAATTTATCGTAAAAGTGCATAAAATGGTCATGGAGGATCGTTGACTGAAAGTGCGAGAGATTGCTGAAGCTGTAGGGATGTCTTCTGAATGGGTATATTATATTTTAATCGAAGAATTGGGTATGAAAAATTATCTGCAAGATGGGTGCCATGGCTCTTGACATTGGACAATAAACGCATCAGACTGGAAATGTCCGAACAAAGTCTGGCCCGTTTTCAGTGCAACCAACAAGATTTTTTGCGTCGGTTTGTGACTACAGATGAAACTTGGGTCCATTACTATACCCCAGAGACAAAACAGCAGTCAAAGCAGTGGAAACATGCTGATTCACCACCACCAAAGAAAGCAAATTAATATTTAGAAATTTCATGATCCGTATTGAAGTGGGATTACAATATTTGTATTGAATAGGAGGAACCCTCTTAATTTCAAATATTGTAAAAGAAAGCAAAGGCAGTGCGTTCGACCAGAAAGGTCATGGCCCCAGTTTTCTGGGATGCAAAAGGCATTCTGCTGATAGATTATCTTCCTACTGCCAAATAATTATGGGGCAATACTATACAAACCTCCTAGACCAACTACAGGAAAAGATACGCGAAACAAGGCCTGGTTTGGCAAGGAAAAATGTCATCTTTCATCAGGACAATGCTCCACCACACACAAGTGTTGTTGCCATGGCAAAACTTCATGAACTGAAGTATGAATTGTTGCCACATCCACCTTATTCACCTGATTGGCACCATCAGACTTTCATCTATTCCCCAAGCTGAAAATTTTCCTCGGTGAACAGAGATTTTCTACAAAGGAAGAACTGACAGCCGAATTGGAGAGGTATTTTGCAGGCCTGGAGGAATCTCATTTTCGAGATGGGATCAAGGCATTGGAACATCGCTGGACCAAATGCATTAGTCTACAGGGAGACTGTGTTGAAAAATAAAAGCAGTTCCACCGAGGTAAGATACTTAATTCTACTACATTCCGAGAACTTTTCAAACCACCTACGTAAGGAAAAAGTGAACATCTTGATAGAATAATGAAGTCAGGGCAGCTTGTAAATGAAAAAGGAAGGCATATCAAAAATGGCTCTGAACAAGAAGTATTGCAGATGGGGAATTGTACATAGATGAAATAAATAGAGCAAAACAAATCATTGTGAAGTCTAAAAAGAAGTTGTGGGAAGACTTTGGTAATAACCCTGGACAGGCTTGATCAAGTAGCAGGGAAACGTTTTTTGAACTGCAATAAAGAAAATTAGGAAGGGAGGGAAAATGGAAATAAACGTGTTTTGTGTAAATCAAGTAACTCGTGTAGATCCCAGGAAATAACTGGACAGATGGGAAACCTTCTGAATGTAAGGAAACCTTCTGAATGTAAAAGGAAATCTTTCTAGTGAAGTCTTGAACAATCAAGTCCATGGGGAGGAAAGCAATGATCGTGGTAAATTACACTTGAAGAAGTGGAAAGGATGATAAATGAACTACATTGTCATAAAGCAGCAGGAATAGATGAAATTACACCTGAAATGGGGAAAAGTTAGGGATTAAATGACTTCATAGAGTAAAAGGGTTAGTATGGGATGTTAATAAGGTATCTTCTGATTGAACGAAGGCAGCAAGTACACCTATCCACAAACAAGGGAACAGGAAGTTTGCAACAACTATAAAGGTATTTCATTGATCAGTGTACCAGGAAAAGTGTTCACTGATATTTTGGAAAAGAGGTTGCAGTCAATGATTGAGAGTAAGTTGGATGAAAACCATCCTGATTTTAGACCATAGAGAGGCTGTCAGGACCAGATTTTCAGTATGCAGCAAGTAAATGGGAATGCTGCGAGAGGTATGGACACGTACATTTGTGGTTTGTAGATTACATAAGGCATATGACAAGAGTACCAAGCCACAAAATATAAATGTCATGTTTCCATATTGACTGCTAAACTAATAATTTTTAAATCACCATAACAATGGTTTATTCTTAAGTGGTATCCTCCTTATTCAATATATTATGGTATATTGTGAACATCGATTAATAAGCAGATACCACCTAGTCCAATTAGCAGACTTTTAACTAATGAAACATCAAGAGGATATTATGACAAGTAGTGGATAATAGTGCCCAGTGAAGATTTTAATATGACTTATTAAGAGCATGATCTTTTTCCTTAAAAAGAACATTTTAACATTCACATCATCATTCTTTCTTCAATTTGAAATGTTCTGACTATAGTATATATCAATTTTTAGCAATCTACTGAAGATGATCCAGTTAGGATCAAAACATGTACAGTTTACATGTGACAAATGTTAAATTTAAGCTTTAAATTTACATTATACCATATTGTAGCAGGTAGAGACCCTTTTCGGAGGCAGCCCTACCCAGGGAGTGGCACCCCTGCCTATGTGAGTCCCAGAGCACACTAATCCAGTGTGTAACATCTGGTAAGGGTCCCAACTCAGGGTTACGAGTGAAGACCTCAACAACTTCTACAGCGGAGAAGGTGGACTTCGGTACGGTAGAGATGCTGGAAGAGGCAGCCCTGTATTCAGGGATTAATATGAGTACAACCTGCTGCCTTGTAGGTTGAGGTGACTGGACACCAAAGGCTAAGGGAGAAAACCCTGAAAGAAAATCTCCATCTGTGTTAGGCTCAGCAGGTCAACAGAGGGATTACTGAAGAAGTTGCTTTCAAGAATAATACAAGCCTCGGGTGTAGGAATTCACGACAACGACATCAGTTTGGTGCGAATGGCGGTTTACAGCCCGATGTTACACCAGCTACCCAAACCAAACGAAGGCGAAGTATCAGAGTGGGAACATTAAATATCCTTACATAGACAAACAAAACTGAAGATCCGGTCGACCTCATGGAAAGGAGGAAACTTCTGATCATGGGCCTGAGTGAAACAAAGTGGAAGAAAACTGGGGAAGTGAATATCAGATTGGACTATAGTCTCTACTGGTCTGGAAATGAAGTAGAGTCTAAGAATGGAGTAGGATTTTTAATACATAAAGACAAAGATACTTGTAGTGAAGTTGAGTTTGTTAGTGAAAGGATAATTAAGTTATCTGTGAACTTATAAGGGAAAAAGTACAATGTGATCCAAGTCTATGCTCCACAGGTAGGATGCTCAAAAGAGGGAAAGGCCAACTTCCTTAATAACTTGGAAGAACACACTGAGTATGACAATCTAATTGTAATGGGTGATTTTAATTCACAATTTGGCTCACAACAAACAGGATATGAATCCATACTGGGCCCTCATGGAATGGGAAACAGAAATGAAGAGGGAGAATATATGCTAGATCTATGCATGAGAAACAACCTGATAGTGAGTAACACTTGGTTGAAGAAAAGGGACTTCCATAAAATCACAAGATATAGCTGGGATGATAAAATATGTACAGTAATAGATTATATTCTGCTAGATCAAAATGTATGGAAAAATGTCAATGATGTTAAGGTCATTCTAAGTGAAGACCTTGGTGGAGACCATAGACTGTTGGTTGCAGTTATTGCAGAGGAAAGACCTCCCAAAGTCTGTAACAAAAGAGTCCCAAAAATAAAATGGCGACTAACCGATTCAAGTGTAAAGGAAGAATTCAGGGAAGGTGTCTGCAAGTTGTTGCCAAGAGAAGAACTGAAATTGGTAGATGAAGAATGGGATACCCTAAAGAAGGTTGTGGTTGGTACAGCAGAAAAAGTATGTGGATGACAGAGTCAAATAAGGAAACCTAAAGAAACTGCCTGATGGAATGATGATATCAAAAAGGCTATCAATGACAGAAACCGTGCAAGAAGATCCTTATATCAAGCAAGAATGCGGGGAGATCAACATGAAATAGAGGAGAAGCTGTCACTTTACAGAAAGAAAAAATTACAGGTGAAACAGTTGGTTGTAGCTGAAAAGCAGAAATGCAGGGAAGATTTGGCTACCAAAATAACGCAGGATGGAAATAATAAACTATTATACAGTATTGTTAAGAATAGAAGAACTCAAAATCAATCTATCCAATCTGTAGAACTTCCTAATGGTGAGGTGACTAGGGATAAGACCAAAATATTACAGGAGTTCCAAAGGCACTTTGAAACTTTGCTGAACTGTTATGAAAATGTCACCCCATTGGACGACGAACCTTATGATTATTGCAGCACAAATACCGCTAATCTGATATGGTTGGAAGTAGAGACAGCAATATCTAAGCTGAAAAACAACACATCAACTGGATCAGATGAATTAAGTGTTGATGATCAAAGCACTAGGAGAGGTAGGACAACAGTGGATGTACAGGGTACTAAATATAATCTGGAAAGAGAATGTAATACCCAATGACTGGAAGCAAGGAGTCATCATCCCATTGTTGAAAAAAGGTGATAGAAAGAAATGTACCAACTACAGAGGTATAACTCTGCTGTCACATGGCCTCAAAATCTACGAATCCATCCTTGAGAGCAGGATTAGAAAATATGTTGAACCTACACTTGAGGAAGAGCAACATGGATTTAGATCTCATAGATCAACTATAGACCTCATTTTTGCCACCAGAATGCTCTATGAGAAGTATTGGTAGAAAGGTAAAACACTTATAACCGTTTTTCTGGACATAGAGAAAGCATATGACCATGCACCATGCAGGCATATATGGGAATGTTTGAGACATAAGAAAGTGCCCGATGACATCATAGCATGAGTACAACAATTATATGATGAAACGAAGAGTGGAGTCCAGCAAGGAAGTTGTCTTTCACCACTTCTCTTCATAATCATAATGGATGAAGTTTTAAAAGCGGTTAAGACAAAGGATCCAACAACTAATGCCCTGGTTTTTGCTGATGATGTAATGGTATGGGGTGAGACAGAAGTGGAAGTACAAAGTAGACTAGATCTCTGGCATGAAGCTTTTACAACCTTAGGTCCCAAATCAGCAAAACTAAGACAGTTGGCTTGGTGATGAGTAGAAACTCTCCAACTGTTCATCTAAGAATTGGAGATGAGGAGATGGATATTGTAGACAACTTCCAGTATTTAGGTATTGAGAGGAGGATATGTTTGTCAATCAATCAATCAATCAATACTGATCTGCATTTAGGGCAGTCGCCCAGGTGGCAGATTCCCTATCTGTTGCTTTCCTAGCCTTTTCCTAAATGATTTCAAAGAAATTGGAAATTTATTGAACATCTCCCTTGGTAAGTTATTCCAATCCCTAACTCCCCTTCCTATAAATGAATATTTGCCCCAGTTTGTCCTCTTGAAGTCCAACTTTATCTTCATATTGTGATCTTTCCTACTTTTATAAACGCCATTCAAACTTATTCGTCTACTAATGTCATTCCTCGCCATCTCTACGCTGACAGCTCGGAACATACCACTTAGTCGAGCAGCTCTTCTTCTTTCTCTCAATTCTTCCCAACCCAAACATTGCAACATTTTTGTAACGCTACTCTTTTGTCAGAAATCACCCAGAACAAATCGAGCTGCTTTTCTTTGGATTTTTTCCAGTTCTTGAATCAGGTAATCCTGGTGAGGGTCCCATACGCTGGAACCATACTCTAGTTGGGGTCTTACCAGAGACTTATATGCACTCTCCTTTACATCCTTACTACAACCCCTAAACACCCTCATAACCATGTGCAGAGATCTGTACCCTTTATTCACAATCTCATTTATGTGATTACCCCAATGAAGATCTTTCCTTATATTAACACCTAGATACTTACAATGATCCCCAAAAGGAACTTTCACCCCATCAACGCAGTAATTAAAACTGAGAGGACTTTTCCTATTTGTGAAACTCACAACCTGACTTTTAACCCCGTTTATCAACATACCATTGCCTGCTGTCCATCTCACAACATTTTCGAGGTCACGTTGCAGTTGCTCACAATCTTGTAACTTATTTATCACTCTATAGAGAATAACATCATCCGCAAAAAGCCTTACCTCCGATTCCACACCTTTACTCATATCATTTATATATATAAGAAAACATAAAGGTCCAATAATACTGCCTTGAGGAATTCCCCTCTTAATTATTACAGGGTCAGATAAAGCTTTGCCTACTCTAATTCTCTGAGATCTATTTTCTAGAAATATAGCAACCCATTCAGTCACTCTTTTGTCTAGTCAAATTGCACTCATTTTTGCCAGTAGTCTCCCATGATCCATCCTATCAAATGCTTTAGACAGGTCAATCGCGATGCAGTCCATTTGACCTCCAGAATCCAAGATATCTGCTATATCTTGCTGGATCCTACAAGTTGAGCTTCTGTGGAATAACCCTTCCTAAAACCGAATTGCCTTCTATCGAACCAGTTATTAATTTCACAAACATGTCTAATATAATCAGAAAGAATGCCTTCCCAAAGCTTACATACAATGCATGTCAAACTTACTGGCCTGTAATTTTCAGCTTTATGTCTATCACCCTTTCCTTTATACACAGGGGCTACTATAGCAACTCTCCATTCATCTGGTATAGCTCCTCCGACCAAACAATAATCAAATAAGTACTTCAGATATGGTACTATATCCCAACCCATTGTCTTTAGTATATCTCCAGAAATCTGATCAATTCCAGCCGCTTTTCTAGTTTTCAACTTTTGTATCTTATTGTAAATGTCATTGTTATCATACGTAAATATTATTACTTCTTTGGCCTTAGTCTCCTCCTCTATCTCGACATCATCCTTATAACCAACAATCTTTACATACTGCTGACTGAATACTTCTGCCTTTTGAAGATCATCACATACACACTCCCCTTGTTCATTAATTATTCCTGGAATGTCCTTCTTGGAACCTGTTTCTGCCTTAAAATACCTATACATACCCTTCCATTTTTCACTAAAATTCGTATGACTGCCAATTATGCTTGCCATCAAGTTATCCTTAGCTGCCTTCTTTGCTAGATTCAATTTTCTAGTAAGTTCCTTCAATTTCTCCTTATTTCCACAGCCATTTCTAACTCCATTTCTTTCCAGTCTGCACCTCCTTCTTAGTCTCTTTATTTCTCTATTATAATAAGGTGGGTCTTTACCATTCCTTACCACCCTTAATGGTACAAACCTGTTTTCGCATTCCTCAACAATTTCTTTAAACCCATCCCAGAGTCTGTTTACATTTTTATTTACCGTTTTCCACCGATCATAGTTACTTTTTACAAACTGCCTCATGCCTGCTTTATCAGCCATATGGTACTGCCTAACAGTCCTACTTTTAAGACCTTCCTTTCTATCACATTTATTTTTAACTACCACAAAAACAGCTTCATGATCACTAATACCATCTATTACTTCAGTTTTCCTATAGAGCTCATCTGGTTTTATCAGCACCACATCCAGGATATTTTTCCCTCTGGTTGGTTCCATCACTCTCTGAATCAGGTGTCCTTCCCATATTAACTGATTTGCCATTTGTTGGTCATGCTTCCTGTCGTTCACATTTCCTTCCCAATTGACATCTGGCAAATTCAGATCTCCCGCTACAATCACATTTCTTTCCATGTCGTTTCCCACATAGCTGACTATCCTATCAAATAATTCCGAATCCGCGTCAGTGGTACCCTTTCCCGATCTGTACACTCCAAATATATCAAGTTGCCTATTATCTTTAAAAATGAGCCTTACACCTAGAATTTCATGTGTCTCATCTTTAACTTTTTCGTAGCTTACAAATTCTTCTTTCACCAGAATGAACACTCCCCCTCCCACCCTTCCTATCCTATCTCTACGATACACACTCCAGTGCCGCGAGAAAATTTCTGCATCCATTATATCATTTCTCAGTCATGATTCAACTCCTATTACAATATCTGGTAAATATATATCTATTAAATTACTTAATTCTATTCCTTTCCTTACAATACTTCTACAGTTCAACACTAACAATTTTATGTCATCCCTACTTGATTTCCAGTTCCCTGTTCCCTTATCACCGCTCCCTAGGCCATCCCGTTTCCCTGAATGTACCTCCCTATTACCCTTCCAAACAAATTTCCTAACTTATATGTACCACCGCGGTTTAAATGAAGGCCATCTGAGCGCAGATCCCTATCTCCCACCACCCATTAGGATCTAGAAATTTCACTCCCAGTTTCCCACATACCCACTCCATAGTCTCATTTAAATCCCCAATCACCCTCCAGTCAGTATCCCTTCTACATAGTATTCCACTAATAACAATCTGTTCTGTCATCAGACGATACCATTCAGAAAGCTTCCAAATTCTATCACGCTGTACATCAAATACTTTGGGATGAAACATTTCCGTTAGTTTCCAAGATCAACTTGTACAAAACATTTCTAGTACCTACATTGACGTATGGTCTGGAAGCAGCAACACTTACTGGACCAACAAAGAGTCGTCTTCAGGCAACAGAAATGAAGTTTCTCCGTTCTTGTCCAGAAAAAACAAAAATGGATAAAATAAGGAATGTGGTTATCCGACAACAGCTTGGATTGGAACGAAGCTTGCTGGAGACTCTAGAAGTGAAGAGATTGCAATGGTATGGTCACATGAAAAGAATGAACCCTCACAGGACTCCTCGAACATACTTTGACCACAATGTTCCTGGGAAGAGACCAAAAGGAAGACCTCGTGATGTTTGGGAAAAACTAATGAAGGACCTTGAAATTAGAGATGTGAACTGGTGTCACATATATGAGCAGCATGTGTGGATGGATAGAATAAACGGGAGGAGGCTTGTACACAACCACACCCGGCTTCCTGGAGCGAAGAAATGATGATGATGATGATGATGATGATGACTATATTGTATTGAATTAGGAGGATATTATTTAAGAATAAATAATTGTTATAATGATTTTAAAATGATTAGTATAAGAGTACCAAGAGGAAAGATGTTCTAACTTACAGATAAGATGTCCTGTGTATATTCAGGTTCCACATCCATACAGCAAAGTTGGTTTTATAAACAGACCAGTGTAAGGGTAGTTTCATCCAAGAACTCATTATGTTCTTACAGAATACCATTGATCGCACCAGCAAGCTCACTGCAGTTGCTTTGCTTCACCTTGATTCAGTTTCTTGTACTATACTACCATCCGGGGAGAATGGACATCCTAAATACTTGAAATGATCAGCCTGTCCTAGTTGTGTATTCCTAGCCTGACATTCAATCATCTTTGATTTCTTACCCACTGACAGCACTTTAACAGGCGAGGAACCCGAGAGAAATGAATGTCATGTTGGAAATTCAAAATTGTAACAAATTTATAATCCTGGACATCAGAGGTAAACTGTCGTAAGTGACATTTAACTAACTTTACAGGAGAGGAGAAAGAAGCTGCTGGGGCTTGCTACCTTTAAGGCAGATCATATCGACAGTTCTGACCATGGTAAACTATCGCAAGAGCCATTACAATAAGGAGTGTGGCAGATAGCATAAGGCTGAACTGTTGTATGATAACTTACCATTGTTTATTGCTGGGTTCTCCTTGCACATACAAATAGAATCACATAGCTTATATTCATTCCTGCAAAACATACAACAGTGTACCCATAAGAAGACACGACTAAAATGTCACATAGGTAATAAATTTCATATTATCCCATATTGAAGAGCAATATAATGTATAACAAGAGCTAAAAGGTTTCCACCTATTCAATACTCATTTATTGTAACCTACAAAAGTTACATATATTTGAAACTACTGTCGGATTTTTTATTATGGACACTCGAGTTTAGGCTTTAATTACAAACGAACCAATAGGCCTATGGAAATTCGAGTTATACCAATATTTTCCTTGTTTAATTCTACATTAGCGTATATAAGGCGCATTGTTTTCGACGTTCATTAAATATTTTTTATTTGTGGTTGTAATAAATATTGCCCGGGTTTTTGGCTTCTTCTCTAGGAACCGCTCACTTAAGAATATGTACAAGGAAAACGACTTGTCTGATTCTAATGAAATTTTTATATGTTATAACCACATGTATTTGTAGTGTAATACTCAAGGTACAAATTTTTTCAACGACCCTGAAATAAGTTCTTATCATTTTTCTAAAGCAACTCTTTCTCAGCCCAGGATAAAGGTACAGCAGCAAACTTGGGCTTGTTTTGAAGCACGCAGTCATGGTTATCAGAAACTACAACAACTGTAACCGTACAGTGTGGTACCGAATTTATGAAGAGTAATATTCAAAGGAAGTTTTGTGTACGCCGGACCGTGCGATTAACAGCAGGCCAGGTGGTGAAATTGGGTGCAGTGTTGCCGCGTTCAGTAGTAATCACGTGCGCAACGAACACAGCTTTTCGTTTACTTTCAACCTTTAATTTTATTTCTTCTTATAAATTCCACTTCCCATCACTTTTTCTCATAAGGGCTTTGGACATTCAACGGCAGGTTTATAAATGGTTAACTTCCTAATTTAGAAATATCACACTGTACAGTTTTTACAAGAGTTATTTGTATTATTATTTACATATATTTACGGTATTTAATTATATCAATTTTCTCCGTTTGAAAAATCACTGCGTTCCGAAGAATCGGTGCTGCTGTCATTCATGTTGATTATGACTGACTCGAAATAAGGGACATTTGCAGACAGTCCATCTTTTTCCGAGTAGTGGTCTTCAATTTTTTTAGCGTGTTTAATACATTGTTTCCAGAGTTCAGGGGTCACGGTACGTAAGGCTTCTCGGCATAAAGCGTAAATTGCTTCCATACCTCTACCATTTTCTAATGTGTTAGCCATATTTGTTTTTGCTTTTTTCCCTTTTACGTAAGCCCAAATGAGGTCGATTGGATTAAGCTCGCAGTGGGCCACTGGTAACCAAATAATTTGTACATCTGGTCGAAGTCGTTTGGGCAGTTGTTCCAGCTTCTTTACCGGCGTTTGAAACTAAGGCCTGGCAAGGACAATCAGCTCTGATTTAGTTAATTAGTTATAATCGTCAACTCCAGGTAGTAGTGAAATATTCTTTGACGTTATCCAATGTATAATTTCACGTTTCAGCCATGACATGTTTGGGTTTTAAGATGAAGGATCGGCCCTCGTATGATATGGAGCTTGATCTATAACGACAGCCGAACTTTGAGGCAATAAACTCAGGACTTTCATGAACCATTCTTCATAATGAGTCGAGTTCATCTCATTCTGGTAATCACCACTACTTTTCTTGCCAATAAAACAAAGTTCTGCACCGTCAAGAAAGCGTTCTTCACTTCCGATGTGTAAAATTATGACCTGGATGACGTATTTCCATCCTTCTCCTTTGAAGTGGCTCCTACTCTCTTCACTGACGACAGCGATAATCCAAGAAAATCTGCCACCTTCTGGTACACAGGGAACCTCTTGTCCCCTACTTTTCCCCCTCACATTGAAAGAAAAAATAGCACTCAAAATCATTGCGAACCGGGTGAGTTGGCCATGCGGTTACGAACGCGCAGCTGTGAGCTCGCATCCGGGAGATAGTGGGTTCGATCCCCACTGAGGGCAGCCCTGAAGATGGTTTTCCGTGGTTTCCCATTTTCACACCAGGCAAATGCTGGGGCTGTAGCTTAATTAAGGCCACGGCCGCTTCCTTCCCATTCATCGGCTTTTCCTCTCCCATCTATGCCGGTGCGACGTAAAGCAAATAACAAAAAAAAATCATTGCAAGTTCACCCTCTGATAACGGCGGCCTCGGAGGCATCTTGAAGTGACGTGGTCAACATGCAGAACATAGGAAAACTGAAAAAACTTCCGGACAAACCAAGGTCACGGGCATTCCGTTTCACAACTGCCCGGGGCGAGTGTGCTGTGTTTGTTGCGCGCGTGATTACTACTGAACACGGCAACACTGCGCCCGATATCATCACCCGGCCTGCTGTTAATCGCACGGTCCGGCGTGGACAAAACCTCCCTTCAATATTACTCTTCATAAATTTGGTACCATACTGTATAGTTACAGTTGTTGTAGTTTCTGATAACCATGACTGCGTGCTTCAAAATAAGCCCAAGTTTGCTGCTGTACCTTTATCTTGGGCTGAGAAAGAGTTGCTTTAGAAAAATGATAAGAACTTTTTTCAGGGTCGTTGAAAAAAATTGTAACTTGTGTATTACACTACAAATATATGTGGTTATAACATATAAAAATTTCATTAGAATCAGACAAGTCGTTTTCCTTGTACATATTCTTAAGTGAGCGCTTCGTAGAGAAGAAGCCAAAAACCCGGGCAATATTTATTTCAACCACAATTAAAAAATATTTAATGAACGTCGAAAACAATGCGTCTTATATGCACTAATGTAGAATTAAACAAGGAAAATACTGGTATAACTCGAATTTCCATAGGCCTATTGATTCGTTTGTAATTAAAGCCTAAACTCGAGTGTCCATAATAAAAAATCCGACAGTAGTTTCAGTCTTCCTAGAGACCACCATGAGTCACTCAAAGTTGTAAAGTTAAGGCAAGACATAAATCATAATAGACTAGCAAGATACTCGTGCTTTGCTACAATATTATACTGAAATTTATAATTGAATGTTTAACATTTTATATATAATCCACCAAAATTTGCGATCTGATGGCAAAGTTCCTCCCATTTTTCAATCTTTCCAGCAATTGATTTCCTACATCCCAGGCTAGGTCCAGGTATTCCGCCCAGTCAGTTGGGTCCCTAAATCTTTGCCATCTTTTCCTATAAGCATTGTTAATACGGATCAAATCCTTGAGGAGATCCGGCATGGTGTCGTCTTGGCTGCCTTGGCGGTACTGAACCCGCGGCCAGACTGCATTCGTAGTCATCACCCGGCCAAAACCCATATCCAGCACAGTCCACATATTTGGACGATGGTCCAGAAGATTATTATTATTAGGGTGGGTGATATTAGTTGAATTTAGGTTGTTGATATTATTATTATTATTATTATTATTATTATTATTATTATTATTATTATTATTATTATTATTATTATTATTATTATTATTATTCTGGACCCTGCAGCAAGATGCAAGACCGCTACTTGGCGGTAAATTACATTTGCTGCCATTTTCATTGCTGACAATGTGACCAACATCATTGTCGCGTGTAGGCAAATGTACAGGATTTCTGGTGATATGAATGATATTGACCTTATTATAGAGGTGAATAATTGCATACTCAACATCATTCCTATCATTTATTTCAAATATGTATAAATCTTTATGCCAGGAGAATCTACTATAATCTAACTTTACTCCAAAGGAACAGATGGCTCTTGAAAACGAACCCCGGAAAGATTAAAAATGATTGGTTTATGATTAGAATCAAGTACATTATGAACAGTAAAATCAATTGGTCTCAACTCCTTTTTCACACCACTGCTGTTAAGTTGATTTCCCCCATCCCCCAATAAAGGAAGGCTTGTTTCTTTATGTTTAAAGGAGATTCCAAATACCAATGTTCACATCTGTTACCTTCAGTTTCAGTATCCCCATAAAGAGAATTAACTTTTTTCACATCCATTCACACTACCTCCCCCCTTCCCCCCCTCCCGGATGAATTTTCTGGGGGGGGGGGAATACTTGTTTCCTTAGTAGTAAAGGATCTTCTAATTACCAATTATCACAAATGTAACATCCTCAGTTTTTGAGATATGTGTCCTCATAAAAGGAATTCAAATTCTTTTCACCCCCATCCCCAAGATGATTTTCCCCTCAAAATGCTTTTTTGAATGTTTTTAAAGGAGATCCAAATACCAGTTTTCACTACTGTAACAACTTAGTTTTTATTAGATGCAAGTATCCTCATAATGCAAAAATAATTCAATTCTTTCAAAACACACACACACACACACACACACACACACACACACACACACACACACACACACACACACACACACACACACACACACACACACACACACACACACACACACACACACACACACACACACACACACACACACACACACACACAAAACTCCCCCCTCCCCTCCTCTTTCATTGGATTTTCCGAAATCAAAGGAATACGTGTTTCTTTACTTTTAAAGCAGATTCCAAATACCAATTTTCATGCCTGCAACATCTTTTGTTTTTGAGTAACTTCATACAAATAATTCAATTAACCTTTCATTCCCACCCACCCTTAAGTGGATTTCCTTTAACAAAAAATATGTATTTCTTTATTTTTAAGGGAGATTCCCAATACCAATTTTCACATCTGTAACATCTTCAGTTTTTGAGATATCAGTAAACCTAATAAAGAGAATTCAAACCCATTTTCAACTTCTAAAAATTCACCCAATTTTGTCACTCCTGTATAACCCCCAATAATTGGATTTTCCAAAAACCAACAAATACATACATACATACATACATACATACATACATACATACATACATATGTTATCATTATAGACTGTTATGCCTTTCAGCATTCAGTCTGCAAGCCTCTGTGAATTTACTAAACATCGCCACAATCCTCGATTTGCAACTAGTGTTTTGGCCTCTTTTAGTTCTATACCTCTTATCTTTAAATCGTTAGAAACTGAGTCTAACCATTGTCATCTTGGTCTACCTCTACTTCTCTTACCCTCCATAACAGAGTCCATTATTCTCCTAGGTAAGCAATCCTCCTCCATTCGCCTCACATTACCCCACTAATGAAGCCGGTTTATGCGTACAGCTTCATCCATCAAGTTCATTCCTAAATTAGCCTTTATCTCCTCATTCCGAGTACCCTCCTGCCATTATTCCCACCTGTTTGTACCTGCAATCATTCTTGCTACTTTCATGTCTGTTACTTCTAACTTATGAATAAGATATCTTGATTCAACCCAGCTTTCACTCCCGTAAAGCAAAGTTGGTCTGAAAACAGACCGACGTAAAGATAGTTCACCTGGGAGCTGATTTCCTTCTTACAGAATACTGTTGATATCAACTGCGAGCTCACTGCATTAGCTTTACAACACCTTGATTCAATCTCACTTACTATATTACCATCCTGGGAGAACACACAACCTAAATACTTGAAATTATCAACCTGTTCTAGCTTTGTATCACTAATCTGACATTTAATTCTGTTGAATTTCTTACCTACTGACATCAGTTTAGTGTTCGAGAGGCTAATTTTCATACCATACTCATTGCACCTATTTTCAAGTTCCAAGATATTAGACTGCAGGCTTTCGGCACAATCTGCCATTAAGACCAAATCGTCAGCATAGGCCAGACTGATTACTACACTTCCACCTAACTGAATCCCTCCCTGCCATTGTATACCTTTCAGCAGATGATCCATGTAAACTACGAACAGCAAAGGTGAAAGATTACAGCCTTGTCTAACCCCTGTAAGTACCCTGAACCAAGAACTCATTCTACCATTAATTCTCACTGAAGCCCAATTGTCAACATAAAGTTGTTTTTAATAATCTACCTTTAATCCCATAGTCCCCCAATATAGCAAACATCTTTTCCTGTGGTACCCTGTCATATGCTTTCTCTAGATCTATGAAACATAAACACAACTGCCTATTCCTATCGTAGCATTTTTCAGTTACCTGGCGCATAATGAAAATCTGATCCTGACAGCCTCTCTGTGGTCTGAAACCACACTGGTTTTCATCCAACTTCCTCTCAACCACTGATTGCACCCTCCCTTCCAAGATGCCAGTGAACACTTTCCCTGGTATACTAATCAATGAGATACCTCGATAGTTGTTGCAATCCTTCCTGTTCCCCTGCTTATAGATAGGTGCAATTACTGCTTTTGTCCAATCTGAAGGTACCTTACCAACACTCTGTGCTAATCTTACTACTCTATGAAGCCATTTCATTCCTGCCTTCCCACAATACTTCACCATTTCAGGTCTAATTTAATCTATTACTGCTGCTTTATGACAATGGAGTTTACTTACCATCTTTTCCACTATTCACCAACATAATTTTCCTCCTCCCCATGAGCTTGGCTGTTCACAACACCACCAGGATGATTTCCTTTTACATTGAGAAGATGTTCAAAATATTCTCTCCACCTCTCCAGTGATTCCCTGGGATCTGTTATGAGTTCACCTCAATTACTCAAAACACTGTTCATTTCCTTTTACCCTCCCTTCCTACATACTCTGCCCGTTTAAGCCACGACTAGCATTTGGAGGCACGCGACCCTCTCAGGGGTGCTCAGTAAGGGATTGACATGTTCCATGATAAAATGGTGTGGATCAAGGAGATGGGCAGATATTCGTAAATAATGAACCATCAAATCCAAATAAATGGTGGATGATTTATTCCAAAAAAAAATAATACCTTCCTTAAAAATGATGATTATGTGAAATGATCGCTAAAATTTAATTTTATATCAACTCTTGCTGTACATCCAAAAATTAAAACAAATGAGATGGTACAAGTTAGTGAATTCTTATTAATTCTGACAAAATTGTTTCGTCCATGTCACATTGTTTTGTGAATATTACTTTGAATGTTATCTTTGATTTTCTAGAGAATGATGCTCGCACGCATGTCAATTCATGCCGGAAAATCTGGAACAAGATTTTAGATATTGAAGTTATGACTGAGCAAAATTTAAAAAAAAAAAGAATAAAAATGAAAATACAAAGAATTTTAACGAATTACTTCTATCGCTTAATTTCACTTTTTAATTTAATTACTTTCCAATTTAAATCGGCTTTTCAATAATTATCTGCTCGTTGTAACATAATACACGTGATATTACATGGCAAAGTAGGCAAGAAAATGAGAGAAAGAAAAAAAAAAATTTAAATTAAATCCTTAACCATGTGTCATAATCCTGACAACGCCGAAATTCGGAACAACGATGGTTACACATAAAAATCGATATTGCACAACAAAATTAAGTCACACAACCTGTGGAATAACAACATAAAAATACACGAAATGATCTCCCATTACCATCATCCACCAAGGAAAAACAATTACAACCCACTACAACTAAGAGTATATTTACAAATATACTTCTGTCCGCACGTTGACCAATCATCTCCTGGGAATAGCAGACTCCTGTAAATAATGATCTGCACCTGTACAAAATCCACCTGGTACAAACAATCTAGGTAATGATGACAGAAAGAAAAAAAAATATCGCCAATCTGTATCGAACTCTACGTTACCAACATTTAGCATATATTGAGGAAGTGAATAATATTATACAACTTCGATTTAATATTATTGGTGATGACGCTCATCCAGTATGACAAATAACTATCTCATACACTCAATTTTATTTTGAAGGAAGACATGTGGTTTACTTCGTAATTCAATATTGAACGAAGACGCTATCGCCTACCGCTCACAAACAACAACTCGCACATACGTCAAATGACAATAAATTATTCCAAAATCTCCGTTCATCAATGCATTCAACATCGCAAAATATATATTAAATGTGCCTCTATCCATAGAGACGTGAAGAGTCGCCTTCGAAAAGCACATAAAATCAGCATAATTCATGCTATTATTCACCACATGGCACAAGGTGAGAGGTAAAAATAGCGAAAATAACTCGCAACATCCGTTCAAAATATTACGGGAACATTTACATAAGTGACTTGAACCACGTATAAATATAATAATAAGATACTATCCTTCCTTAAAAAAAGTATGAAATTGGATTCAAAGAAAGCTATCCGTATCGTTAGCACAGCATTAATATGTCAGATGAGCCTGTTGCCTCGTGTGAAATATAGCAAACACTTTTGGGCAAAATATAAGAGAAATCCATTTCGAAGAATGAAAATATCATGCTTACACAATCCTCAATATCATAGTAACCGAATAGAAATGTAAAATTCCTTAAAGGTTAGTAGATGGCTGATATTTAAATCAGATACATGTCCGATGACATTACTATTGGAAACCCGCATGGCCGATGATGTTGACACCCTGTCATCATCCACCTTAAAATCACGTAGTAAGTGAAACTGCAAATCCAACATCGAATAATGCAAGAAACTAACATGGTAAAGATACTAAAAAGCTACTCAAACTACTGTACAATTAATAATGCCTTCAAGAAGAAAGTTAACTACATATTACAGCTACATAGAACAGATAATACCCAGTATAAATGAAATGTCGACTTAACTTGGATGTCTTGATGACCACGGTGTTCTTCTAGGCAGGATTCAAGGCATTAGGATGCCGTTGGCGTCGGTTCTGGGTTTTTAGTGCTGCATCATGATCCAAGCGATGTCTCCAAGGCACACGAACTTCACACTGCAGGCTTCCATTTCCTTGGCCGGTATCGTACTCGTATTACTCGTAGTATGCTGAAACTTTCACAAAAATATTAACACAAATGCATCGAACTCGTGGTTTCACAATTAGCAAAGGATGATACATGCCTTCTTTCCTAACACTATTGACGTCTGTTAAGATGTTGAAATGATCTGCTAAAGCCGCACGGAGATAACACTGCTCCCCTCGTAGAGCGAATGACAGCTGTCCAGGCTTGTACGAGATCTTCTGTAGTAGCTTCCCGAGCAATCACGCAGTCAGCAGAGAACAGCAGCGAAACAGACTTGAGAGAATGAATGAGAATATTCCAGTACTAGCTCGCCACCGATGTTCCGAGCTCTGACGTCACACCTCGTGGTTCAATTGACATCCTGAATTCCTCGGTGTTGTAATTGAGATGTCCGTTAATTTCTTGTTAAATAATTATATAATTAATTCCCTAATTAACTTAATTTTCAATTATTACTATTCGTGCCTTCCTGAAGTATGGTATCACGGTTTTATGCATACTTGTTGGAGAGTAACTATTAGGATGTCGGATCTGATGTGGTAATCTGACGAAAGATTTTAAATGTAATACTTGTCGTGGGTGAAAGGTTCGGCTGTATTAAAAATTTTCTCGTCTTCTCTCGTGGTAATAACATGGTCTTTCACTCCTCAGCAGGTTACACCAAAGATAAACCAAAAAAATCATCCCTTTGCATTTCCCTGTCGGCACACCGCGCGAGACACCTGGGGTACAGTCCGGTCTTATAAAATTCACGGCCGATCACAGTAGACCAAAATGTCACAATACATACATACATATCCCACGTCGTTCCATCTTAAGCGATGGGTCGGCAAACGAGGCTCTCCACCAGTTGCGGTCCCTGAACTTCTCTCCTTCTTCAATGCTTTCCAAAGTATGTGCTCTCTGTTGAATGTCAATCTTCACCATGTCCTTGTACCTGAGTCTCGGTCGCCCTCTTGGTCTTTTGTCTTCAAGTTTTAGATCGTACATATTTTTTTTTGGTAATCTGTTATCACCCATGTGTCGCATATGTCCATACCATCTCAGTCACTGCACTGTTATTTTGTCCTGCAGTCTTACAACTTGAGCCTGCTTGCGGATTTCCTCATTACGGAATCTGTCCCTCCGTGTTTTGCCGATCATGCTACGGACAAATTTCATTTCTGCTGCCTGGATTCTACTAACATCTTTGTTTCTCATGGTCCATGTTTCGTAACCATAGGTCAGGATTTGTATGTAATAAGTTTCATATATGACTCTCTTACATTTTGTTGGTATTTTCTTGTTCCATATTATGTCTTTAACTATTTTGTAAAAGTTGCTACCTGCCTGAATTCTGTGGGAAATTTCCTTATCTATAGAACCAGTATCAGAGATAACACTTCCAAGATATTTGAATTGATGGTTCATCTGTAGCTGTTTCCCCTCCATTTCAATGTGTCCCATTGGTTGCCCATATCTCTTCATGACCCCTCCCTTCCTAAGATTCTTTATTACTGTCCAGAAAGGTTTCCCTGCTGCCTGACCTAGCCTTTCCAGGTAATTACCAAAATCTTCCCACGACTTCTTTTTGGATTCAACAACTATTTATTTCTCTCTGTTTCTTTGATCTATGTACAAATCCCTGTCTGCCTCGGCCCTTGTTTGGAGCCATTTCTGATAAGTCTTCTTTTTACATTTACAAGCTGCTCTCACTTCATCATTCCACCAAGATGTTCGCCTTTTCCCATCTTTACACACAGTTGCTCTTAGGCATTCCCTTGCTGTTTCTACTACAGCATTCCTGTATGCCATCCATTCAATTTCTATATCCTGAACCTGCTCACTGTCTACTGTTCGAAACTTCTCACTAATCATATCCATGTACTTCTGTGTAATTTCCTCGTCCTGGAGATTTTCTACCCTTATTCGTTTGCAGACAGATTTCACTTTCTCTACCCTAGGCCTAGAGATACTTAGTTCACTACAGATCAGATAGTGGTCAGTATCATCGAAAAATCCCTGGAAAACTCGTACATTCCTAACAGATTTCCTGAATTCTAAGTCTGTTAAGATATAGTCTATTATGGATCTGGTACCCCTAGCCTCCCATGTGGAGCAGTGAATAGCCTTATGCTTGGAGAATGTATTTGTAACTGCTAAACCCATACTGGCACAGAAGTCCAGCAAATGCTTCCCATTCTCATCAGCTTCCATATCTTCCCCACATTTACCAATCACCCTTTCGTATCCTTCAGTTCTATTCCCAACTCTCGCATTGAAATCGCCCATTAGCACTATTCTATCCTTGCTGTTGACTCTGACCATGATGTCACTCAATGCTTCATAAAACTTGTCAACTTCATCCTCATCTGCACTGTCACATGTTGAATACACGGAGACAATTCTAGTCTTAATTCCTCCAACTGACAAATCTATCCACATCATTCGCTCATTTAAGTGCCTAACAGAAACTATGTTGTGTGCGATGGTATTTCTGATAAAGAGCCCTACCCCAGACTCTGCCCTTCCCTTTCTGACATCCGTCAGGTACACTTTATAATCTCCTATCTCTTCCTCGTTATCTCCCCTTATCCAAATATCACTTACTCCTAGCACATCCAGATGCATCCCCTTTGCTGACTCAGCCAGTTTTACTTTCTTTCTTCCATAAGCCCCATTAATATTGATAGCTCCCCATCAAATTCCATTTTGTTCGCCAAGTTGTTTCCAGGGAGTCCCTCGCCTGTCAAATGGGAGTGGGACTCCGTTACTCCCATAGGTCCGAGGTTTGCTTAAAATGTTCTGAGTTTGGTAAAAGCAGGATGCTATCTACTTGCACATAGTCCAAGTGAGGATCTCTCCTCTAATGGGTTATGGACCACCGGTAAATTGTATAGTCCTAGAGTATGTCCGAGATGCCCACTCCCATTCCATAGCAACTGGTATCCCGACTCTCAGGACCACTTACTAGGCCACTCAGCCATTGCCCATGGTTCATGAACTAGGACGTGACTACAGTAACCCACACCATCAAAAAAAGAAAGTGTTTCTTTATTTTTAAAGGAGATTCCAAATACCAATTTTCAGGTCCATAATCTTAAGTTTCTGAGATGTTAGTATCTTCATTAAAGGCATTCAACCCCTTTCCCCCCCCTCCTAGTAGGATTTTCCAAAAACAAAAAAATATGTTTATTTTTAAACAAGATTCTAAATACCAATTTTTACATCTGTAAATTTTTGAAGTTTTGAGATATAGATACACTCATTTTAAAAATTCACCCCCCCTTTTCACCCCCTTAGCGATGGAATGTCTAAAAATCCTTCCTTAGCGAACACCTGCACTGTAATATAATTGTATCCTCAAAATTTCATTTCTTTATGTCCAGTAGTTTTGGCACCACGATGATGAATCCGTCAGTCAGTCAGTCAGTCAGTCAGGACGTTCTTTTATATAAAATATACATAAAATGTATAAAATAAGAGTGTGGTGTTGGCATTCGGTGCAAGACAGGTAAAGAGTTGAATGATAAAACACTCATTATGATCATATTTGTTCTAGTGTAAGTTTGAATTATTCTCAACGTTTTCATCTAATTTGAAGAATGCACTTTTAAAAGACTAGGTTAAACACTTGAAATATTAACACTTGGAGAATGTTCTTGAATTCAGTTGAACTGAATAGGTGGAAACCTTTTAGCTCTTGTTTTACATTAGAAGGTCACATACAACATATCGTCATTTTTGCATTTACAATAGTTTACTTCTGACGTCCAGAATTGTGGTAGTCATAATAGTACTGATTGTAAAAGCAAAACCAAGCTAAGCTATCTCCATATAGGCAGTGAAGTTCAAGTAGAACTGGAGTTTTTCATTATTCATAATCTTGGAATCAAAAATGGTCAATCAGCTGCCTGTGACACCTGTTGCAGTGAAACCTCATTAATGCATTCCGCGTTAAGACAGTTTCTCGCTTAGCATGTTGTAAATTCTAAGTCTCAAGTTCCAGTATATTTAGTCTATATAAATATTCCTCACATATTGCATCATAATTTTTCACTATTATCACTCAGTACAATCACATTTTTCCCAGTCCTGAAAATATTTTTTGTCATCCTTTGTGTATGGAGTGCAGTTTCCACCACAGGTAAGAGCCCACGCCATCAGAGGCAGGTCATGGAAAGTTGCATGATAATAGGCAAAGGTCTTGAGTTCCCGAACTTCACAGGGTTGTACCGTCGGGGAGCAAGCTGTTCGCTTCAGAAAAGTTCTGTTTAGCTTGCCAGTCACCAGTGAGGATGTTGAATAACCTAGTGAGCCTGTTTGTGCTTGTATTTCACATTCCAGTCAGAAGTTAGAATTTTATTCTATTTTGGGTTGTATGGTGAAGGATAGTGTATATTTGTCACTGACTGGAAACAATTGTGAGAAGTAGCATGGTATATATATATCTTGTGATATCAAAGTAGACAAGTTTCATGTTCCATATTGATGATAGACAACTGTGGTATGGTGTTAGATCCACATAATCAATACAAATTTGTTTACTAAATCACTGTATTATTTACACACACACACACACACACGCACGCACGCACGCACGCGCGCGCACGCACACACACACACACACACACACACACACACACACACAATTTTCAAGTGAAATTCATTTTTTGTTTATTCAAAATATTGGTCATCAGCTTCTGTGTACTTTGCCCATCTTTCAGGAAAGTTATGAATACCATGCCAGAAAAACTGATTGTCTTTTGTGGCAAACCATTCGTGGAGCCATTTTTTTAACTTCCTCAAAATTGCTGAAGTGCTGCCCTGCAAGTGCATGTCCCAATAATTTGAAGAGGTGATAGTCAGATGGCGCCAGGTCAGGGAAGTATGGCAGGTGTGGAAGGATGTCCCATCCAAGCGATTTGAAGATGTCTTTCACTGATTTTGCTGTGTGAGATGGTGCATTGTCATGTAACAAAATCACTTTGCCATGTCTTCTGGCCCATTCCGGTCATCTTTCGATCAATGCATGATTTAAATTCATTTGTTGGCGATAGCGTTGTGCATTGACAATTTCGCTGGGCAATTCCTTGTCTTCCCACTTTTGTGGTCTACCAGAGCGCATTGCCTTTCACATTGAAATCACCACGTTTAAATTGTTGAAACCATGTCTCGCATGTTCTAATTGATGGAGCATGTTCACCATGTTTCTACCAGCAAATGATGACTTTCCACAGCCTTTCTCTTTTGATTAAATAAGGAAAGCAATGTTCTTTTTCAGTCATAAATGTCGACATGATCACTGAACAATACAACACAGATGCTAGTATCTGGTGGACTCAACTTGTGTAACATATGAATTATAACACTTGTGTGTATTGGTAGGTTAATGTCAGACGAACAAACTGGCGTATGTGTCAAATTCACGTTACAAAGGAAAATTTAAGGCATCCTCCTATTCAGTACATAACTCCATCATTAGATGGAGTAATAAAAGTCAAACATATTTCGACTCGGTTGAGCCATCTTCAGTGAAGAAAGGTGGTTAAATTTATTTAAATAATAGATGCTAAAAATGTGCCAAAAACATAATGAAGGAACAAATGAAAAACAAGAGATATGACGGAAAATAAAAAACAATTCAATATATACATATCTCCATCATTAGATGGAGTAACAAACATCTCGCTTGAGACATCTTCAGTGAAAAAAGGTTAACATTTTTATATAATTGAAGCTAAAAAGTGTGTTAAAACCTATGAAGGAAAGAACAAAAACAAATGTGATAAAACGGAAATGAACAAGAAGTATTTTTAGTGAGGTTGTGGACCCCTTAGTCCAAAAATATTATTCTTTTTGCATGTGATATAATCAGAAACAAGACAAAATCACTATGTCAAAAATTTAGAACTGACTGTCCATCTTTGTAGAGTCACCATCACCACGAATATTTAAGGGGGTGATATAGATGTTGATTCCCATAGAGAACCTGAAATATTTTTCCCAAATGAATAAATTTATAATACCAATATAGGTTCCCTATGGGAATCAACATCAATATCATCCAATGGCCAAGGAGGCATCAATTTTTGGTAATGAGACGAAGTCTCTCATAGTGCATTAGCACTGCCGATGGCTGCAAGTAGCCTACGCAGTGGCCTCCACGGTATGCACTAGCCATGCATCTTGGTGGATATGCTATGTACCAACTGATGAGCCCAACTTAGCACATGGGGCTGAAACGCTGGCAACCAGGAATGAATTATCAGGAAAATTTATAATGTCCAATAACAGACCATTTATATTGGTATTATAGTTAAGGGGGAGCGAAAAACTTGAGAATCCAAGTTTGAGAGGAAACATGCACTAGGCAAAATGCATGTGTCATGTCACCAGGTGTATGCATAAGTCTTTTCCTGTATCCTTCAGGAAGTGAGTAGGCATCCGCATCCTAAACATGTGAATAGTTGGTGCAGATTTTCAAACTTGCATCTTCGACTCGAGTCGATCGGAACCAGTGCCAGATATTGACAGAGTGTTGTCATGTTGACAATGGTGGCCGGAGTCATACTCTCTGGGACGGACAAGTGTAACCTCTGAGCAATATACATAATTGAAGAGTGGTAACCAGAAAATACAGTGTTTATTAACCCACTGATCCTAAACATAAGGTTTCAACTAACAGTTCAACATTACACATTTGTTTCAGAAAGAGTGTTGTTACTTTTATGGGCTCAAGTACACAAGGTTCTCATATTTGTTCCCTCATAATGTTCACACCCTTTAATACTCTGTTGTAACTTTAAAGGTCCCTGTGAGAAAGGTTTTCATGTAGATACAGCTTTCACTGTACATACACAACATGAAAATGCACACATGTCAAGTGGTACCATATCCCTGTCGGGTAGTTTTTAATTCGATATTCAGCAGTGCATTTTCTCGTTTAACATGTCTTTCCTTTGCCCGATGCGGAAACATCTTAATGAGGTTTTATTGTACTCATTTGTGGTTGAGTGAATGCCAGAACCAGGCATTTTGATTTGATGTTGTTTAGGCTGCCTGCGTGTCGAATTCCATTTTTCTCTACCAGACTGCAGATAAACCAGAACTCTACTAGGGGACCTCTTGCTTAATTTTTAAAAATGTTGCCAGGTAAATACAGAATGTGTTCCAAAAAATCTGTTTTCATTGCTGACTTCATAGGACATGGAGTGCCAGATGAACTTTATCCCCTTATCTTAGTCGCAGCAGCTCTCTTCCCTTGTTTGGTGGAAGGCAGGTTAAGTACATAATTCTGAATCCTGGGGTATTCCCCAGCCTAATGAACTAAATGGAAAGTGACTGTTGAATTGGTTGCAGTTTCAATGTACCAGTATATGGTATGTGCAAAAGACTTAAATAAGATCAAATCTAGTTTATTACGATACTTCGATGGATGAAGCTGTACGCATAAACCGGCTTTGGTGGTGGGGTCATGTGAGGCGAATGGAGGAGGATAGGTTACCTAGGAGAATAATGGACTCTGTTATGGAGGGTAAGAGAAGTAGAGGGAGACCAAGACGACAATGGTTAGACTCGGTTTCTAACGATTTAAAGATAAGAGGTATAGAACTAAATGAGGCCACAACACTAGTTGCAAATCGAGGATTGTGGCAACGTTTAGTAAATTCTCAGAGGCTTGCAGACTGAACGCTGAAAGGCATAACAGTCTATAATGATAATGTATGTATGTATGTATGTATGTATGTATGTATGTATGTATGTATATAATTGGCTTCTCAGCATGATTTCACTTACAGGTAAGTTATAAAGAAGCATTGCAGTTTTAAAATTTGACTGAATCAAATTGGGGAAACTCATGTTGAGCGGGGTCTATTCGGCAGATATTTAACTCTTTCCGGTCTAACTGCGAGCATAGCTCGCAACAGCCAAAATTACGTTCAGGCCGCGCTGCGGGCATAGCCCGTAGTAAGGTTTGACAATTCGCTAAAAATAGAGAACGAGCTATGCACGCATTCTGGTGGTTACATCGTGTTTCTTCATGTATTAGTTACGAGAGTATTTAAGCAGATGGCAGTCTAAGTCAGAGAATTTACGATATTTTTGAACTGCATGCATCAGTGGATGTTGTCACTCAGTGAGCTCTAAGACATGGCTTCTCGCGGCGAACATGTGCTTGACGAAAGTGATATTTTCGATATTTTATGATATATTATAAGTTTTTGCCCAAATGAACATATTATTGACATATGAATTCGAAACAACTTCTTGCATTTCATTATGATTGGTGATCATTTTACGGCCTAGGGCATGTTCCCGCGTATTTCACATTTGCGTGAATACGTAAGATTGTCTACATATTCGTAAAGTTGTCTGTTTAGAAGACTTATTTTCTCTTCCTCAGAAGTATTTTGTGGTAAATGGAACAATAATTTTACATTTGAGTAAGTTTTTACAAAATTTATCAATTAAAATAAAATTTTGTAAGAGCTCACATTTTCGTTATTGTAACTATTACTATTATTAAAATTGAAAAATTATTGTTTTTATATCGTACTCATTATTTTTGTTGTTTTGTAATTGCAATGCACATTTTATATTAGCAAAATAGGGTAAATATAACTGTATTTCAGAAAACTGTACTTGCTTAGTTATCCGTCAGACTTTTCCTCCATTCGCAAAACATGGTATAATATATAAACAATTTTAAAATCTCAAGTGATAGTTGACATGATACAAAAGAGCGCTTTTGAAAATTAGATGCTCAAACAAGCACAAAGAAAAAAGAATCATGTCAATATCTCCTACAGGTACAGAGATATAATGTTTTAAAGATCCTTAAAAATGCCCAGTCCAGAATGTTTGTTAGGGATATTAAGGTCCAGACTGGAATGGATTAAAGAGCTGGGTGGATTTATATACCACATTCAAGTTATAGTCATATTATGAATTTACTCATTCAGGACAAATATTTTAGATTCACTACGAGAATCAACATCTATATCATCTAAGCATAAAAACAATTTCCTCAATTGTGCCAAAAGTTGAAGGGCTAAAGGTTTCATATTGTGAGTTGTGGATAGCTCTATCAAACTAAAAATATAAATTTTGAAAAACACTTTCAGCCTAAATGCAGTTCAAAAAAACCTAAAATTGCTTGTTCCTTTACCCATTTTCTTTTTTATTCAAGTCTTAGCCAAATTAACTTATTTACATAACTCTTTCTGTAATGTGTTCCTTGGTTCAATACCCTCAGGAATTTTGTTTTAATGTCCTCACTAAATGAAGTTATAAGGCCTTAAAGTTAAACAATGCATTGACTCACATTAGCGCTCGTAGTGGTAGACAAAAGCAAACTGCTAATCTAATTGACCAGATAACAATGATTAAGAAAAGAATTGTAATTTTTAGGAATAAATAAAGAATATATTTTCACACTTCATTATATTTTATTTCCCTAAAATTTGTAGCTCATATCCATAGGATGTTTTCAACATTGAGCCACTTGCCTGAAGGGCTAGAACTAGATTTTTGTAAATAAGACAAAGCCTCTCATAGTGCATTGGCATTGCCAGTGGCTCCAAGTAACCTACACAATGGTCTCCATGGTATGCACTACCCATGCCTCTTGGTAGGCGTGCTAGTTACCAACTGATGAGCCCAAATGGAGCAAAATGCTGGCAACCAAGAATGAGTTAGCTGGAAAATATACAATGTCCAATAATGGACTAATTATATTGGAATTACATTCAAGTTGTTCAGCGTGTAACAGAAAGGAATGAGTGAGTCCAACTGCTGTATTACAGCCGAGTGTTCTCCCCATGCCACGGGGAAGTCTCTTACCCTTCTGCAACGACACTTTAGTATTACTAAATTTTGTGTGGAACTCCATTCCCATGCCCTTCCTACTCTCCAGTTCTCATGGCCTCAGGATGATCGGATATGGGGCATGCTGAGAGAATCAGTTTCAAGACAGGTGACCCACCTACAAATATTACTAAGTTACATGAGAAGTTAACATCATTTTTTGTGTCAACATGTTCAATATTCTTCTGAACATTATAAGCAAATCTGATGT